>NC_091120.1:128436987-129036987 GCF_040183065.1 Periplaneta americana
AAGATACAGGCTTTATCCCTAAAGCAGCGACTGTGCCAGTATCTTCACTGACAAATATTTTAATGTGCTAATAAAATTGTTACATCAAAAATAAAATGGTAAACCATTAGCCAAGGAACGAAATACGCGATATATGAAAGTTTCTAAAGTCATGCACAACTAAATCATAATTACATTTGAAAATACGAGAATCGTGCCATTTCATTTCTATTCCAATAACTTTGTAACTTCTTATTAATTTAAAATGTTGTGAACCTTGTGACTCTAAATAAAGCTATTGATTTGCATTTTTATTGACATCAGATGAACACCTCTCCGTTTTTCCTCATGTAACCTAGCACGCCGCAATGAATGTATAAACAATCCAAGCCGCTAGATAGCAGCACAGTCACTTTTCGCCGCCGCTTGCAATGCTAAACAGGCAAGCTTTCCAGTATTATTGTTATAGAGTATTTGGTAGAACGCAGATCCCCTTCGCTGTGTAACGGACCTTAGTGTAGTCAGACGGTGAGAGTTCGGGAATGCTGCTAGCTTGAGAGTTAGCGCAATAGATCGCAAAAGGACGCAGTGCTGGATCATAGTGCCCCCTTCCTAAAATTCCATTTCATTCTGTTGCTGTTTCGCGCCGTAACATAAGCGTCGTGATTTAAAACCTCATTCTTAGGACTCGCGTAATTTGTTTGAATGTATCTAATGATAATAAAATACTTGATAGAAGCAATGTTTATATCCCAAGATTGTTTATTTATATGGAAACGTTACCTGATTGAGGTTTTTTCCGGGGTTTTCCCTCAACCCAATATGAGCAAATGCTGGGTAACTTTCGGTGTTGGACCCCGGACTCATTTCACCGGCATTATCACCTTCATCTTATTCAGACGCTAAATAACCTAAGATGTTGATAAAGCGTCGTAAAATAACCTATTAAAATAAAAATATATGGAAATAGTTTTTTCCATTTTCGCACAAATTTTGTTTTATGGACTTGGATGATTGTGATTCTAGACGCCTCAATTATCGAGTTTTCATTTTTGTTATTAAATTCGTTTTATTTTTCAAAGTAAATTATTATTTTACATATATTTGAACATATAATCTTAACGTCCCTGTCCCATTACTCCGCCTAGAGGGCCATCTTTTGTTCTCACTATAGTACACGATGCTGGTAAAGAGGGAGGGCTCGGAACTGACGTCGTTATGTTTTGTTCACAACTATAGAAAATACTACAATTTCTAAAGCTGGCTTAAGAGAATACATATTGTACTAATGCAGAATCGCTCTATATAAACGGTCAAAGGAGAAAAGTTATTAATAAAAACTTATTAATATAAAAAGTAAATAATACATACTGTAACTTTACAAAGTCCAGAAGTGAAAATTCATACTACACTAGCATCATAAGTGGCAAAATTGCAAGAAAAATACACATAATACTAAGATACGGAATTCGACCCTTTATTGTGGGAAAACTCTCGCCATCTCGCCCTGTACCTAAAATTGCTGTCATCTGGCAACACTGTGAAAAAACTGAGTGTCAATAATGGCGAAATGTGTACCTATGTTTGTTAGCGGGCCGGTGTTATTGACGGTCGAAAACAGAGAGACTGGGCCGAAGAAATTATTTTGACATCTGTTCTGGCGATAATCATAGTTATTCACAAATCTGATCGTCGCGACGACGCGTCGGCAGGACCTATGACCCCATCATTCCATGCCAAAACGTCTTTGCTGTAGCTTCAAGGGAGTGTCTCCTGTCAACCACCATAGCGGTCCCATAATAGGGCATAGTTCAGTTTTGTTTAGTTGCGTAAACCGCAAAATAGTTTATATAAAATCCTTAACAGAACTATTTCTCAATGAAGCATTAATTCTGAATTTGAATGAATTGATTCTCTACTATAAATTCAGTAAGAAATACAGTAATTAGAATTTTTATTATCGTTGGAAACTGGGATCTTACTTTAGAATAAACCTTGTATGTATGCATTTAGGGTAGTGTTGTCAGTTTTGGAAATTGAAAATAAGAAACATCATTGATCGACATTGCACTTGCTTTAAAAATAAAAGGTGTACTTTTGAGTGTACCTATAAGAGGAGGATGTGTTATGTACCATATTAACTAATAAAATTAATCGTTATGAATTTATGATATATGATTAAAATTATTTATTACAGCATTACTATACATACAATCATACTGTGAACAGTCGGCCTGGGTAGCGTAGTCGGTATAGCGTCGGCCTTTTGTGCTCGAGATTGTGGGTTCGATCCCGGCCAGATCGATGGCATTTAAGTGTGCTTAAATGCGACAGCCTCATGTACTTACTGGCATGTAAAAGAACTCCTGCGGAACAAAATTCCGGCACATCGGCGACGCTGATATAATCTCGACAGTAAGTTGCGAGCATCGTTAAATAAGCTGTAATTTAATTTAATTTTACTGTGAACTTAGTCCTTTCTATCACTTGTGCATTTCATGTGTTAACTGTATTCACTTTAAGAAGACATATTTAGCAGTTGTTTGTCTAACAAAATCTTCTTGTAAAGTTCACTACAGTCTTCATCATTGTTGAAGTATACACGAAGTTCATGTCTGATAAGTAGAGCCCGGATTTCCATGCATTATCAAGTCTTAAAACATGCTTGCATTCACGCACATTACTTGACAAAACATGCACAATGAAGCGAAAAACAGTAAAAATGTGCACTATAAAAATTTATCGAGTTCTACTTTGTTACATTTTTATTTTCTATTGCAACAATGTACTAAAACTATTTTCTCCAAATTTTTTTCACTTAAGCTTGTGTGTTTATTTGGAGCACATTCTTGAACACAGAAAATGATTTTCTACGTCACAAGAAGTGATAGGTGCATACCGTACTTAAGCGAAGAAATTTGTGACAAAGTTGCATTTTCGCATGACTGACCCCATTGGGTATCGGACCCAGAACCTTTAGACTTCAGCGTTATGCCTTAACCCACAACGCTATCGCGCCCCCCCCCCCTCCAAATGCACAAGTAGTCCTACCTACATACGTCTTTATTGCAACAATCATAATAAATTACAGCATCGCCCGTCTGTATAAACATTCCTTTCCCTCGGTAGGCACAAGATCTCCTCTTGGAGTTCTAACAGGAGCTATAAAAACACTTCTCAATTCGACACAAATGTATACCAAATTGCAGTTTGCAAGCCTTCTGCTTATGTCTTCCTTTTTGCCAATATTTTGGCCTCAAGTTTGTGACAAGCGAGAGTTGGGGATTGGAAATTCAGCGTAACAAGGAAAGAGGATTTAGTGAAAAATCCAGAGAGTTGTCAGGCAGGAAGCCCCCCCCTAAATAGACAAATAAGATGCAAATACCAGATTCTGAAAAGTAACATTTATAAATAGCACTATAAGTTAACATAATACATACACTAGCGAGAAAAAGGAACATAATATGTAGGCCTAATATAAAAGTCAGAATATGTGCTATTAAATCTAAAATCTTCAAAATATGCATTATGCATGAATTTACTTCCCCCCCCCAAAGCCAGAACATGCAAACATGCACGGAAAAAGTACAGTTATTTGGAATCAATAAGTCTTAAAACGAATATTTGCAAAGTTTGAGAAGTGTAACAAGCTTATATAAAAACATGCATTTGCATGGAAATCCGGGATATGCAGTACGTCTCTTCCTTTCATCCCTCCATTTTATAACTGTGATTGAAAATTGCATGTGATTGGAAAATGATGAGCAAAAACTTTATTACAATTAAAATATTTTTCAGTTCTTGTGCACCAATTGTTGTTTAGTCAACTGTCTGAAGACACCATCAAGGCATCACTCATGAGACAAGTAGGCCAGGAGATAATGGGGTAGGGTGGCCGGTTCCTTTCCCCCTCCGTTGCACACATCGCTGTCTAGTTACATGTTACACTAACCAACTTCAGATGTAGGTATACAAACAAACCTATAATCACTTCCGTCTTCCTGGTACTGTAATATCACTTCGAATACTATGCCGCCACTGTAGTTAACATTGCAATCAGAACGATTCCGAACTACTCGCGGGATTTGAAAATTGAAACCGGACCATTTTTTGGCGTACAGTTAGAGACTCACATCCTACACGGAACAAAGAGAGCTAAAATCATATTATTCTGGGTAAAACCGTACAATCTGGTAACCCTAATTTAGAGGTTTATGTATGTTTGTATGTGTGTACGTAATTTGAAATATTTGTTTAAAATTCCTATACCATGTGACACTGTGAAATAGACTGAGTAAATAATGAAAAAGTATTGTAATTATTATCATTTTATTAAATTTTAACTATGTCTAGAATTATTGTCATTGTATTAAATTTGAACTATGTCTAGAAAAATGCTAAGTATTCCTGTCTTTCTTTGTGTTTCAGACAATACGTCGCAGGTTGTGAAATGTAGTATTTAACAACGTTTACACCTAGTCTTAGCATCACAGATCATTGTGCAAGAACTTTAAAGAAGAAAATAAACAACAATATCCTGCGTGATCCCTACGTTATCTGCAGCAGTTCTTAATTCAGTCTGTAGGTTACCATAAACTGAAACAGTATCAAGATGACTAGAAGAAATCATTGTCTCCACATCTTCAGTTATATGACAATAACAGTATTACTTCTTTCTTACAACAGTGGAATTTGTGCAGAAGGTATGCTTTTAGTATTAGTTTTCACACCTTTCTACCTTACTTGGTAAGTTTTCTCTTGGCGAAGGTTACTAATGTCCTTGGCACTACAAGAAATTGCTAAATACCTTGAAAATGCATTGGATTTATAAACTGGGAGAGCTGCATGCCCACTCCACCCCACCCAACGCACCCCAAATACGTACCTTTCTTATATACGAAAATCGTCGTGCATGAATGAAGAATACGGCCAAATTTCGTTAATGTAACGTAATTTTAAGCAGAGAATTGAGTTTGTGTCGTCAACATAGTAATAATACTAGGCCTACACACCTAATCTAATCTAATCTAACCTAACCTAACCTAACCTAATCTCTCGCATAATACTACACATCTCAAACCAACTTAATCTGTCATATAATACACACCTAACCTAACCTGTCGTATAATAGGCCTACTACCACAGTCTAAGACTATGGCGACTTTCACAATTACATATATATATTGAAAATTGGTAGTACCACATTGGCAGTGATAAAAGTGAGCAATATTAGTGTTCAATGGTCGGTGGATACTCTACTTCAGTGTATGTGTCCAAAATTTGAACATCAATTTTATTATACTCACGTTTTGGTTACTATTGCGCTCTTCAATCAGTTGACATATAGTATATGCATTTTATTATAATAATAATAATAATAATAATAATAATATTATATCCTCTGATTGAGGTTCTGGCTGATATGTATATGTATTATCAGGCATCTCACTTTACTATGTGTGTCAGAGAAATAACAAATTGTTTGTATGCATCTGAAGTTTGGCTAGTGTAATATGTACGGTATCTAGTCGACGATGTATGCAACGGAGGGGGAAAGAAAGTGGCCACCATACCCCATTATCTCCTGGCCTAGTTGCCTCATGAGTAGTGCCTTGTTGGTATCACTTGTGAGGTTCAGATCTGTCTCTGGCCAGTTGACTAAATAATAATAATAATAATAATAATAATAATAATAATAATAATAATAAACATCATCATCATTCATTGCTGACATGTAAGCTGTATAAAGTATAACTTGCTGCAGCATAAAACCTCCATTCACAATTGAATAAACTGAAATCATTTTCCACAGGTATAGTGAGAAAGTATATATAGCAAATACACACCGGATAGAGAGAGTGACTGTGAGTTTGAATGTGAAATGGTTTGGGGGGGGGGGCTATTTATATTCAGTTATCATACAATTAGAATGTTGTTAGTACTGTAACTTAATCATTACCTAAGCTGGATTCACTTTTAATACTTTACATTAGTAAGATTGAAACTCAAATGTTGTTGTTGTTTTCTAATGCCAGGCGTTTGACAATAAAGTCATTTGACCACTTGCACTCCAATATTTTTCAAAGATATTATGACCAGCCACTGAAGCACAGATTTTGTGCCTATATAGTCTAGAATTCGATTGGTAGTCAGTTTTTCCAACCCATTTTGCCCTATTCCTTTTTCCCAACATAGCCTGAGTTCCAATACTGCCTTCATTTCCCCACTCCATATATATCTCAATTCTGTTTCTCCAATCAGTCGTTCCCAAACCGCTTTTCCTGGAACATTCTTACCATGACAACCTCTTTGTACGTTTTCTTGATGACAAATGTTGTTGTATTGAATTATCATATATTATTTCGTGTGAACTTACTGTAAATATTATGGCGAAATTGTAAATTTTTGGGGTAGGAGAAGACATTTACATAATATATTGATGGATATTTATATTACAAGCATGCTGAAAAAAATGAAGGAAAAAATACTGGAATTGTAGGAGAAAGAAAGTATGTTCAACTCAACGAAGAGAGAGAGAGAGGGGTGTGTGTCTGTGTTTTTTTTTTTTTCTTTATTGTTTAATACACTCAGCACCTACGTGCTCCAAATCTTGAAGAAGTAAATTACATAGGCTATTATGAACATTATTTAGAAATATGAAGAATGTAGGGAAAGAAGTGAAATGTGAACATATTTACGGGCAATTGGACTCAATTTAAATTTTTAAATATGATGCGACATCTTACACAATTTGAAATTGTATAATTAAATTTCTAATGCATGTAATGCATAGACCTGACTTAAAAAGTGCCATTTTAACAAATAGATAATTGAAACTTTAAAGAAATTGTGAATAGTTTGGAAAAATAGAAAGTTGGAAGAAGTAAATTTCGGAAGCTTTTGATATTGACAAAGATGCTTTGGAATATAAATAAGTTGTGAAAAATAACATTTTGGAACTATTTCCTTGGAAAATTATGTTTACTGTGACCACCGAGTTTGATACTGTTTGTTAGTGGGGAAAAATGGGAATGTCTATCAGCACTGCAATTCTGTTAATTTACATCTTATTCGACTACATTAGAAAATATTCAATGCAAATTCATATCATTATGTTCCTATAGGTTTCTGTCCTATCACTTCGAGAATAGTTACGAGACAATTGTAATTATTTTAAGTGTCAAGATTCCACGATCTCGATGCTGTATTTTTAATCGAGGTTCTTATGTAAATCTTACATAAACAACGTTAGCTTTCGTGTTTCTGTGAAATGCATGAGAAGTCAAAGTATTATCTACCATAGAAATTCTAAATCTCTTTCCTATGTCTTCCAAAAGCTTTAGAACTGTCAATTTGTATAGCAACAATTTTGATCCATTTACATTATAAGTTAGAATTTGCCTAATTTTATTGTAAAATATTTACATCATCATGATCATAATCACTGATATTGTTAATATTAGGCCTATAGTAAGCCTTGTGCTAACCTATGATTGAATAATCACTGTTTGATAGTACGTTAATAATGATGTATATACTGTAGATTACACTGACTGGCAAAAATTGGAACATAACATTTTTATAAAAATCTTAATTTATTGTAATAGAAAAATATTTCCCTTCAAATATTTATGAAAACAACATATTCGATTATAGAAAACACTGAAATAATATTAGCAACATGCATGTAACTCACAATTTTCCCTAACTTTCGCATATCTTGAAAGTTTGAAATTTTTTTAAAATTACCTACCTTGCATCACGATTTAGTCAATTTAAGGCCAATGAAAACAAAGTTAATGTTTACACTGTATCTTTTGAGGTCACTAAGCACTAAAACGGGTATTTTCGCCCCTGGCATCTATGGTAGCCTTTAAGTGTTGAGGCATACTGCCCACATACGGTTGGAGGGCCTCTTGAGTGATGTTATTCCACTCTTCCAGCAATGTTGCCCTTAACTGCGCCAAGGTATTCATGTCACGTCGTTGGACATTCCTTCAGAGCACAAACCACACATGCTCATTTGGATTTATGTCGGGACTACGAGCTGGCCAGTCTAGGGTTCATATCCCAAGTTTCTGTAGGCACGACATGAGTGGTATGCAGATGGACATTATTGTGCATGAGTATAAAGTTCTGAGCAATGAAAGGTGCAAAGGGCATCACATGTCTTCCAGGATCTTTTTGATGTACCTTTGTGCATTAAGGGTCCCGCGATTGACGAACACGAGCTCAGTGCAGGCCACATTGCTGATACCAGTCCACACCATTATTGAGCCATCCCCAAATGGAGTCCTCGAGGAGAAAGCAACAGACGAGTACCTCTCTCCAGGCCTTCTCCACTTTCTTTCTCATCCCTCAGCAGACCTCAGGTCAAAGCAGCTCTCATCAGTGAAGAGGACATAGGCCCACTGCTCTGGAGTCCAGCCTTTGTGCTGCCTCGCAAAACAAAGGCGTGCTTCCCTGTGCCGTGGCTCGAGTTGGGGTCCATATGCAGGTCTTCTGGACATAAGATTAGCTTCTGTAACTCTGTCCGCTCACTCACTCTTACATGCCTGACATTTTCCAGTTGATTTCTTGCCTGTACTGCTGCGGTATGGTGATCACGCAGAACTTGAAGGTTGAGAAATCTATCATCCCCGAGAAGTGAGCCCCCCCTACGGCCAGATTCCCGTCTCTTGTATGTTTCAAGTTCCTTATAACGTTGCATTGCACGGTGAATACTACAGAGTGATGCTTCAGTGACCTGAGCCATTTAACAAAGACTGCGTCCATCCTCCACCAAAGCAACTGCCCTTGCGACATCTACATGGATAAGAGGCATGTTTTACTCACAACTGCACATGAATAAGTGATAACATTTTAGTGAATGATTCAAAAGGCACTTTCACGATTCTCTGTCCGGGAGTGCCACACCAAATTCATGGAAATTGCCAATGTTCTGCAGCGGAAGGGAGCTGGCCGACCAAGCATGGGTGCATAAAAATGGACTTTGTGAGTGATTCGTGCCTATGTAGCCCTCGCAAGTCAGTTCGCACTACTGCCAGGCAATTGCAGTTACCACGATCGACGATTCACGAAGTTCTACACAAGCATTTGTGTCTTTATGGCTACAAAGAGCAGCTGGTATAAGCTCTTCAACCAGACAATAGACCACGACACATAGAATTTGCTGTAGGCATGTTGGAGCACATTGACAATGATGAAACATTACTCAAGCGTTTTCTCTTCAATGATGAAGCAACATATCGTGTCTGGCCCACTAAACCGCCATAATGTCAGGATCATGGAGTTCAAAAATCTCCATGACTCGCGTGTAGATCTGGGGATGGGGTCATACGCAATCGAAACTTTTGGCCATTCTGTGGCCATTCTTTACAGAAGAAACAATCACAACCAATGTGTGCCTGGACATGCCTCGCTGAATTTGTCATCCTGCAACTGGAAGACATTCAACCTAATGTCATGTTTCAACAGGATGGAGCACCTCCACACTGGGGTTTGGCTGTGCGTGAAGTTTTGGATGAACAGTTCCTGGAAGGTGGATTGGCAGAGATGGCCCAATTCCATGGCCATCTTGCTCATCGGAAATCACACCTCTGCACTGCTACTTATGGGGTTATGTTAAAGACGTGATGTACCGAACACCCGTTCGTGATTCGAGCGATCCAAAGCCTGGATGGCGCAGTGGTAGAGTGTTGGCCTTCTGTGCTCGAGGTTGCAGGTTCGATCCCGGCCCAGGTCGATGGGATTTAAGTTTGCTTAAATGCGACAGACTCATGTCAGTAGATTTATTGGCATGTAAAAGAACTGCGGGACAAAATTCCAGCACACCGGCGACGCTGATATAATTTCGACAGTTGCGAGCGTCATTAACTAAAACATAATTTACAATTTTCTAAAACAACGGACTGAGTTGAGGCAGCCATTACGACTGTGGATTAAATAATGCTTGCACGAACCCGGCAGGAACTGAATTATCACTTGGATGCATATGTAGAGGTATAATAACTTGGAGAGATGCTCTTTCAATTGCAAAAATTCTCACTGCGATATTTTGTTTGGTTATTTTTAATTCAGTCTACAAGTTGTACTGATCATTTGTAGACACTTTTATATTTTTCGAAATCTGAGAGGTCTCCAACAGTTTTGAACAGACTATTAGTTTTTATTTAAGCATTTTTGTTACTTCACTATCTTTGACTTGAACATTTTTTCACTATTGTTATGAGTTCATAAAATAAGTCTCATTTAATTGTGTTTAATCTCATAGTATTTTCATAGTTTTAACTAATCGAAGAACATTGTTACAAATTAATTATGCATGCCCATTAACTGCCTAGGGCATGTTATTCATTTTCAGCATAATTGTAATATGGTATGGTCATTCTTTTATGTAAGATAAACATGTGTTAATTTTCATATTTTGAAATATCTTCTCACTAATTATACCGGTAATCATTTCTCTTGCAGTCCAAGAAGTAACTTCTTTCAACAACGGTAGTAAAAGTCCATCTCTTCATTTTCTTTTTAATTGGGCTCGCCTCAGCAATATATATATATATATAACACTTATAAACACCTTGTAGTAAAATGTACAATTTCGTATTGGAATTTCTGAAATTTATAAAATAGGTATGGGACAGAGTTCAGGAAAAGCTTTCAATACTGCTAGGCTTTTATCGATGAAAAGAAAATGAGTAGTGTCGAAGCTCTGATCTTCTTGATAGGTCTAGCTGCATGTAATAATAACCATCTTTCATTCAAATGCCATAGAACTGTCTTATTCTGTATCCACTGAAATGAGTCTAGTAATAAATTTAATACATACTAGCATATGTGATAATATTCAGTCGCTGGTAAAAACTTAGGCTTTGCACAACTGAGGTTTTGAAGAAATCCCAAAACATGAAGCTTTCAATACTGGTAAGAATATTTATTGTTAGTCTTAAAAATATTTCATCGCTAGGACAAAGAAACGGTGCAAGTGAGCAAACTTGATATACTGGTATATGATTATTGGTTATGTGAAGTTTAAAGAAAGCAAGTATATGACGTTATTGCCTGTTTACATGCCAGGCAGAATTATAAGCTTTCCTTGTTAAGCCTTAATGAAGAATTAGAGAAGATAATGAAGATATATATCAAATTATGTTTGTGTACGATGAAACAACTCTGTTATGTAATATTTTAAGTACCTACATTTCTGTGGTAATCAAGTTTGCAGTTTGCAGATTGTGAGGAGTACTTTCCAAATCGTATTAAGTTCACTTTTTGATGTAATTGAGTTTCATATCATTTCTGCATTTATTCTGAACTCGCTCTAATCCAATGAAGTCAACTCACGTCTGACTGTATTAGGTCCCAAGCAAACAAGGCTTGAAATATGACGTTCACTTCAAATCGTATTTTGTCCACTTCTTCGTCCATTTCAAACCATATTAAGTCCTCGTCAACATAAAAAGGACAATTTTTTTTTGCGTAAAGTTCTTTGCACTGAATGATTTGGCGCTAATACTTTACTGTCTATTGCCGCACAATATGAGTTGATTATTAGTTACCAATGTGTGAAGGTTTGTTTCTACTATATACTGTTAACTAAAAAAGATGAAAGGAAAAGTAGACAGATTAATGTATTAATGAATGTGGAACCCACATACCTCATGGATGATCCATCAAAGAAATATAACTCTGTTTTGAAAAAGGGTAGAAAACTGGATGAAGTACCGGTATCCGATCCATCGGTGATGCCTCTACAAAACAGGATCTCAAAAAAGAAGAAAAGTGATGTAGGGAATTTATTGAAGGAAAGTTTGGAGAGTACTGGAGAACTAATGATGACCTGAACTTCTAAATCAGCATTTTGGAGGATCCAACAGACACTCTGAGACTGGCGAAGATATAACAAGGTGTGATGCTTGGAAGATGGAGGATTGTCACAACTTTGAAATAATAATTAAATTCATTATTTTCTCACATGTTAAACCATTCTATATGCTAAATTGTATGATAACACCTTCCTTAACAGCCTTTTTCAGAATAAGACAATCAAACCTCTAGAAAAAAAAAAGATTAACATATTATATTATGTTTTGTTCATGTAAACGAATTTGATAAATTTGAAGCCTATTCAAAATTCAGAATTCATTTATATTGTTTTCCACATCAAACGATATTATGTCCATACTGTTTCTGTGATTATTATCAAGAACCCTATTTTGAAAATGGCTTCAATGAAAAATTTGTTCCTGCAAGGCGTCAGCGTATTAAGGGAATGTTTGTGGACATGTTTCTGTACAAAACCGGTCCTCCTCTCGCACAGTTGAATTGTAAAAAATTTTCAAAAAGTACTATCATAATATTATTAGTATCACAATATTACCAACCTTTACCCTATAGGCAAGCTCCTCTGATGGCGACTGTTGTTACTAACTGCGGGACAGCAGCAATAGAGTTGTGCTTGAAGCGTATGAATATACTTAACATCTCAGGTTAAATGATTAGAAATATGGATGATCCTAAAGAGCGGAAAGGTAATGCAAATTGCTGTGTTCTTGAGTGTAATAATGCTTATAGGAACACACCAACCGATATTGTTTTTATTCATTCCCAAAACAGAAAACTGAAGCGCAACGACGCTAATTGTGGATCCATGCAGTACGCAGACGAAAGTAAATAAGACTACACTGCTTGTAATCATAGTATTATTACATACTAGACCTGATATAAAAAATAGAATATTATATAGTATCATGTTTATAAATAACCATTAAGTTAACAACGACAGGAATTTATCATTTAAATTTCAAAAAGTACATCATTACTGAGTTCTTTACATATATACTATGTATAATATTAACAACAATAAATAATAATATACTTATTTTTGAATGTATTCATATCGATATTTAATTCTTGATTTCAAGTGCTGATGGTTCACCTTGGAAACCAACACCCGCAGCAAGAATTTGCGGTATTGATTTTATTGGGAACGAGATCAGAACACCCCAAAACTAGCATACCGTTCCCAGTATTTTTATAAAATATTACAAGAAAAAGACTGCCTCATCTCAACTACTGTAGCTCCGGAAAGGTACGAAAGAGACTCATAAAGAAGAAGAAAAGATGAAAATTTAAGTTTTATGGAAGGCGAATGTCCAACAAGTGTTATTTCGAAAAATGAAGTAGCCATACAGGCAGAAGTAAATGAAACCATTCTTAGTGATTTTGTTTTTTGTTTCATAATTGAATTGTGTGAATTGTCTACTCAAGTGTCTATTCCATTACATGTCGAACTGAAGTCACATAAGAAATATTATGACAAGCGTTCAGGAACAGATGATATGTTTAATGAAATAACAAGGTTTCCGAAATTATTCTACAATAAAATATGAGACGTAATTACCAGACTTAATGGGAGTGACATTTGTGGTTTCGAATATATTGTTAAAATTGCTGCCAATTGAAACAGTCATACCCGTAGAATCATAATAAGAAATATTTCCAATTCTATCATTTAACCCAAAAATAGCTACCATAGATAGTCGAAACACCCCAAGATGTAGACCATACATATTCTTTTTTGCCATTTTTATTAGTGAATTTCACATCGAAAGCTTTCGAAAAATTCTGTCCAAGAGTAGGATTAGTATAGAAAATCGTCTACTCATATTTTCCAATTTTAAATGAAAACTGGATTGTCACATTCTGCTATGAGGCTTATGTTCGGTGTTAATCGTACAATTATAATTATAATGTATTTTTACCACCACTTTAATGTTGTTGACATCCACAATGGTTACTGTAATTTTGGGTTTTGTCCTAGCAGAGAAAGTATTCAGGAAACAATGCCTGCAATATTGAAAAATGTAGAGTGACAATTAATTGTTCAGAAGTGGAACAGCCACCCAATGTGGATCAGATGGCCTTCAAATCTAAATGCTACCGAGGCAGATCGAGTGACACATTCATAACAACTGATTGCGGATTATTGACTTTATTAGAAGGTGGTGATGAAGTCAGGTTTTCTCGGAATAATAACAAATCTCTCCGATAAAGGGATCATTGTTGTTACTCCACCGTATCTGCACGATGGTAAATTAACAGCTGAAGAAGTCGAAACTACTTACAGCATGTTCGAATTCATGTTGAAAGGTGCATTCAGCGAATTAAAATATACAGTATAACATTTTACACAAACTATCAATTGAACTGCTTCCGCATGTTGATCTTGTTGTTTATTCTGAACCTCATAATTGATACCAACAAGGCACCACTTATGAGGCAACTAGGCCAGAATATCATGGGGTAGAGTGGCCAGTTCCTTTTCCCTTCCATTGCATATATCGCCGACTAGCTACAAATTACACTAGTCAGACTTCATATGCATACAAACAATATTGCTCTTCCTCTGACACATACCGTCAAGTGAGATGTACAGCCTGATAACAGATGTACATATCAGCCAGAACCTCAGAGGTACTATGTTGATGATATTGTTCATTATGTGTTGTGCTTTAGAGAATTTGCAGTCGTCCATTATTCAGGAAGTGCAATTAAGACTACTTTTAGAATTAAATCACATTAAAATGCGTAATTTATAGATACATTATACACACTAATATTACATACGTCATGGCATCAAATATAAGTATATCAATGTTTTCGTAATATGACTGTTCACCCTCATTCAATGGTCTGAAATCTGATTTAAATGCCAAACAACTTCACTGATATTTCAGGAACTTTGTAGTTACATTTTTACACTCCTCTAGCAGTACTGAACTTTCCACCGAGTATACTGGGTGTTCAGTTCAAAATGTGTCATGGCTTGCTGTATGCCGTCATGTGGCTAGCCGATGAGCCTAGAGAATTCAATCTTCCTACACTTCCGCGGAGGTGTATAACCTAAGAGGCAGAGAAGTTGCCTAGCAAGTACGGCGTTCATTCTGAAGAGTACGTACCGATACGTACGGTAACGCCGGTAGGGGCAGGAATGTGAACTGTTTGCAAATACCTACTGTCGGGATATGGGGAGAGGGTTAAGACGATTACTTACGTATTTGTTGACATTAACTTCGACGGTCAACATGGACACGGAGCATTTGATTTGTGTTGTGGAATGTTACCGTACGCAACCGATGATAACAAATACCCTGCGTACGACTTGCCGGCGCAAAACACAGTTCGAAAGAGGTTATGGTAGCACACAGACCGTACAGACCGCCATCTGTTGCTACGACGTTCAAGTTATACCCTACACGTTCTCAAGTTCAGATTGAAGAACGCCTTAAATAATAGGCAACTTCTCTAACATATAAGCTGAAACTCGCTTCAAATCGGTGACCCAACAACAGTGATGTCATGACACACTTTGAAATGAACACCCAGTATAAAATAATTAAAGACTGGAGATTGCTGGGTTTGCAGTGAAAGACCTGCCCTTGGGCAGAACACTATGAATCAATGAACCTATTCTTACTAATGTTACAATTTTTTTATCGGCAGAAAGCCGCATATAATTTCTATATCACACATGACTAGTGAATGACTGCGAGCCTGTAGTTAATTAGGAATTGAGACACTGCGCGGCGCCAGCAGTACGATTTTGAGACCCATGCACGGTGCCTATAAGCGACCTGAAAGTCAGTTTAAAAATCAAATACTTTAATGTCCGGATAATAGATTTTTTTTTACATTTGAACATGTTTACTTTATGAAAAAAAAAAAAAAACTCTGCAGTTTTGTTACCATATTTTTCAGAACGTGCAATAATAAAATCAACTTCTTGGCATGAAATTTGTTGCGAGCCTATACATACTGTAACGTTTTATTACTAACAACAATGTAATTTATTGTCACAACAATAACTATTCACTCTCTACAATTTAACTTCACTCCCGTCAACAATGGGATTTGCTCTCCGCACTGCAACACAGCGTTCGTTATTGCACTCCACAAACGACAATGACAATTTACTTAGACTATTACGAACAACAATGAACTGTTAATCTTAACTAAAATTTACAAAGCACTATTTACAAATCAGAACTGTCAGTTCTCAGTTCACAGTTCTTCTAGCTCAGTCACTCGAGTTCACAGTATCTCGAACCACAGACCTTCAGAGACAGTCCACTGTACTCGAACTTAGGTCCCTCCAACTGCGGTCCACTGCACTCGAAATCAGGCCTTCGGATGCTGACACAGTTGCGGACGCACACTCGAGTCGAACTCCGGTACTGGCTTGCTTGCTCTGGCTTACTCACTGAATGGCTGAATAAACTGAAAACTGCTCAAGTTCGCTCGCGTTTCTTCTTTTATAGCTAAACCATAGTTACGAGAAATTTCTACGGGTGTCCTCTCGAATTATCTGGATATCTCCACTTCGACGGACTTCTGGAAGAGTCGGGAGGGTCCTTCCCCCTTCTCTCCGCACGTAGCAGTTGCGCGCGCAACCTCCCCTCGTCGCGTTGACGTAATACACCCCCTCTGCCCTTCAGCATGCATATGCTCCCCGTACCAGCGTTTCGTCTGCCGCGCGCCCTGTCGGACGCGTGTTTGAACCCCGTTTCAGCTGTCACAATACATACATACATACATACATACATACATACATACATACATACATACGTGTTCTAACCATGAGCAGGTCTTTCACTCCAAACTCAGCATTCTCCAATCTTTTCTATTTTCTGCCTTCGTCTTAATCTCCGCATATGATCCGCATAAGTCTATCATCTGATATCTTCTTCTGCCCCGAACTCTTCTCCCGTTCACCATTCCTTCCAGTGCATCCTTCAATAGGCAGTTTCTTATCAGCCAGTGACCCAACCAATTCCTTTTTCTCTTTCTGATCAGTTTCAGATCCTTCTTCCTTTACCCACTCTTTCCAACACATCTTCGTTTCTTGTTTTGCCTGTCCACTTCACATGCTCCATTCTTCTCCATATCCACATTTCAAATGCTTCTATTCGTTTCTCTTCATTTCATCGTAATGTCCATGTTTCTGTCCCATACAATCCCACACTCCACACAAAGCACTTCACTAGTCTCTTCCTTAGTTCTTTTTCCAGAGGTCCGCAGAAGATGCTCCTTTTTCTATTAAAAGCTTCCTTTGCCATTGCTATCCTCCTTTTGACTTCCTGGCTGCAGGTCATGTTCTGCTTATAGTACACCCCAAGTATTTGAAGCTGTTCATTTGCTCTACTGCCTCATTTAGAATTCGCAAGTTTACCTTCTTTACTTTCTTCCCTATGACCATGGTCTTCGTCTCGTTTGCATTTATCTTCATCCCATACTGCTCACAGCTGTCATTTAGCTCCAGTAGCATATCCAATAGTATCGTCTCCTCTTCTGCTAACAACGCCATATCATCAGCAAATCTTATGCACTTTATTCTTCTTCCTCCTACTTTTACCCCTCCCATGTTCCGAAAACAGTTCTTCACCAAATCCTCCAAGTAGATGTTGAACAGGGTAGATGATACAGGGCATCCTTGTCATACCGGTACTCCTCTCTCTATTTCACTTTTTTCAGACATTTCTTCTCCTATCCTGACTTTGACTCTTTGTTTGATATATAGGTTACTGAACAGCCTCCTGTCTTTCCAATGCACACTTATTTTCTTCAGGATGTCCATCAGTTTGTTATAGTCCACTTTGTGAAATGCCTTTTCTAAATCCACAAAAATACTATAGACTCTTCTTTATTCTTCTCTAGATATCTTTCGCAGTGTTCAGTTGCATCCCTTGCACCTTTCCTTTTTCCTTTTTCCTATTTCTGAAGGCAAACTGCTCTTCTTCCAGCTGTCCTTCCATCTTGGAATAGGCCTATAAATGTCGATTCAGTATTTACAGGAGAATCTTCGCTGAGTGCTATATCAGGCTGATTGTTCTGAACTCCCTACATTTCATGGCATTATTTTTCTTCAGTATTGGCAGCAACACCGTCTCCATAAAATATTCAGGCCATTCGCCTTTCTCATATATTTCATTGCATAATGATAGAATTTCCTTCTTGTTTTCACTCAAGCATTTCACTAACTCAGTGGGGATTCCATCAACTCCTGTTGCTTTCTCATTGTTCATTTCCCTAAGCGCTAGTTCAACTTCTCTTAAAATAGAAAATCCTTTTTCGTCTTCTGATAGAGTTGTTTCGTTTTCTATGGCTAACTTATCTGGACGATTCCCTGTCTCATATAACTCTTCTGCACATTTCGTCCATGTGTTCAATATTTCTTGTTTGTCTGTTACCGGTATTTCATTTCCTATTTCGTCTTCTGTCAACTACATGGATTTTTTGCTCTTATTTGTGAAGTCCAAACATTTAACTTCGCGGTATATTAAATCATATCTTCCTTTTCTCTCTGGATCCTCTATTTCTTTGCATTCCTCTTTCACCCAGTCTTCTTTGGCCTTATCAGTTTCTCTTCTTAGTTCATTGTTTAGTTTCCTGTAATTTCTTTTACCTTCTTCCGTTTTTAATGTTTTTCAATTTTCTTCTTTCCTCCATCTTTTCAACATTTTCCCTGTGACCCAAGGTTTCTTCGTTCTCACTTCTAGTACAGCATTTGAATGTGAGTAAATGCAGCAAAAATAAAAATAAAAAAAAAAAAAAACTTGAAAATGTCGATTTTCTGTTACGAGAACTTGTTAGTAATTTTATTGTGAAATACAACTGTAGCATGAATTTTGGGGATGATTATGTTGATCAAATTGGCCAATACATAAATGAAAGGTCAGTGATTATTTTGTTCTGCGAAACTCGAAAATGAGGTTTTTCCTCGAAAAAAAAAAAAATGACCAAAATTTCACTCATTTTCTCCCAATGGGAGGCTGCGAACAAAATAATTATAATTGTAACTTTTAAATTTAATATAAGCTAATATTGTTCAATTATTTGCATGATTAACAATTTAAATACTTTACAAGTTACTTCAGGCCTATATTAATTAATAATATCCTAATGATCTAATCCATTTAGATCGTTTTAATATTAAACCAAATTTCACACTACCCTGTTCTACATTCTACACCTAAGACCAGGGACTGCACTGAAGTTATGTGAAAAAAAGGAGGGGGGGGGGGGACCTTATCCAAAAGGCTAAGAAACACTGGAGCAGAATGTAGAACAGAGTAGGTAATATGAAATTTTGTATCAATTTAAAAAGAAAAGAATTAAATTATGTCTTTATTTAATGCAAAATAGTCATATGTTTAATTTTTCATAGAATAGTTTTTAAACGATGATTATTATTACAGTAGCTATATTATTATTATTATTATTATTATTATTATTATTATTATTATTATTATTATTATTATTTTGTTCGCGGTCTCCCATTAACTGCTCTTCGGACCCCCAGGAGGCAGCGGCCCTTCGGTGAGAATCACTGCTCTAGATCAGTGATTTCTAACTACCTGTAATCTTTTTGCTGTTATAATAATACATTAATAATACAGTAAACATTAGCACGTGACTGAAATAAGGCTTGACCGGCTGCAGCTTCGCGCCACTGATTCTCATTACGTAATCCAATCCTCTATTGTACATTCTGTTTCATATTAAACATATCCCGTTGTACGGTATTTGTCAAAGTAGGCATCATAGTGAAAGTACTTCAACCATGAGTAGGCCTAACCGCCTAACGTCACTACTATGCATTCGTCTGCTTAGGAAACAGTTAACTTTCTAACTTTAAACTTTTGTTTAAGGCCGATTTGTAGGACAAAGGTGTTGTTCCTCTCTTGTGTTTACCGCACACACTGAGCATGCAAAAGTCGCTTACGAGATCAATAAGCTCAAGTGACGCCAACTTGTTTTGTTACGAGAACAGACTACCACAGTCTAGTATATACAGTCGCGAAGCTCAATACGTAGTAAATATGCAAACATTAGGTAGTTGCTCACCACTAGGATCGCTAATATCGCCTCATTACAGGCAATGCAAAATAGTACCGTCACAGTCTATTGTTTCTAGCACCCTCAAAACTCAAGCTTCCTGACTGTATATAGTAGACTATGAGACTACCTTCACCTTGGTACCTATCTCTTTGTATTCATCCGCTTTCATAGTAAATAAAATATATAAATGTACCTTTTATTTTACATAACGTTGTACACATGAGTAAAAATGTACGTAGTCCACTGCTGTGGAGTAATGGTTAGCACGTCTGACCGACTGACCGTGAAACTAGCAGGCCCGAGTTCGAATCCTGGTTAGGACAAGTTATCTGGTTGAGGTTCTTTTCCGGGATTTTCTCTCAACCCATTAAGAGTAAATGCTGGTTAACTATCGGCACTGGATCCTGGACTCATCTCACTAGCATCATCACTAGAGACGAGAATTTCATGCATTATAAAATCCCAAAATGTGCATGCATTCATGCACTATCAAACTATGAAACTTACACGATCAAGCGAGAAATACATAAAAATATTCACTTTCATTTTTGTTCCAAATTTCTTATTTCACTTCACTTTTTTTTTTCTTGCACAGTTAACAACTAACAGCATTTCTAAATTGATTTCTGTGAGGTTCCTGCGCTTGTCAGTCAATAGCCTATGTTTTTATAGGCAGAGATTGGTGCAAACTTGAATGAACCTTTTTCAGTTATTTAGTTTTTTTTTTCTTTTCCTTTTTCAATCATGATTGCTGAAGCTAAAATGAGGGTTATAAAAATCGAGAAACTGAGGTGGCCACTCAAAATCATTAAAACATGCACTTCAACTGAATATAATGTATATTCTATGCATGATTAAGCTAAAAATTGCTTAAATATCAATTATGCATGTTTTCATCCCTAAAAAAAGACCAAAACATGCATATATGCACGGAAAAAGTACACATATTTGAAACCGTAAAGTAATGAAATGGGTAAGTACTAAATTTGAGCTATGTCTTATGTTCCTATACAAACATGCATTTGCATGAAATTCTCGTCTCTAATGATCACCTTCATCTCACTCAGATGCTAGATAACCATAGCAGTCGATAAAGCGTCGTAAAATAACCAATTAAAAAAAAAAGAGTAACCTTACGTATTTACCAATTAAAATTAAAATTTTCTTTCAAAATAAATTCAAGGTTATGGTCTCAAACATACACGGAACTATATTTTCCTGTGTCGTGCGTCTAGGAGCCAATTATGAATGGATTCTAAAACAGTCAAGTGCTTGTGTTTTCATTAGGATTATTCTAACGTGAAAAGATTATGTCGGAGTGAGTTTCCCCTCTCGGTTCTCAGAGAATTCATTAGAGTACGTGAGGGAGGGTAATACGGTGTCCCAAAGGAAGATCGTATGTCTGTAAAACAGGCAGCATCAACTGAAAAATTTGTGACATAAAAGTACTCAAGATCGACTGAGAACATGAAACAGAGATATGGTGATACGGTGTGTGGTTATTGTAAGAGGATGATTACTCGTGGATTGCAGATTAACTAGTTAATAATAGGACAGATCGAATAGGTCATTTAAACGACATATTCCTTTAGGATAAAGGGATGATAATTATTAAAATTTAAAATAAAAGCTATATAGGCCGACATATGTTCAAAAGTCAAGCTTCTCATTTTCGAAAGTCAACAAAGGAGCTTGAGTATTCTCCATCTACAAAATATTGAAGAGTTCGTGCAGACATAGTAATTTTTCGATTGGAATTTGAATAAAGCTTTAAGAATTCGAATAAAGGTTTAAGGTTTGAGTAAAATTTCCAGCTATTTGGTACACCATATTCAGTCGATGTAGATAACATTGTTTCAGAACTGCAATTATGGCTTATTCATCCACAATTATGTCATATTCATCCACAATTATGTCATAGTGAACTAGAGAATGGATAATATTACAAATAAAACCAGCTTGTTTGTATTTCACAGAAACCTTCCCATAAAATGATTTCCTCGCCTGTATATATTTCTAACGAAGATGCAGAATATATTTGGTTCCATATGCGTTTACGAGCTAATTTCATCACAAATTACAGTAACAAATAATACCCAAACAACAACCATAGCAGAAATCAGAAGGAAAATTAAAACCTCCAAAACTACAAAAAACAATATTTCAGTGAATACCATCACATGTTGGTATAGTGGAAAATGAAACAGTTGAATAATTTCAAGGGAAAAATTGCTCCAGGGCTGGATCCAAATTTGTATAATATGTGTTACTGTTTTGATAACAGAAAACCACAATTTAAATCGCACAACTTGATGTGCACTCAGTGCTGGGATCTGACGACCTGTCAACCCACTTGAGGTATGATCTGTGGTCTAATATAGTTCCTGGGTAGCTCAGTCAGTAGAGCATTGGCACGCCCAGCCAAAGGTCCTGGATTCGATACCTGGCCCTGAAGCTATACCTGAAAGAACCAGATTTGTATGAAATGGTTGATATGCTAATAAAAAAGAGAACCAATATTACAACAGCAAATTAGAGAACTTGACAAAAAAAATTCCTTCAGAAATTAGTTAAATGGACAGGAGATACACAATACAACACAATTCTCCAAAATCAAACATAAGGAAAATCGTGGAAAAACATTAATAAGCTTTGGAAAAAATATAAAAACCAACCAAGGAAAGAAGCCATTGCTGCTTCCAGATTAACCACCGAACATACCTGCCTAACTGCTCACATTTACAAAGTTGTCATATATTCATCCGGCAATTGCACCATATGCAGAGTACTCAACAGCAAAATTGATAATAACCCCTGCTAATCTGTTCTGGTCTTGATAAAAAATTACAAGAAGCAGGCAACATCAATGCACTCTATTGGACTGCTAGGCAGGACTTATCCTCCAATGTTGGATATTAGAAGAGGAAGAAGAAGAAAATAACGAATCCTGGAAAAGAAATTGATTATCAGATTATAATTACAGTGTGCTCTTCGACTTTGTTGCTCATACAATGGTTCCCAATGTTGAAAAACTGGTGAAGACAAAACATATTAAAAATTCGAAGGAGGACCAGCATGAATTATAAGGTACCATTAAGCTATTCAATTACGTCTGTAATATAATGTAGAATTACAGGACGCGAGATTTTATTGCCGAAAGCTGACGCACTGATAACCGCTAAGTGAGCTGTTATGGTACTTGCCCATGTCACTTTTGAATGTCAACATACTAAGCAAAACCTTTTTCCAGGAGTATACTCGTTATTTTTTTAACTGCTACGCAGAAGGCATAAAAATTAAATAATTTATTATGTAACTAAATAAGAAGTGAACTTTAGTTCACTGTATCGTGCACAAAAGACATTATTTATAACGTCAAAAAGTAAAATATTTAATGTAGTTTATGAATTATATGCTTTAACGAGATGTGTGTGATCAATTCTCCATAATGCATAAATTTCCATAAAATAGCTGTTGGTAACTTTCAATGTAAGCCTAATCATACCTAAAACTGGTGTATATTTTTTTTTACCAGAATCTCTATTCGAAAGTAATAAATATTGAAAAATATTAGTTTTTATAATGAGATTCCAAGGACTGATTTAAATATCATATCACGCCTTAGCAACAATATTTTGCTGTCCCCACACCAACATAAGAATAATTATTTTGTTACAACTTTTCACAGATACACATCATGCATAACGTGACCCGCCGAAGTGGTGTCCAATTTGAAAATGGGTCACAGTTTTGCCATCTATCCGCAGTATGAATCACGCAAGTGAAGTGGGTAGGCACTAGACACGCACGCACGCGCGCGCGCACACACCATCTATACGTTGGTATGAGCGCATTTATGTATGAAGGGGTTATGAGATTGTATGTACCTGCTACAAATAAAAACTAAGAAATGCATGAAAGTTACATTTTAAAAAAGCCCTCTCTGTACTTTCACGTTGATGAAGTCGCTGATGATGTAACCTATTCGACTAAGCAGTTTAGATTCAGTGTACAACACATATATAAAATTGAATTTGTCTTCTGACAAAAGAACGAAGATAATTTTATTATCTTGAAAGCTGAAGACTTTTTGTGGAATAGTTAATAATAGGTACATAAAGAAAAATACGTAACCCAACTTAATTGTTAGGATAATGGTAATGATAGCAAGACATTTAAAGGGCTCGTCAACATTCTGGACTATTTGCACCCATATGTTCACTTTCAAGCAAGGTCGGTTTAAGGGCCCCGAACTTGAGGGGAGGGGGCGGTCCTGTCATCACACTCGTGCAAAATAGTACATTATGCAACGAGCCTATAATGGTAGTAATTAAGACGCGAGTATGTTTGTTTATGAAACAAGCGCAAGTGAGTTTCATAATTTTCATACGAGCATCTTAATTAC
This sequence comes from Periplaneta americana, assembly GCF_040183065.1. Lineage (NCBI taxonomy): Eukaryota > Metazoa > Arthropoda > Insecta > Blattodea > Blattidae > Periplaneta > Periplaneta americana. Next base: position 128,461,274 of record NC_091120.1, read on the forward strand.
CATTATAGGCAAGTTTCATACTACTTTTTATGCTCGACCATATTTCTAACTTGAAATTATTCATAAGTATTCATGTTATGGTTATCTAAGTGAAGATCGGAACTGACCTAAATTGTGAGATCTGCGCAGACGCGAAAGTTTCGATTTTTTCCGAGGGACTAATGTCATTGACCTTGATATAATCTAGAGAATAACATGAACATTAATATTGATATAACCTGGAAATTGATTTAGATTTGAAAAACGAGATGACAAATTGAATTTATTTGAATATTATTTACAATTAACGCTAATTATTATAACAGAACATAAACTTGTGCGACAGTATTGGATTTCCAGCCTCCGTGACGTTTCGCTAATTGTCTTTCGATTGCATATCCGAGAATAATCGATACTTGCAGTTTTATAATGGTACAATGGTGATTTCTCATTGGCTGAACAACTGAAGTATAATGAATAGGTGTACTTTAATGAGGTGCATTAAAGGGCTACTACCAGGTGTATAATTACTTCATTTCGGCATGGTCGAGCATAAACATTATTAATAATAACAGGTTGAATTTCCCGCTGAAATTATCTTCTGTCATATGACTATGAAAGCAACATGAAAGGAAAAAAAAATGGAACACAAGTTCGTATCCGTCAAGAAAACCAGAGCTCGTTATATAGCATGCTGTGCTCAAATTATGAGCTTTGCTAGATCTTCAGTAATTGCACTAAATTTCTTTGGTATATTATAAAGAAAGTTTGCTTTATTTTCTGCATCTGTGAAGTGCTGGGAAATTTCCACTAGTTTTACTCGTATACACTGAACTGAAACAAGGTGGAAGGCTAGAATAATTGAATAACTGTTAGATACGAGTTTAACAATATAATACATACGGTATATTAGAAGAGATGAAAGAAAATTCTGATGAGGGCCACATGTATTACAGTAAATTAGGCAGTCTGCTAAAAGAGATCACAACATTAAAGTTTTCTTTGTACCTTGTGACCTTGTACAGAATCTTAGCCATGTTATTAGAGTTAATAAAGCAATTCAATAGGAAGGCATGTAGTTGAATACAACAATGAAACTGATAAATGCAAGCAACAGTAGGTGTTATTTGAAGAATTTAGGACCAGTGGTTTTGAAAAATCTGAAGACAAAGCGAAACGACTGGTAACATCTTTAGGGAGTGGTATTCAATGTAGGCTACAGATGCCAGGTCTGAAATGTGAAAAGGCAGTTTTCTTCTGAAAGTAGGGATGAACCCATTACAGGAGAAGAAAATCGTCTACGAATGAACTTTTCCATGTTGTAATACACTCTGCTCTAATGTCTTTGAGATTTCAACAGCTAAGTAATTGCCGTGATATTGTGTTCAGTGTTATTTGGAATATTAAGAATTTGAAAAGAAACGAGGAAATTCAGAATAACAGTTGTAAGACGCTTTCAGATGCTTTCAAAGACCCGAAACAAAAGTCAGGAAATTTAAACTCATGAAATCTTGCTAATAAATTAGTGCTATTTCCCATTCATTCACAGCATTCTGTCCAAGGGCAGATCTTTCACTGCAAACTCAGCATTCTCCAATCTTTCCTATTTTCTATCTTTATCTTAGTCTCTGCATATTATCCATATATCTTAATGTCGTTCTATTATTTGATATCTTCTTCTGCCCTGAACTCTTCTCCCGTTCACCATTCCTTCCAGTGCATCCTTCAGTAGGGAGTTTCTTCTCAGCTAGTGACTCAGCCAATTCTTTTTTCTCTTCCTCATTAGTTTCAGCATTATTCTTTCTTCACCCACTCTTTCAAACACAGATTCATTTCTTATTCTGTCTGTCCATTTCACATGCTCCATTCTTCTTCATATCCATATTTCAATCGTTTCTAGTCGCTTTTCTTCACTTCGTCGTAATGTCCATGTTTTTGCCACATACTACACTACACTCCACACAAAGCACTTCACTAGTCACTTCCTGAGTTCCTTTTCCAGAGGTCTGCAGGAGATGCTCCTTTTTCTGTTAAAAGCTTCCTTTTCCATTGCTATCCTCCTCTTGACTTCCTGGCAGCAACTCATGTTAGGTACTGCTTAAATAGTACTGTCAAAGTATTTGAAGCTATCCACTTGTTCTATAGCCTCATTTAGAATTCGCAAGTTTACATTCTTTATTTTCCTTCCTATTCCCCATGTGACCACAAAATTTGCAACGATTATTGTCCAACAGTACTGGTACTTCAGTAGCCTATATCTGTGGAAAGCATTTTTAAGACATTTTTCCAATGCGACAATTACATTGAGAACTTCTCGTGCAGAACGGAACTTTTCTAAGCTGAAATTAATGAAAAGTTACTAGAGATCTTCTATGAGTGAGGCCTTTCTGCACTAGCTGCGAAAAGGTAGATAGCACGTTCCTTACAGATTGAGAAGTTCGTGAATGTGTTTGCTGCTCAAAAAGCAAGAAAAGTTAAGATATAAGTGAGTACTGGCAATTTCTTAAAATTCAAAGAAGCTAAAAAAAAGAAAAGCATAGTCCAGTTCAATTTATAAATTTTCTAATTGCAGTTACTATAATAAGCAGGGAAAGGATTTATATGTAAATACATTTTTACTTATAAAGCTAATATAATTTATATTTTGCATTATCTTTATGTTTCACAATGTGTAGGGTTGAAAAATCCTACTTTTATTTTCCATATTTTTCCATATTTTAGAGTTTAGTACATATTTTCGTTAATTTCCATATATTTTCCATATTTCATATAAAACAGTCCATATTATATTAGGTTTAACAATAAAACAAAACAAAATTCCATTAACTTTTAAAAATACATTTCAACAATAGAGATTTAAACACATGTTCAGTAATCCCTTTAACATCAGAGTTATTTGAAAATTAGCAGTCCTATCAACAATGGGAAAGTAAGTTACAAAACTGTATTAATTTAATTTAAAATTTTTAACAGACTTCAGTTGTGCAGCTCAACAGTTAAATGCCAGTCAGAGTACACATAGGTTCAGTTTTGTAAATCATACTATAAAGACGGTAAATATGCCAAAAGTACGTCATTCAGTCAATTTAAAATCAAAACTAACAAGTTACATTTCAGAATTTAAAGAAGATGGTTTATCAACTGACAATAAAATATTATTTTGTAATTTGTGTCAGTGTGCAGTATCATCTACACAAAAGTTCCTGGTGCAACAACACATTACAACTAGTAAACATCAGGCCAACAAACAACTAAATTCCAAGCAGAGACAATTATTTTTAACACAACCAACAACATCGAATGTAAGATCTGAGTTTAACATCGACCTGTGCCGTTCTCTCATCTCTGCTGATATTCCTCTCTACAAACTAAAGAATAAGGTCTTCAGGGAATTCCTTGAAAAATATACTCAACATACAATCCCGGATGAGTCAACACTTAGGAAGACGTATGCTCCATCCATCTACGATGAGACAATACAGAAGATAAGAGATGAAATTAAAGATAGTTCAATTTGGGTTTCCATTGATGAGACTCCCGACAAAGAAGGTAGACTTGTTGGTAATGTAGTTATCGGTTTGTTAAGTGAACAATATTCTGAACGAATTCTTTTACATTGTGATGTTCTAGAAAAGTGCAATAACAAAACTATAGTTAAACTGTTCAACGAAGCTATGGGTATCCTGTGGCCAAAGGGTATTATGTACGATAATGTGTTATTCTTTATTAGCGATGCTGCCCCTTATATGGTCAAAGCTGGACAAGCATTATCTGTTGTATATCCTAAATTGACTCATTTTACTTGTGTGGCGCATGCATTTCATCGTGTGGCAGAAGTGGTCAGAGACAATTTCCCTAAAGTAGATTTGTTGATTTCATCAGTGAAAAAAGTATTTCTCAAAGCTCCCAGTAGAGTTAACGTGTTGAAAGAAATGTACCCTGAAATTCCATTGCCACCAAAGCCAATTTTAACTAGATGGGGTACATGGCTAGAAGCAGTTGAATATTATGCCGAACATATAGACTCTATTAACAATGTTCTCCTTGCATTGGACTCTGAAGATGCAGTCTCAATTGATACTGCGAAAACAGTTACCTGTGACATAAGTGTGAAGAATGACTTAGCTCACATTCAGCATACATTTTCATGAATCATAAAAACGCTCAAAAGTCTCCAAAATAGGCACCTTTCACTATCTGAAAGTTTTGAAATTATAAATAGTACTGTGGAACAACTGAATCGTGGTAGAGGTAAAGTTGCAGATGCAGTAAGAGCTAAGGTGGACACTGTACTTTCAAAAAACCCTGGATATGAAGAACTACAAAAGGTTGTTGCTGTGATGAGTGGTGAATCAACAGTGAAGATTAACTTGGACTTATCCCCAGCAGACATTGTGAAATTGAATTATGTACCAGTTACTTCTTGTGACGTCGAACGCTCTTTTAGTCAGTATAAATCTATCCTCAGAGACAATAGAAGAAGATTCACTTTTCAGCACTTGAAAGAAATGTTTGTAACCTATTGTTATGGTAACAGACAATAAAAATTGTGTTTTGTTGAAACTACATTGGAAGATAAGGTACGTCCATTATATTTTTTGTTTAGTTTGATTAAAATGTACCAATATTTAACGTACATAGTCATTTTTTTATAATTTTAAGTCCATATTTAATTCCATATTTTGGTAAAAATAACTACATATATATTTACATATTTCATATATTTTTAGTCCATATAAATCCGTTCCCTGATAATAAGATACAAATGTTACATAAACTGTTTAAAATAATTTTAAGAATAATTCAGGCTATGCTTTGTGTTTCAAAATTTACAACATAAGATTGTAAAATACCGAACGAGTTGGCTCAGTTGGTAGCATTCGAAATTCACATTTGGGAGGTCCCAGGATCAAACCCCATGGCCAGCTAATCTGACTGGGATTTTTCATGGCTTCCCTCAGTCACAAAGGCAAATGGCGAATTGGAAATTTACATACCATGATTCATCACTGTCTCAATCATGAATATCATAAACATCAATCAAAATCTAAAATTACTTATATGAATGCAAGCCATCTACAACACACAATAACAACAGTAACAACGGCCTACTGGTATACCCTCTGGTCCTAAACACGCGATATGATCGCAGATGTTAAAGCGTGTATAAATAAACTTAACAAAAAAAAAAAAATGTAAAAGTAAGAAATATACAGTATTAAATTGGACTTGGTTTTTTCTTTTCCTCTTTTAAAATTCTGCAAGTTGTAATAATTTGTATTTTGTAACTTTGATTTAATAAGAATTTTTTGAGATTCCTTTAATACACATTGATTGAGAATGACTTTTCATAAATTTAAGGAGTAAGTTAATGGAGGATCTTGATTGAACATGCGCAGTATGTTATAACTGGAACTAGGAAAATTAAGGTGTTCAAAATTTTGTTTCTGGGTCTGTACCTAGACCTAGTACAGGTAACAGCAGTTTCACATGTACTGCCCGTGTCTCGCTTCCTGAGCTGTTTTTTTTTTGCAGGGCGAGACACAGAGAGGGATAGTGGGAGGTCCTGGTGCAGTTAGTAGCCTTCTACCCTGGGTTCAACACATCAGCCTTCTCAGGGTTGCTTTCGTCAGCCATGGACAAGCGAAAGTATAGGCTGTCCCCTCACAAAACAAATTGTCTTTCTCATCAATTCCTGTAACTAAACACTAATATCAGTGGTAGATTATAGTCTCTACTCGAGATTATTTACCTAATCGTGATCACGGTTGTCTTGTGTACACATCCGTAAACACTTTCCTCTATGGCAGTTTTCTCAAAAGTTTTCCACTGCGAAACTTCATTTTAATCTAATGTGTAACTGCGGAATCCTTCTAATATTTTATTAGTATTTAATAATTAACAGACAAGTGGAAGCTAGTATCTCAATAATTCTGTTCAGTGGGACGAATGTATTTGTTTTTTAAGAATGTATTTGTTTTCTAAGCCTGCAATCTGGTTAACATCATCATCATCATCATCATCGGTGGTTTCATGTTATTATTGATTCATATTTTCGTAACATTTATATATTTTTATAGTATCTACTAAGTATAAAATGGCCACTGGCGCAGCTCAATCGGCTAAGGCGCTTGCCTACCGATTCAGAGTTTCACTCGGGCGCTGGTTCGATTTCCGCTTGGGCTGGTTGGATTTTTTTCCCCGAGGTTTTCCCCAACCGTAAGGCGAATGTCAGATAAGACTCCTGCAATGGCATAGGATAATGTTTTCAGAACATGTAATATGCTGCCGTGCCACACGCTGCAGCTGCCGTGATTGTCCGAGCAGACCTAAGAGGCATGGTTATAAACACTAGGGAGCTCTCAGCTCAGATAGTGAGACACGGGCAGCAGTGTGTCCGAATATGTAACATGGTTACGAACTGTCTAAAATATTTTCAAAGACACAGTCCACAAGTAAGAAGGCGAAAAAATGCTAGGAGTAAGGAATAAAAAAACATAACAATAACCCAAAAGGGTTCAGTAACAGTACCGGTACTTCAAATGATGAATGAATGAAATTATTCCAATGTAAATTGTGCGAATATAAAATTTAGAATAAAATTAACATGTAACAAAATATTTTTCAAACATACAAAGTCTGCAAGGGTAATAAAAAGGTCAATTTCTTTTAAAAACAAATCACCTTGTCTACAACATTCCTTTCTTTTGAAGCACACATGTAACTGCGACATGATAGTATTTTACCCACTTCACTTTCATGAGACACCCAGGAATGATCTCTTCGTTGATTTATTAAAGAATATTGTAATTGTCCTGTAGATACTTCCCCCCCCCCCCTTCAGTTTTATAGAACATTGGCTAGGGTTCCCAGACATATTGGAAATAAAGAATGAATTTTACTTAACAATTGTTTATTTTGAAGAATCGTGTCATGAAAAGCAACATAATCCTCATTGAAGATTTATTTTACAACAAGCATTGATTTTACTGTTTTTACAGACAATTTATTTCTTTCATCAGTCTATAAAGCGTTCATGCGAGAAAATAATCCTTTCGACACGCACATTTGTTCCAGGGATACACATAATGAACTCCATGACCCTCTTCAAATTTGAGAATTCTCCTTCAATACTTTTAAAAAGATTCACCCAGACTTCATCTAAATGTTTGGATTTTAACATGTCCTTCACTTCAGTGTTTTCTTTGCACTGCAGAGCTGTTTTCACTATCATTACCTCATCAAACAAATCAGATTCAACAATGTTTGATATTGCAGCAGTTTCATTCATAGTGTGGATTGTTTGAAGAACATTTTCCCAAGATAATGATATTGCTCCATTTGTCAATTTCACCATGACAAACTGTCTGATTTCAGCATAAACTGTGATCGTTCTTTTATATAGGACAATAAATTTTATGGCTCTGAAATGCCTTTTCACTAATGAGTTCTTCCTCTTGTAACACACGAAATAGATTCTTTTCTGTTGTAGTTGTCAAATTTTCATCTATTCTCATTTCACTTTTTCCAATCAGTGACTGTATAATTGATAGAGCTTCAATGAAAGCTATATTTATGCCTTCTATATTCCTGATGGTAGTATGGAAAATTTTGCACTGCAACTCCAGGAAAGTAGAAAACAGCTTTGACATTGGGTTTTGGAAAAAATCTTTCAGTATTGTCGGACATTTATCTATTGAAAGAAAATAGCTTTGAGTCCATCAAACATTTCATTCAATCTCTTGACTGCTGGATACGACGACAACCAGCTTGTCATCGAGTGTCCCAGAATCGTTTTATATTCATTGTCCACAAATTCACAAAATTCTTTCAGGGACTGGACTTGTACAGAGTATATATATAAATACTGAAATATTTACAACTGCCTGAATGTCTACAGGCAATGCATCAGATGCAGTTTGCACAGCATTGTTTATAATATGAGCTGAGCAACCAACTGCAGTCAATTCATGGCCAAATTTAGTTCGCAATTTATGTTACGCATTGTTTCTTCCTTTTCTCGAACATCCATCGAAATTGGTCCGCTGACAAGGCTACGACTTCATCCTCAATGTTCCAAACTTTCAGCAAGTCCCATATGTAGGTAATCTGTACGTCATTCTGCGCTTTCACTAGAAAGATCAATAAATTCTAGGATCATGGTCTTTTTTCTAGAATGAAATATCAAACCATCAATGGCACCAATTTTTAACTGCCATGGTTTGAAGCATCAAACATGATAGATATAGAATTTACTTTGTACAGTTCCTGTTTGAATAGACTGATTGCAAATGGAGCTGAAGATTTACAATAATTGACTGTGTGTGGTGTTTTTTTTTTTTTTTTGCCCACATAAATTTTGTATCATACAATTTGCGTATTATTTTAGATGTACAATCCATCGACCTAAAACTTTGGTTATGGAAACTTGTGATATGCGAAAGTACCTTCATCTGCAGCAAGATTCTTTGCCACTTTCCTCGTAACTTTTTTGGTAAAGAAATCACTCACTTTAGCACTTGTACTAGCTCGAGATGTAGATTTGTGTCTTTTCATAGCAATGTGCTGGATAATTTCAGACTTTCCGACATGCTTGATGCTAAGCAATCCATCGCAAATCATACACTCCACTTTGTTGGTCTAGCCCAAATTAGATGATTGTCTCAAAAATTGAAATTCAGTTTTTTAAGTGCAGTATCTGTAAAAATACACTTCCTCTTCGGCAGATTCAACGTTCAACACTCAACAGACCCACAGAAAAACTGAAAAGCATAAATAGCACTCATACAGAAATAGACTGCTCCTGAAGCAACATGCTGTTTCTCTCAGAGCAAGGTAACCTGAAATGGTGATTGTGACAACGCGATTTGTGGCTGTTGCGGTATTGCTGTCACTCAGAATAATTGCTTCATAATAGCCTAGCTACAGTTATCTGCAATTGGGGACCGTTTTTGCTAAACTTGCTAATTGAAAAACTAAATTTTACAGGAAACACAAAAAACTGAATGGAGACAAGTAGGTTATAGGTGCAACAATCACACTTTGACACACTACAATGAAGAGAAATAATTCAATTTTACTAATATGTTTAACATCGTGTAGAGGCCTGCCTTATGTTAACGAATCCACCAAAATCTCAATTTTGCAAATTTTGCAGTTAGCAAGTTTTGCAAAAATGGTCCTCAATTATGAAGTGCGATCTTTGTAATTTGTAATATAGAATAGACATTGTAACTTTTCCATTTTTTCTCAACTTAAAACTATAAAATACGAGATGGAAAGCTGTCCTGAAGACTTTTCTTGGGACAACAGCACGCATTAGCGAAAAACAGGACAATTCCGTATTTTACGGGACATCTGGGAACCCTAACATTGGCTAACAGTTTTTAGGTCTCTTTCTTGGAGCTGTGACAATAATTTAAGAGGCGTAATTAGTTTTTTATACACTTTCTTTCTGTATTGCATTTTGTATGTAGCATGTATAAGCTACATAAATTTTAATATAAAATGCATTCGCTATAAAATTGTTCCTTTAAAAAAATCGAATAATTATTTTACAGATTCATGTAAGATGCAGTAGTTTGTAATATTATTTTAAATGTGTTACTCATTGGAAGGGAGTAGGCTTATTTCCTTGTGGTGTTACTTAAAGAATGGCTCTCAGATCCGCTCAGGATCCTACCAAATTTGAGTAGGGGTACTGGGTAAAATGGCAATCGGAACAGGTGCTGACCACACAACCTCATTCTAGTAAAGTCATGAAAGCATGGGTTACCTATGTCTGCATTCCCCTCATGCATCTTAATGGCTTCTCAAGGGAAAACTTTTACCTTTACCTTACATAAACATTTGCAAGTGATGTGAATATTATGTAGGCCTATGTAGTGGCATATTAAGGCTCATTCCATTTAATTAAAAATCTTTGAGGTGTAGGTTCAATGGTTCATGTGTAACATTTATTTACAAGTGATGGTAAAGCCTTGGACAATAAACCTGCTCTATCTTCTTTGGCACTGTACCTGTCCTACTGTTTTGTAGCCTTGGGCATTGAAAACTTTAAATTCGCCACACGTTTCTCTGTGGATAGGAAGTAATTCTCTTCATTTTTTCAGTTTATTCTTCTACATAATAAAAAAAATCACGAAGAATATCATTCAGCTGTTAATGAAATTGGACAGCAATGTGTGTTTTTAACTTCAAATAAAGATTTGCTATATTCTTACTGAAAGTAAATTTATGTGCATGACTCATAGATAATCAGGGTGTCTACTGGTCATGAAAGTCATGAAAATGTATGAAATTGTACAGGTGGTCATGAAAGCAAAGAGAACGTAATGAAATTGAATGGATGGTCATGAATTTTTTACTTTTGTGTCAGCACCTGAATGAAGACAAGTTAAACTCTGGTAAGTAGATATTCATTTATTGATAGGTTTGTCATGCTGTATTTGTCTCCAATGATGACAATGATGAAAAATACAATACATTTTGACAGAGGAGTCTTAAAACTGAATTTGTGGTAGTGTTCAATGTTCCATGCTAAGTGGTGAGGGTGGAACCACAGATTTTTTTTTTTCTGATCACACACCGATCAGCCACATGCATTGTACTTAATTTAAAGTAAATCAGGTTTCTATGTGTATATTCTTCCACACGACTGTTGTTAATACCCATATTTTAATTTCAGGTACTGAAAACAAGTGTTTGATTCATAAACTTTTTCAAGATGCTGGGCAGTGCAGTTTCAATGAAAACTGGCTACATCATTATGACTTAAATGACTGAAAATTGTGGCTTTGATCAGTAGGAAGTATTAAATTTAAAGCAAGGTGTATTATGTGCAAATATGACTTCGATATTAGTGCCAGTGGTATTCCATGTGTCAAAACACATGAAAGAGGAAAGAGAGATTCAGCACTTGTTCATTCATTAGTTTCAGGGCAACAAAGTAAGCCACCTTTTGCTGTAGTACAAGCAGCATCAATACAATCACAAGTTTCGTCTGAAGAGAATTTTAATAATGAATTGTCATCACTTGCTCCTACTACAACTTCTAGAGCTTCAGTTGAAGAGAATTCTAAAACAAGCTCATTGAAACATTTTTAGTTAATGATGAGGTAATAAAATCTGAAATTATTTGGGCTATGAATAAAGTGATGTCTCGTTATTCAGTAAGAAGCTCTGGAAACACAACAAACATATTCCAAATTAGGTTTCCTGATAGTGTGATTGCCAAAAAAAATGAAGTTACACAAGAATAAAATGTTATGTACAATTACTTATGGACACAGCCTTCATTTGCAGAATCTTCTAGCTAACAAAGTCAGAGAAGCTGGATTATTTTGTGTGTCATATGATGAAAGTTTAAACAACGTTGTTCAAAAGGGACAAATGGATTTGGTAGTTCGTTTCTGGGATCAACAAAGTCAGTCTGTCTCTACATGATCTTAACATAGCTGTGTGTTTTAATTCTGCCACATCTACTGATTTACAGTCAAGTTTCTTGGAGGGTCTGAATAGTTTAGACTTGGCACCTAAGAACATAATTCAAATTTCAATGGATGGCCCAAATGTAAACTTGAAGATGTTGCATGATTTGCAAGGATTTCTATACAATGAAGAAGATTACCAACCACAGATGTTTTATTGTGGCACTTGTTCACTTCACGTAGTGTGCATGGAGCTTTAAAAACTGCTAACAATAAAAGTTGTTGGAATGTTTGTGAGTCTCTTAGTACGACTAGTACTTTATGAAGGATTTTCCTTCAAGGAAGGCAATCTTTTTAAACATTACTGGGTTTTTCAAGTTTCCTCTCAAATGTTGTATAAGATTGGTTTAAATTATTGAAGTCAAGATAAGAGCAATTGAACTTGCAATACGTTTGAAGAAGCATGTTGCTGAAGTACACAAAAGATCACCAAAAACTAGTAACGTTGAAAAAATTAAACATAATTTAGAAGACAGCATCCTTTGTGTAAAACTTGTTTCTTATACAATGAAATCCCTCTTATCTGGCACCAAAATAACCGGCAATACCAAAACAACGACACTTTTGGCTAGGCCAAAAAAAAGTCATTCATGCGAAAGGGAAGAGTCAAGCGAAGATGTGAGTGGCTTTCGTGGATCGCACATGCCGCATATTGTTTACTCTTTACATTATTCAGAAAACCCCGTTATGTCCCTGGAGTAGATCAGGTAGCATTGGTAAGCTGTCACTTGGGCCTTGCAAGCAGTGTGCAGAGACAATATCTTTAAATTTATCACTTGAATTCGCTTGTTTCGAAAGGGTGTTGGAGAAGTCTAAACAGGAAAGTGTGAAATTCTTTGTTATGCTTTAGCGTGTGAAAGTTCCATTCGAGTGATAGATAGTAAGCCTATTATATAAACAAGCAGACATTAGAGATATGTTAAAGAGGTTCAAATCATCGAGCACTACTTCATCATCTTCATAATTGCGACGTTGGCTACAGTGCTCTTCACGTCACATGGCCGCCATTTAAAATTGTCATAAGGTTACGAAAACTTTTGGTATTTTTACGCTATTATGTATTATGTACCGGTATTGCAATAATTATGAACAGATGGATGTACATTACCGTATTCAGTACTAAAAATAAAAATTGTACGTATTTCCAGAACTTTATTTTTAAATATCTATATGAAAATTGCTAAATTTCAACATGGAAAAAAATGTTTATACAGTACAGTATCGGTATGACTTTACATAAACTATAAACGTATTTTCCAATTACCAGGCAAAATCAGTTATCCATCACTAGCTTTGTCCCTCAGTTGCTGGATACGAGGAATTCTACTGTAACAGTATCAAATGTGCAAAGATTTGTTAAGTTTAATGTATAGCATTGCTTCTCGATTCATTAAGAAAAATATTATGGAAATGGCGACATTCTAGCATATTATTTGCCATTGATGTTACGAAACCATGTAATTGTAAAACAAGTCACTACGTAGATATTGAATTTGGTGCCACTGCTGCTAGCAAGAACTGCAGAGAAAAGGTTTCAGAAATGAATGCACAGGTATTTTGCAAAGTCTGTATCTAAAAATTGCAGAGAAGAGTATTTTGAAATCGAAGATTGTAAAAGGTGACTCATGTTTATCGCCTGGAGTTATGCAGAGTTCTATTTTGAGGGATTCTTGAATGACATTTCATTGCAAGAATTTGTGTCAAAAAACATAGGACTTCATCATTAGGTGATGTGAAAAGGGAATATTTGAAATTTTGTGAATATTCTGAAAAGCAACTGAAACAGTTAAATCCTAAGAAGAAAAAACTTGATCACTTCCTGATGAATTTACTACATAGTGCGAATCATGATTTTACAGAAGCTGCTATGCATATTTAATGACAATGCTGCAGTTGAAAGAGGCTTTTCTGTTAACAAAGAATTTTTAATTGAAAACTTAGAAGAAGATGCAGTTGTTGCAGAAAGAAGTGTTTTTTTTACAGTGCAATACAATCGTTAGGTGATTTACTTAATAGTGAGAAAGAATTGATTGTGAACATAACAAAATCTATGATACTAGCTGTGAAAAATGCTTCGTCAAAAAGAGTACACGCCTTAAAAAGAGAAGAAATCTGATGAAGATGGAGAACAGTTCAAGAAATAAAAACTCAGAGTTAAGAAAAGAAAACTTATAGAAAAAGCAAACGTAGAAGCTGAAATTTTAGATGTTGAGATTTCAAGTTTAGCTAAGGTACTTAAAACTGACTGTGAGTCTTTTACAGTGAAATTTAACATTATTCATAAATTTTGTACTTTGATAGTTTTTATATTGCCTTAAGGAAACTTGTACGTTTTTACAGCATTACTACCGGTAACTTATGTTAAAGGAATTTGTGTCTTAATAGATGTAATGATAACTGTTTCTAGAAATAGCCTATTTTCATTTCTTGAAACATATAAAATTTGATGAATGGCATAGTTTGAGTTATCATTATTAGTAATTACATTATTCATGTTGACAAGCAATTTTAGTGACATTACATTCAGGTTTCATCTCAACTGGCTTTCAGGTTCATTAAAAAAAAAAAAAAAAAAAAAAAAAAAAACTTTGTAATTGTGCCATGCATATTGCCGAGAGGTCATGAATTTAACTAAAGAGATAATGAAAAAGTCATGAATTTGATCCATTGAAAATCAGTAGACACCCTGATAATGCATATTAACAAAATTCGACTAAAGAAATCTCTACATGCAGACGTGTTCAAAACCACTTTTTTTGTTGTCAGACATGCTGAAAGCTTGCGATTTCCGTGAAAATCGCGAAGACTTTTTGTAGAGTTATAATAATTTGTATAATAAAAAACTGTAATGTGAATGAATTAATAAATGTTTGAAATTAGCAGTACCTACAGTACATTGACTATTATTATGACACTGGTAGTTCTGTGTGAAATATTACTTGAAAAGATTTTATTTTTCCATTATTTTCTGTTGTAGTCTTTGTCACTAAATCTCATTTATTGTCAGAGAGTTCAGGGCAGTAGAAGTTGTCAGATGATAGACGACATTAAGATGCATGGATTATATGCGGAGACAAAAGAGGAATACAGAAAATAGGGAAGATTGGAGAATGCTGAATAAATGAAATCTTGATTGTACATTTCCTGGTATTAAAGAATGCATTTGTATAGAACTTAGAGAAATGGACAATTTTTCATGGAAATATGTTTTTCTTACAGATACACCTAAAAACAGTACAAACGAAAGCAAGTCCATTGTGACAGAAACAGCGGGAATTGGCAATGAAACACAGAATTCAACTGCATTAAAGCCTACAGACAACACGAACACTACAAACTCAACAGAAACAACTACGGAAAGTGGAGATGAAAAAACAACTCCTCTTACAGAGGCTCCACCTACAACTGTGCCTACACCAAGTGACCCACCAGGTCCTCCACCACCTCCTTCAGACATATCTATTTTCTTAGTAAATGATTTGCAGTACGATATATTTCCAGTTCATGAAGAGAATGGAAAGATATGCAATGTTGAGGAAGGTATGTACAGACTTGATACTAGTGTACTATTCAACACTCAATCAATGTAGAATTTGGGAACCTTATTTGAGAAAATGTTCATACAGATTTAGAAATATATTCCAATAATTGTGAAAATTAGTAATTTTTAATCTATACCAATTAGGGTGCGTCATTAACAGAATGTTTAAAAAATGAGCTTTCCACACTTGATTTCCAGATTCAAGTATTGGTACTGGAAAACTGATGTGAAATTTGTAGTGAACAAAAATTGATAGGTCTTTTTGCATTGCTTTCCTTTCCTTCATTATCATTCTACACTTCTTTACTTAATCATCAGAAGCACCATCTGTGCCACTAAAAGTACCATCATCATTATTATCAGAGTATCATCCTTACCATTGTCACCAGAAACATCAACCATACCATCATCACCAGAACCATCATCACCAGAAACATCATCCTCACTCCTATCACTGGAAGCATCATCCGCACATCCCCACTACTGTCACCAGAAGCATCTGCCCCACCAATGTCACGAGAAGTGTCACCCTTTCCACCACTACCAGAAATATCCCACCATCAGTATGAGAAGTGCCATTCTCACCACCATAGGACTGTAAGTGCCAGTTTCACCATTATAGCACCATAAATGCCAGTCGCATCATTATAGCACTGTAAGTGTCAATCTCACCACTACAGCACCGCAAGTGCCAGTCCCAACACTATACCACCAGAAGTTCTGTTCTCTCCACTATACCACTAGAATTGTCATTCAGACTGCTATACCACTAGGAGTGCCATCTCAAAGGCTGTAATGCCAGCAGTGCCGACCCATGGTTACATACCAGAAGTGCCATTCTCATGGCTCTACCGCTGTTGCTATACCACTGGAAGTGCCATCCCTGTTGCTATGCCATCGGAAGTGCCACCCTTGCGACTACCATCGGAAGTTTCACCCTCGTGACTTTACCACCGGAAGTTCCACCCTCGTGACTACACCACTGAAAGTGCCACCCTCGTGGCTATACCACTGTAAGTGCCATCCCATGACTATACCACCAAAAGTTGCATCTCCACAACTGTACGATCAGAAGTGCCAGACCCATGTTTTACTGTCAGGAATGTCATTCATACCATTATAGCACCATAAGTGTCATCCCCACGACTATACCACCAAAAGTGCTATCCCCATTACTATAGGCTACCACCAGAAATGTCATCCCCACGGCTGTATGATCAGAAGTACCATCCACATGTTATACTGTCAGAAATGTCATTCCCACTGCTGTAGCACCAGAAGTGCCATTCCCACGACTATACCACTAGAAGTGCCATCCCCACGACTGCACAACCAGAAGTGCAATCCCCACGATTATATTACCAGAAGTGCCAACCCACGACTATATGACCAGAAGTGCCATCCCCACGACTATACTACCAGAAGTGCCATTCCCCGATTATTCTGCTAGAAGTACCAACACCACCACCACCACCACCACTATTATCAAAATCCTCGCCACCACAACAATCAGAACCACAATCACCAAAGTATTATTATCATTCTTGGTGCAAAATAAACCCATTGCATGCAGTTCGCGAACTAGATTACCATGTGATACGTAATTCAGGCTCTGAGAGAGATTGTGACTCAGAAGTTTTGAGATATTCTTTGTTCGTCAGTCTATTTACCTATACGTAGTTGAATCTGTCAATTACCCAGATATTTGGAATAGTAGCCTAGTTGCAATGTAGTTACGTACACATATTATGTTCTCATTATATGAATTAAGTAAGTACAGTATTATAAAATGAAGTGTTAAAAAAAAAAAAAAAAAAAGGTTGTGTGAACAACTTTGAACATGCCGTTAAACTGTAAAGCATTTTGGGGGAATATGTGCAGGTTTTGTATATTAGGCCTAAAAGTAATTTCTGGATATATACACTTAAAATAGTGGAAGACACATTGGCCTAATTGTCTTTAGAAATTAAAAACTTCATCATTTTACCAATTAATGTTAGCAGTATACATCATAATGTTAGCAGTATACATCATAAACAGTCGCAAGTAAACACAGTGTTGTACGTAATCTAGTTGCTAGTAGAGTAAGTAAACTCCACTCACACAGTGTTATCAAATGCCATATTTTTAACTCTTATTTTACTGCTGATTTCTATATCATCTGAATATAGGTATTCATTTTATCCTAAATGATAACGTTAGAAGACATGCGGATTACGCCATTTATTGTATGGTTTTGTCTGGGAAGGAAAATGATCAAGAAGGAAATAGTTTGATCCGATTTTGAGAGAATAAACATTTCGTGTTACTCTGAATGAAAAGCAGTTTTTTTTATTTCATGTACATTATGCCCAGGTGAATTTACGTGCTGATACAGAATATAGCGAAATCAACTAATAATTTAGAAGATATGGCTGTGTATAATTGAAAATCAGTGTCTCTTTATTCTTTTAAAATGTATGTTACTTATGTTTCTATTTTCTCAGCTGACAAATGTGCTGGAGGTCTGGCTAAGTTGAAGTATTACATGAATGCTGAACGAAATAAGGCTCCACACAGTATATGGCTTAATACAGGGAACATGTTAGGAGGAGAATTGTTCCCAGTATTAAAATTTGATACAGCTCTGGAAACAATGAAACGTCTAGATTTCAACGCTACAGTAAGTATCAATCTCAGTCTGTTTTGAGCATTTGGTACAGCTAGAGTTATAACAGTGCAGTTAATTCCGTACATCAAACGAGAACATCCCATGCAAAGGGCATGTGGTACGACTAGGTTCACAAAAAATTACGAATGTGCGACCTAACTAAAGAAGGGTGTGAGGGGCGTAAAGAGAGTGCATGGATGAATATATAATAGGATGCGAAACTTACTGAGTTTCCCATAACACTTGTTAGAGGCACTAATGTAAAAACTGATCTTGCTGCCATCTGTTGGATGGTGGAGAACTTATACATCTAGCAGCGCACCTAGTGACGAAAATGTTACACTAATGCAGAAAATATTCCTTCCCTTCCACCCTCATCGATATTCACAACTAACCCAATTTAAAGTAAAACATTTACATTTTTATTTCTCACACCATCTTCCACTGAAAATTCTTACCGGAGGCAACAGGAAGATAAAAGAGACTATCTATTTTACACTACCCAATTAAAATATAACGAAACAGACAGAAAATAAAGCGAATGGTTAAATAATTGGGATTGTATTCTTTGGGTATTTAGTGCACAGTGCAATGGAAAAGTCTGCAAAAACTACTTAGATAGTTCAATTTATTATATTACTGCTACTTTACAATACATTGAACAACACTATTTTTACAATATCCATAAACATCACTGTTTAACATACACTGCTTATACACACACACACTTAGTATCACTTTATGTCCACATATTAGCAAGTTTCTGGCTGCTATCTTGTCTTCTCGAGCATTGTCTGTCGGTAAGTAACTATAACATCCTTGTTCTATTATGGATTTATTAATTTGTCCTACAGAATAATCTCTGTAATGTTGACAATTAATATTTGAGGAGAAAAATTTGCTCCGGTGCCAGGGATCGAACCCGGGTCCTTGGTTCTACGTACCAAGCGCTCTGACCACTGAGCTACGTCGAATTCAATCCACAGCACCAAATCGAACCTTCCTCCTTCAGTGTTTCCCTTTGTGGCCTGACTCCAAGTTAGGCATATATGTTGACGTGTATGTCTAGTGTCAACTGCCATTATACTAGGAGCGCATTCGGTTGAGTGACTTATTTAGCTGGGATTTCGCAGTTATGATGCACTACTAGCTATGAGAATATTATGGATTTATTAATTTGTCGTACAGAATAATCTCTGTAATGTTGACAATTAATATTTGAGGAGAAAAATTCGCTCCGGCGCCAGGGATCGAACCCGGGTCCTTGATTCTATGTACCTAGTGCTCTGATCACTGAGCTACGCCGAATTAATTGTCAACATTACAGAGATTATTCTGTAGGACAAATTAATAAACCCATAATATTCTCATAGCTAGCAGTGCATCATAACTGCGGAATCCCGGGCAAAGAAGTCACTCAACCGAGTGCACTCCTAGTATAATGGCAGTTGACACTAGACATGTACATCAACATATATGCCTAACTTGGAGTCAGGCCACAAAGGGAAACACTGAAGGAGGAAGGTTCGATCCGGTGCTGTGGATTGAATTCGGCGTAGCTCAGTGGTCAGTGGTCAGAGCGCTTGGTACGTAGAACCAAGGACCCGGGTTCGATCCCTGGCACCGGAGCGAATTTTTCTCCTCAAATATTAAATATCCTTGATCTGTTCGTCTCGAATGAACGGATAAATAGAGAACTCTGGGTAATCTACCCAACACGTAGTTATAATGTTCACCACCCATGACGTCGGGCACTGATCATCTTATTTGAACCCCCTTCTGTCAGATGGTGCTGACCGCAGTTTCGTATCCTATTATTTATTTATCCATGGATAGTGTGCCAATCAATGGCATATTCAGGAATAATGACATGGGCTATCACAACAGGAAAAACTAAATAGGTCTAATACACTAACATGGAAATATATTATAATTGTTAAAAAAATTGATTAAAAAAGTCTTATATAAAACAACGTATATAATATTTAACTATTAATACATTTCAGTGTACCTGTTTTATCAACATATGAACCCCAGCCATCTTTCCTTTCGATCAATTTTTTTAGAGAACTCCATAAGAGAGTACAATACCGTACTTTAAGTTCGTTTTTCAAACACACAAGGTCAAAATATGAGCTTCAAGGTTCTTTAAGTTTAGGAAATACGTCAACAGGAAGGTTTGCATCATAACTGTCAAAATTCTTACAATTTAAAAACGCCACAAACTTAAAGTGTTCCTGATATTCAAATACCGTATTAACTTAGTTTGTGAGCCTAACAGTGTCCGTCCGAACTTCACAAAATATTCTTGAATACATGACGCGAATATCTTCATCATTACAGCTTCTCCTTTTAGATCTTGACTCTTCTCCTTCATTCACATTATCAGTGATTACATTAAAATACCTTTTGTAGTCATTCTTTTTTTTTTTTCTTCTGTTTACTTTGCAGTTAATGATTCGAAGTACGCCTTCCACTCTTTTAAAAGTTTGTCTTCGTACTTACGCTGACAAAAGGGATTTTGCAGTAACGGTTTCATTTTGTATGATTCAGACATTGAATATTTATTTAAGAAGAATCTAACTCCACACACTGTTAAACAAAAATATTAGAAATACATTGTCTGATTTCCACTATAATAAAGAAAACTGCTCATACTTCAACATTTGCAACAGTGGGCTTTACTTCCTCACATCACAGCAGTAATGTGTGGCCCGTGGCTTCTGCTTGGTTACAATCTGTATGGAGTAATGGACTTTTTTTTTTTAAATCGGGACATACGAGTATGAATTAAAGTGAAATTATAATGGCAGGCAGAGTAATTTTCTCATCCCTCCATGTTAATTATTATACTAGTGTACTCAGGAGTGTAATGAATGTGATATAGGCCCGCTTGCAAAAATAAAATTTCGGGCCCCCTAAAATAAAATGTATAACCTATCAATAGCTAACAATAACATAAATATAATTATAGCAGGTAGAAGTGAAACTTTAATGCAATATATTTTCACGTTACAAGAACAAAGAGATTAATCGTTCATTATTGTAAGATTATTAAAATAATAACGATTATTAATAAATTGTATTAAAAAACAAAATATTGAATATATAGGCCTCTTATAGTGATTGAAATTAAGTAGGCGGGTAGACCTATCAATAAGCATATACTTCTAAGTTCTGTCTGGTGTTTGTTGTACTTATAAAACTTTTACTGTACTCACATTGAACTCTAGTGAAACTGGACCATGCGGCGTGCTTTCTGTGATGTGAAGATATTGATGATTTCACTGACATCAGTGGATCTAGCCCTTTCACATTCGATACTGAGGAGGCTGAGTTCACAAAGTCTGTCTTGGGTCATAGAATTCGGCAGATAGTTCTTCATAAGTTTTAGCTTTGAAAATGATCGTTCGGCCAAATAAACTGTAACCGGAATAGTTAGAAATAGGTAAAATGAAGTCTGAAATGCTAGCAGCTGCGATTGAATTTTCCATTTCTAATAGATTTGTTACGTCAGCTACAGAGATTAATGAAGTTATTTCTTTTTTCAGAACATTTCTGAAACCTATTACCTGGTCTGGGAAGTCACTGGATAAATCTTCATATTCAGTTTGCAGAACCACTGCTGCATTGTGAACCTCTTCATTGGAAGCAGAATTTATAAATTATGGGGAAATAATTTTGAAGAAATGGTTAACATTAACCTATGCATACCCTCAAATCTGTTTTTTAATTGGGCTACAATAATGTCCAAATAGCCATTAAAGCAGTGGTTCTGAAATATATCTTTTGATCTACTAACTGCTCGTCCTGACACAAAAGTGAAAAAAACATTTTGATGAATTATGTGTTTTTTTTTTTTTTTTTGGTGCAGGAGAAAGGAAAAAAAAACAGCATTGTCACTTGTAATTCCTTGGTTTTCAAAGCTTCTTTAGCTATAATTATTTCAATCATTACAAGAGAAATGATAAAATTGTACCGAAACTAGCTTTGAAAATCAAGGGAATTAAATGTTCAAATGCTTTTTTCTTTCTCCTGAAAAATCTTTGTAGAAACATGGCGGATTTTGGAGGTGCAGCTACGATATTCAATTATGTAATTTATCTTCTGTACTGACGATGCCATGAATGTATGTAATTCCTACGGCTACTAAAAATCAAATGAAATGACTACCGGAATATACAGAAACCTAAAAGTAAGTGAATTATCGAATCGTCATTTTCCCCATTCTTCTCCATCAAAGGTTTCCATAGTTATTGTTCTAGTGAAGCAGTGTCACGTACAACGCATGCATTATGTCCAGACACTTCTCCCACTTCCTGCAGAGCTGCGCACGAGATCGGATGAGTCTACTTACGAATTATAGAGGAATGGGTTTGTCTTTGCCCTGAACTCAGTAGACACACACTCGACCTTCCCTTCTATTCCCACCCCTACACAGAAACGTTGTTCCCGTACTGCACATCCCAAGTTTCTTGACAAAATCATCCTCCCGTAGCTGAGTCATTATGTCTCCAGCAACTACGTCCATTTCCATGACAAAAGAATTCAGTGCAGATATCGGTTGTAAGAATAAGCTGCTGGCGATGTTTACCTTGAAGCAGGATCCAGTGAGAGAGGGTGGCGTAGCACATCAGACACTTTCTTTCCACGCACAAACTGTAGGGTTTGGGTAATTCCCAGCCTGACCATAAAAATGTTGCCTTTATTTATCAGTAAAAATGTTTTTTTTTTAATTCTAATATATATATATATGTATATATATATATATATATATATATATATATATATATATATATATATATTATATATTTATATATATAACAGCATTACTTCCTCATTTGATGGAAGTTGAATTTAGTATTCTTTCTGCCTTAAAAAAAAAAAAAAAGTGGGTATCACCCTGAAGATTGGATGTTAAAAAGTAAAGGCAGAGTTAATATAAACATGAATCACGAATTGTGAATGAAGTGAATAACTCGTTCTGTTTCCCTGTTGCAGACTGAAGGTCTAAATGTATTCAAATACGGAGCTGATGCAGGTCGAGATTACCTCATTGGGTTGAACTCCACAGTCATAACCAATATACAACCAGAATCACAGCATAAGTCATTGCTTTTTTCTGTGGGCAGTTGCAATGTTTCAGTTATTGGTTTTATAGATGGTACAGATATGGTAAGTTTTTTATGAAACAATATGAGTTTCACTAATTTGTTGTTCTAGATGACCTTGTACTTTAAAGGTACCGATATCTTAGAGACGACTATTTTTGAATGTTACGGAATAGACATAAAAAAAATTATAACTCCCAAGCCTTGCCAGTAACGTGGTAGGTTTGCTAAGTGTAGTAGAAATGTTATGTTTCAGTTACAGACAGAATTGTACAACTGGAGAAGTTGTTTCTCACACATACCTTTAACAAGAATTTTGGAAATAACACTTCATGCACTGAGAATTACTCTGTACTATTTGTTGTTCATTAAAAGACCGTCTCCTTGATTTTTGAAGAATGTGGGGTCTGAAACAGAGTCCACCCAGCTTCGTGATGAAACAGATTTGAGTCATGATTAGTGGCGAACTTGTAGAACCCCTATTTCACATTTACGCAATTGACTACTAGATGGTAGGTACTTGGCTTGGCCCTGGCCCCTTGTGGGCTGTATTACCAATACTTAGGCTTAATATCGTGCTTAATAGCGTTACATTCCTATTCTCTAGCCGTAGTTGTCTAATATAGACAATTTATATACATTGGCATAGTTTACTGTTTGAATGTTATAGAACAGTAACCAAAACGTTTAAGTCGTGTAAGTGAACTTCTGTAAAGAAATTTACAAGTTATACGAATACTACTACTACTAATTCCACAATTTGGGACATCTGGTCGACATCTACAGCTGACCACTAGGATCCAGAATACAAAGCAGAGGTTAACTTAAAAAAAAAATTACAGTATGATTTTCGGAGAGAATACAGAATAATGATAAATTTAAAAATAAAGTAAAATTTAATTTCGGAGAAACGTGAGATGAAAGTACAGTGAAGAATAATGAAAATGAAGTAAAAAATATTACATAGTATTATACGAGTGATAGTGTAAAATGGATAATGAATCTGTCAATACCATTAGAAAATTTTGTTACTGTCCTCGTTAGAAAAGTTAAGAGAAAGGAGAATGGTTTTGGTTAACTTAAGTGAAGTTCCCCTAGCGCCAAAAAGAAGTCCTTTCACTTCCCAAGTATTAATATTTATTTTGTATCTCTCACTGAAGTGAGGAATACATGTATTGTAAATCGACTTCTTTTCATTGTTAACGTTATTGGCTTGTTGGTAATTGTATGAAATAAAAGATTTACATATGACCAGTGCTGTCAAGGTATTTTTTTTAACATGTGTCCCACCTCTTATTTTTTCCCTTCGAATATATTTCACTCTTCTCTTTCTATCCCTCCGACCATTATTTAATGGATGTTTACATGTTAAAGAAGTTAAGGAAAATTTTACTTACCTTTGAATTGCAAAACAGACTTGATTTAAAGAAGATTCCATGATGCTCTCACAGCTGATGCACGCTTGTCTTGACGAATTCTGGAGCATGTATTTGCAGCACTTCGGGTATTTTTGAACCATTATTTTATATATGGTTATGGATTCCAGCACTGTAGAGTTGGGTCATTAATGTTTATGAACAGAGATGGTTTTAGGGATAATGCCCTTGTGCCATGGCACTGCTTTATGTTTAGTGATCGGATAAATCGTAATTTATATCCAAACCCATGTGATTTTTATCTGTGATGATATCCCATAGAACAGATATGAATCAAAACCTCGCACACTGCAGGATCTGTAATACAATATAGTTCAAGCAGTCACACTAATTATAAATGATTAACTGCAACATATGATTTGGAATTTATTCAAGAGTTGTGAGACATGAATAAGATGGCAGAAATTTTCAGCAGTACCTGTGAGAATGGTAAATGTATATTTTTAGTAAATGAAAATACTCTGCGGGTGGAGCCTATTTGGTGACCCAATTTCTTACCACAAGCTGACAACTAGCTTGCCATCTTTGTGAATGAGTAATATTCACTTGTATTCAGACCATTTATTAACAGAAAACTCTAAATCGTGGCACAGTGAAATAGGGTAGGCAGGTAAGACATAAGCCTACCATTTCAAATATTGATACAGCAAAACCTCCGTTAACTGAACCTCTGTCAATCGAAAACCGTTTTCGTTAAGACAAGTTAATATATTTAGCTTGGAAGGGATTTTTTCCCTTGTCAGTATAACAGAAACTTGTAAGTTGTGTAACTAAAATTTTAAAAAGAAGTTTAAAGATTGCACTATGTACCAGTACTGTATTTAGGAAATAAAAATTTACATACAATGTAAGTACACTCGTATTTATTATTAATTTTAACACTTTATAGGAAAATATAAGGGCAAAGAAGAAAAGTAGTTGTCACTAAACAGGACAGAGAAATGCATGCAAGGGCAACAACACATTGTACGGTTTATTCAAGCTGACTAAACCCACCCCTAGCACCAAGGACATTGCTGCTAGAAAAAGATGCGAACAAAAAATCCAAAAGAATATTTCGGATTTTTTCTTAAAGAAATTCAGTACTGTTAGTAAAGAATCAGTGTTTAAATTTAGTAATACTGTACCTACTGTATGAATTGTATCACCCTTTTTTTTTTAATACAAGTGAGTCAGTTCAACCTTTCAACTTTAAAAAAGGGTATACAAATCACAATCTCTATACAAAAAATATTAAATAAACTAGATCTTCAAAAAGAAATAGTTTTCCAATGGATACCTAGTCATTGCGGCATTACTGGAAATGAGATTGTTGGTAATATTGCTAAACAGGCATCATCTTTGGGGCCCAAACCTATAAAAATAACTTCTTTAACCAGCGCATATTCTGCAGTTAATTCTCATTTAACAAATTTATGGGTCCAATTATGGCTTTCATCTGATAAAGACCAAGTACTTCAAAACATTCAAAAGAAAACTAATGATTTACAAACGTTCCAGAACATTCCCAGACACATACAAACCTTCTTAGCAAGAGCCAGGACAGGCCATATTATCACTCAGAAGTGTCTTCACCGCTTTAATCTTGTTGATTCTGGTAGGTGTTGCTGGTGCAACAATAACGAAGAAGATTTGGAACATATCCTCTTAAACTGCCCTGTCACAAACATCCATAGAACTAATTTAAAATCTGCAATCCCTGTAACCTTGGATAATTCTCTCCAATATATACTGAATACACCTCATCTTTGGAATATGGCTGCTGAAATATACAACCAGCATTGTGCTTTTTACCCATCATTTGTAAGAAGAGTAAATTCATAGTGAAACATAGTGGAACACGTGTTGTCAGCAAATAGCTGGATACACTACGAAATTAAGAAAAAGGGTATACATCAGTGGCGGCTCATACATATTTAATGCCTAGTGCCAAAATCAGTGGTAGATCCAGGATACCCAAGGGGGAGGGTAACTCTTTTTCCTACTATTTCCTCCCTGGATCCGCCTATGGTCTAAACCAAAGACAAGAAATAAGCAATAATAATAATAATAATAATAATAATAATAATAATAATAATAGTAATAATAATAGTAATAGTAGTAATAATAGTAATAGTAATAATAATAGTAATAATAGTAGTAATAGTAATAATAGTAATAATAGTAATAATAATAATAATAATAATAATAATAATAATAATAATAATTCACCAAAATTTATACAACTGGAGCACTTGAGCACTTTTGTTGACCAGGTTAATATGCGCGATAGATAAAACCCATTCGCCGATTCTTCTGACTTGAAAATAAATCCATAATTTTTTTGTTGAAGTTGTCTATTTTGCAAACAAAACTCCTCAGATTCATCGTGCCCTCTTATTGCTAAATCTAGTGCCCCACAAAATCGTATGCAATTTATTATTAAATTTAACACATATCTGTTTTTATCAACTTGCTCATTGTGTTTTGGAATCGTGAGTCTGTAGTGTGAATTTAACTGATTTTCAATGTTCGCTTTACCCAGCATAGACAAACTGAAGACGTTATTCATATTAACCTTTGACTTATGATGTGTTTTTATTTTACCCCATAAATGTACTAAATCTGTCACACCCACTTTTGACCAGCTAAGTTCACCTCCGAACAGAACACACGGGAAACAGAAGAACGCATTTTTCACATCACATCCACGCAACCAGTTGTTTTTTAAATAAATATCTGGGTTGAATTTGCGAGATCTGTTAACTTTAGCACTTTGGTGTTTTTGATGAATATTTAAGTGCGGTGTAGGTCTGCCTAATTCTTTAACACGAAGTTTGTTTTCATATGCTAATATTGAAAATGGAGATTTCAATAAAGCTCCAACCGAATTCATTTTTTCACAGTACACAACACGATAACACGACCACTATTACGATGACAACCTCACGACTTAACATGTTCACACTACAGTTGATACTGTTGGTAGAAATAATAAAGTGAAAACTTTCTCAAGCCAAGTTTTCAAGAAACCGGGAGAGATTTTATTATCTTATTGTTGCAGTCTTCGCTCTAAGAAACTTGTTCTGACAAAGTGGAAGGATAGACAGAGCGAGAGGTAGTAAGGGATCGGGGTAGAAAATGGGGATGTATACGGTTTTACAAGCATTGCAAAAGCCAGCGGCAATTTGTGCCTGGCACATTTTAGATCATGCTTTAGATGCTGAAAAGGACGAGCGAACATGAAGATTGCGCGCGCATCCCATTATATTTCTTATGGGATGTAGTGCCTGGCACAGATCCATCCTCCAAACACTGGTTACAACGTGTTTCGCTGCAAAGATCATATTGATGGTAGAGTTTGTATAAGCGTAACTTGTTTCTCTCAGGTTTTGAGCGGAAAACATGAATTCTCCTTTTCTTTCTGTATTCTGGTAGTGCCATGGCACAACGGCACTACCTCTAAAGCCGCCCCTGGTGTACATTTATTATCCCAAATTTTGCTTATCCAAAATGGGGTCAGTTGTCTCATTTCGAGTAATAGAAATTTTACAGTGTATGAGAATTGCGAAATATTGCATTTCTATGTTAGATTATATGAGATGTATATGGATTTTATAAGATTTGCTGCATTCTTCTATTTCTGAATTATTTCAGAGCGAGAATATCACTGGCATATCCATAGATAATTACACGAAGAGCATTGTGGACGAAGTTGATAAGATCAGAAAAGAGCAGAAAGATGTTTCAAAATTGATCACTATAGTTATCGGTAAGTACACATACATCCTACTGTATTTAGAGTGTTTGCTTGAAGTTTCAGACTAAGTTTTGTGAAATGATGCTGTTCTCACGTTAACATGGTTTATTTATGCGCACTGGTACTGTAGTGTTCCATAGTATTGACCACATTATAATACGTTTATCTTCACAATAGAGTAAGTAGTCTGATAATTGCATCATATTTTCTGGGACACAGTACATACATAGACTTGTATATATTTATTTCTTAGAAGTACCTACAAATGAAAAGTTTATCTTTGCTGTATAAATTTCGTATATTGAAGTAATCATATAGACTATAACAACAGGTATTTATGTTCTGTTAACTGTGTGCATGCACTTATACATATGTAAAGTATTAGACAAAAAAAATTACCCGCTGTCATATGCTAAGTCCCCTTCGGAAGACATTGGTTGATTTTGTGAGAGTTTAGGTTTACTCATGAAGGAATTTCTTATGCACGATTCTGCTCTGTTTTTCCTTTGTTTGGTTTGTTTGTTGCTCTTTCTGTCTGTTTATAGATAAAGTGTTATGAATAAATCTATAACGAAGATATATTCAAGGAGTAAATTAGCTGCAAAATAAACATCATTTCCCTAGTCATGTGAACCAGGCGCTGCCTGAAATGGACTTAGACAAATTTACGCTAAAGGAGAGCAGTAATTGTTTTGTGTCTAAGGCTGTACAGTTGTCAAAAGAAAAAGTGGCTGCTCTCTAGACACAAAGTTCCCTTCGGATATCTCCGCTACAATTCGGAGACAGGTGATGTTACATGTTGTTGGACCACGTGGCCTGATATCTAGAGTCAGAATGAAAGTTTTTGCGTGTTAGTCTGTAGCGTAATGGTAGTGTTTCGGGCAAGTGTTTGTAAGGTCGTGCTTTCGAACACAACCTAATGCTTTTTATGATTTTTTTTTTTTTTTTTTTTTTTTTTTTGAGAGAGAGAAAATATAATTGTTTCTGTTTCTTTTATGACCGTTTTAGTAATTAACATCAGGTTCATGAATGTATTATGCCATGACTGTGTCATTATTTATTATGACATTATGGCTGCAAATGGAAAGAAAGGTTATATTCTCAACAAAAATATCTTTCGTGGCATAAACAAAACAAACTTACAGGCGTCTGCCTTAAAAAATTAAAACAATTAAAAGTTCAAAAAAATAAAAACAAACAAAAAGCCACGATTCAATATTTAGTCCATCTTCCTCCCATCTCGAACACATCTTGAAGTCGAGTGAGCATGGAATCGATTAGTGTTTTCAAATACCGACTGTTCTCAGTCACGGCATCCCAGGGACCATGGGCCATGGACGAGCTTCCACAAATCTTCAGGGCGTCTTGGAGAGGGATTGGGCCAATTTTTCCGCATATGCTTCTTTACTTGTGCCCAATATATTCTCTAAAGGGTTCAAGTCCGGAGAGCGACGAGGCCAGTCTGTCCTGTCTCCTCGCAAACCAGTCCCGAATCAATTGAGATGTGTGGACTGGATGATTATCCTGCTGAAATTGAAGAATTCCAACATGACACAGGTACTCTACCACTGTGGGCACGCATGGCAGCGTATCTGTGGTCGACTGGATGATTATCCTGCTGAAATTGAAGAATTCCAACATGACACAGGTACTCTACCACTGCAGGCACGCATGGCAGCGTATTTGTGGTCCAATCGGTTACCAGGAAGACGATATACAAGAGTGGGTCCTTCCTTTGTAGTAGAAAAGGTGACTTCATCAGAAAAGATTACTCTTTTCCAATCCTGATCACCATTTCCCACTGCAAAGGCTAAACGCTCCTCTATATGCTCTTCCTTATGACTTCCCTAGGAATGAAACATCGAGATCTCAAATTGGCGGCCATTAAACGATTTCTCACAGTCTGGTCATGGCCAGGGAAATTAACAACTGCCTTCAAAGTAGCAGCAGTATGAAAGGGATTCCTTTCAACCTCTGCCACTAATCTGGCGTCCTGTTGTGTTGTGGTGTTGAAATTTTCCTTCTACCATTCCCAGCTTTTCGGCCAAAAATTGCCGAGCGTTAATCATTTTGCACCCATCTCCGGGCTGTCCTTTATGAAACGTTGAAACACCTACCTGCCTCGGATGCCGAAAAACCAAGATGAACCACAGCCCGTATTATACTTTCATTCGTTCCTGCACCTCTTTACGGAGCCATGTCAGTCAAAGTCGCAGGCAGAAATGGCGTCGTGGTTTCCTCGGTATTAGCCTCTACCTAGGTCTTAAAATAACAGCAAAACATTCATTATACTAAAAATGTATATTTTTCAATTAGGAAATAATAATATAAATACTTGTTAGAGTCTTATTCATAACTATATCATTTTCAAACAGAGTCCACAGAGTTAAGAAGAATACAATTATTTTATAATCTCGACCTCAGTGTCGTAATTTGTTTTCGAAAAATCTATATTGAACTGTATCCACGCAATATGTCCTTAATCATTGCTGCTATTGCAGTTGGTATTACAACTACAAATATTATTGTCATAAACGTAACCTTTTTATACCATTATTAAATATTCAGAATATAATCGAAATGAATGTTCAGTTGTAGTGTTTCTGACAATGCGCTGAATTACGTTAATACCAGGTAAATGACATAGCTCAGTCGGAAGAACATAGGAACGTTGGACGTCACGAAATTCGGAATTGAAATGTGAACGTATCAGACTCAAATCCTCGTGACACCTTTCCAATTTATTATGTTACAGGATAGTATAGTGTAATAATATAACAGTATAAGAAGAAAAAAACTAACACTCGTATTAGGCATCTGTATTGTTCTAAACCTAACATTAAATTTATATTACTTATATCACTAATGAACGATAACAGAATACAAATGATAATTTGAATATTATTTATATCGCTAATGAACGATAACAGAATTTAAAAGGTAATTTGAATATTATTCACGTCGCTAAAGACGATAACAGAATATAATAAATTATAACTTGAATATTATATATATATCGCTAAAGGAACGATAAAATATAAATAACTTGAATATTATTCATATCGATAAAGAACGATAACAGAATATAAATGATAATTTGAATAATGCAGTATTCATATCGCTAAAGAACGATTAAAAAATGAAATGAAAACTTGAACAAGGCCTGAACTCACAACCTTCAAATCATTAAGCGAGCTCTCTACCGCTGGTCTACGAGGTGCAGATATGGAATGATTCCATAGTTCCGGTACTGCTTCTAAAAGCACATGCATCGTGTAACATCGCCGTGACCCGAAGTGGACTTAGAAAATATTCGCTGTCCACGAGTGCGGCCACTTTTTTTTTTTTTTTTGACAACTGTACATGCAGCACTAGAGTCTTTGGTACAAGTATTCGATGCTCCAGCTGTTTGGCTGATAGTGTCACAATACTTCAGGTACTGTAGCAGTTATGTTCCTTTTAAAATTGTCACTTGTCTTATTCCACTGTTAGTGGATAATTTGAAATATGAAATCATCAATATCTTCAAGGGTTAGACTATTAGGCCTGCCCAATCTCCTCGATTCAGAATAAAATTGGTAACAATATCTCTTACATTATTTCTTCTACCAACTAGATTGTAGTAGAGCATTCTGATTCTGTAGTATGAAATTCTTTCATCTGGCATTCGGTTTACATACTCACACATTCTTTGTTGATAGATGTATATTGTATTATCTATTTTCAGTTAAAGTTGTATTTCCTCTTTTATTATGATCAGATAATCTGTAACTAGTCACAGGACGTAATAAGCTGTATTTCTGCGGTTTCAGTCTGTTTCTTTTGTGATGTTGTGAATATCCATAGTTCATATCCATACAGCAATGTTGAACTGGCTATAGTTTTAAACTTGCAAGCTCTGGACTTTTTTATTGTAGTTCTTTTTATCATTTTCATAAGTCTTCGGAATTTTAATGACTTCTTTTCTGTATTGGTGGATTTTAAGTGAGAGAGATTTCAGTCTAGGTAATTTTGCAGATTGTCTAAAGAATTAAACATTGCAGCTAGGTTATCAGTGAACAAGTGTGTGTTCAATGGTAGGTCCTGATTAGAATAATTTGGATTTAGTTCCATCTGCCATTTTTTGATTGCATGATCAGTATATTGAAATATGATAGGAATGATAGGACTCCTAAGCCTTGAATGACAACTGAAAGAGGAAGGAATCCTCTGAAATCAAAGTTAGTCCTTCAGTATGGGGGTTGTGTGAGAGGGGCTCGTAACCTCTCCACGGAAACATTTCAGTTGCTTATAATCTCCAAGATTTGAATTCAGACGAACTAAAATATGAAATATGTGCAATAAATCCAATTCTGTGATTATTACCGAACGTTATACAATTTTGTTGTGTTCCTTAATCACATTCGGATCATAGTTTTCTTGGTTTCTGATACTACTAATCACAGAGTTATTTGGTTTGGGAGAGAAAAAATGCAGTATTACAGTCTGGGAAACACCATAAGGAGACAGATAACTTTGTCCCCCAAATTAAAACCATCAACAGAAACAGAACTACAACATGTTGATAGAATAATGTAGGACATATTTAAAAAATGAACACAGTCTAATTGAGGAACATTTATTTAAAGATATATAAAACTCAGAATAAATATGGGAAAAGCCTGTTATTATTCGGTTGAGAAACTTTTATCAGCAATTTGTTCTCGAAAAAGCTGAAAGTTAGGATTTTTAAAACAGTAAGTTATATTACCAGTTGTTCTATATGCTTGTGAAACTTGACCTCTCATTTTGTGAGAGGAACAGAGGTTAAGGGTTTTCGAGAATAAGGTGCTGAGGAAAATATTTGGAGCTAAGAGGGATTTCGGAGAATGGAGAAAATTACACAACACAGAACTGTACGCATTGTATTCTTCATCTAACATAATTAGGAACATTAAATCCAGACCTTTGAGATGGACAGGACATGTAGCACATATGGGCAAATCCAGAAATGCATAGGCTATAGTGTTAGTTGGGAGGCTGGAGAGAAAATGACCGTTGGGGGGCCGAAACGTAGATGGGAGGATAATATTGAAATGTATTTGAGAGAGGTGGGATATGATGGTAGAGACACGATTAATTTTGCTCAGTAAAGGAACCAATGGCGAACTTGCATGAGGGCGGCAATGAACCTTCGGGTTCTCTAAAAGCCATTTTTTTTGTGTGTGTGTGTGTGTGTGTGTGTGTGTGTGTGTGTGTGTGTGTGTGTGTGTGTGTGTGTGTGTGTGTGTGTGTGTGTGTGTGTGTGTGTGTGTGTGTGTGTGTGTGTGTGTGTGTGTGTGTGTGTGTGTGTGTGTGTGTGTGTGTGTGTGTGTGTGTGTGTGTGTGTGTGTGTGTGTGTGTGTGTGTGTGTGTGTGTGTGTGTGTGTGTGTGTGTGTGTGTGTGTGTGTGTGTGTGTGTGTGTGTGTGTGTGTGTGTGTGTGTGTGTGTGTGTGTGTGTGTGTGTGTGTGTGTGTGTGTGTGTGTGTGTGTGTGTGTGTGTGTGTGTGTGTGTGTGTGTGTGTGTGTGTGTGTGTGTGTGTGTGTGTGTGTGTGTGTGTGTGTGTGTGTGTGTGTGTGTGTGTGTGTGTGTGTGTGTGTGTGTGTGTGTGTGTGTGTGTGTGTGTGTGTGTGTGTGTGTGTGTGTGTGTGTGTGTGTGTGTGTGTGTGTGTGTGTGTGTGTGTGTGTGTGTGTGTGTGTGTGTGTGTGTGTGTGTGTGTGTGTGTGTGTGTGTGTGTGTGTGTGTGTGTGTGTGTGTGTGTGTGTGTGTGTGTGTGTGTGTGTGTGTGTGTGTGTGTGTGTGTGTGTGTGTGTGTGTGTGTGTGTGTGTGTGTGTGTGTGTGTGTGTGTGTGTGTGTGTGTGTGTGTGTGTGTGTGTGTGTGTGTGTGTGTGTGTGTGTGTGTGTGTGTGTGTGTGTGTGTGTGTGTGTGTGTGTGTGTGTGTGTGTGTGTGTGTGTGTGTGTGTGTGTGTGTGTGTGTGTGTGTGTGTGTGTGTGTGTGTGTGTGTGTGTGTGTGTGTGTGTGTGTGTGTGTGTGTGTGTGTGTGTGTGTGTGTGTGTGTGTGTGTGTGTGTGTGTGTGTGTGTGTGTGTGTGTGTGTGTGTGTGTGTGTGTGTGTGTGTGTGTGTGTGTGTGTGTGTGTGTGTGTGTGTGTGTGTGTGTGTGTGTGTGTGTGTGTGTGTGTGTGTGTGTGTGTGTGTGTGTGTGTGTGTGTGTGTGTGTGTGTGTGTGTGTGTGTGTGTGTGTGTGTGTGTGTGTGTGTGTGTGTGTGTGTGTGTGTGTGTGTGTGTGTGTGTGTGTGTGTGTGTGTGTGTGTGTGTGTGTGTGTGTGTGTGTGTGTGTGTGTGTGTGTGTGTGTGTGTGTGTGTGTGTGTGTGTGTGTGTGTGTGTGTGTGTGTGTGTGTGTGTGTGTGTGTGTGTGTGTGTGTGTGTGTGTGTGTGTGTGTGTGTGTGTGTGTGTGTGTGTGTGTGTGTGTGTTTTTTCCTCCCCTCGGAGGGGGAGAGGATTTATACTGTATTGGAGAGGAGAGACAGCAAAGTAAAGAATAATTCAGGTTTTACATAATAAGAACAGCAGAGGCAGTCTATGTCAAAGGGAGCATAGGGTCAATTAAAGAAATAGAGCTTTGATTGGTTTATATTTGTTTTAAACACAGCTAAATATTAATATAGGCATTAACTTAAAAATGTTCGTGTTGTTACATAAAACATGGTGAATATGAACTATCCTTCTGTGTAAAATTGTCCCATGAAGCCGGTGTTAAGGATCCTTCATACATAAACCACCTAAATTAGTAGACCTGCAATGTTTTTGAATGGCACTGGTATGCTTATCCAGCCTGTTTTTGAAGAATGTCGATGTCATTTCTTGAAGGCATTTCACACAGTTTAGAAAATACATCACCTCAAGTACGATCGAAATACAACAAATTATATTTAGTTCCCATCGGTTTTTATATTTTATTTCGCTTACTGACATGAATACATACCCTACTTGTTTGTTGAAAAGCTCCGATGTCATTTTGTAAATGCATTTAATTTAATTTATAAAATACACCACCTCGAGTACAATTGGAATACAACCAGTCATATTTACGGGGGTTGTTTACAAATTATTTAGACTAATGACATTTACCATGTCGTGGATGGTTCAGGCTTTCAGATTTGGCTTCAGCCCTTTCCACATATTCTCCCTGAAGACCTATGCATCGTTGCCACTGCTCTGGTAGTTTTGGTATGGTCGTACTGTACCATTCTTTTGTGTGTCACGCACCCAATCTCTGACAGCTGCTTGCAGGGCGTTATTATTTTCAGAAAATCTAACACCATTTAGGTGCTTCTTCATTTCACTGAACACGGCATACTCGCTGGGTGCGAGTTCTACGACATGGTAAATGTTATTCGTCTAAATCATTATTTGTAAACTACCTTCGTAGTTCCCATCGATTTTTATATTTGATTTCGCGTCCAACCATTTTATTCATTGTTTCACCACTAACAGCACTAGATGAAGGTACTGTAACACAGATGGAATTACTGGTTCACAGATTTCACTTTCACTTGAAGCCAATTGAAAATTTTCTTCATTAAATGCAACAGGTGTACTTTCCACTGATTCCTCAATAAGTCTTTTCTTTTTAAGAAAAGTAAACATTGTAACTTGTTTTGCCATTGAACATTGAAATATTTGTATTTATTGTATATGCTATAACTATTGTAGTAAACAGAATTATTATATTTGCTAAATAAACACTGAAAACTACGCCAATAAAAACACAGCACACTTAACTTCTTAACTGTACCGGTAACAATCAAAACTGAAAATTCAGACTGTTTCAATTTCATCCAATCAAGATCGACAGACCATCAACTTTCAAAGATACTACCGGTACCTGTAAATCTACATAACAGAATTTGTTTTAGTTAGATATTGAAAAGTCGTAACAAATTGAAATATAATATTGTATACATTATCTCCAGGGGGAGAGGTGAACGGTAACATACCAGAATTGTCTGCCTATATTAATTAAATACATACACATCAAGAAATACATGCAATACTAATGACTAGAGACAGGATTTTCATGCTCTATCAAATCGTAAAAATAATAACATGTATTATCAAATGACCAAATATGCACAATGGAGGAAAAAATACCAAAAATATATATACTATCAAAATTGAAACTTACATTTCATTTTCAAATGACACGATGTTGTACCGGTACTAACAGTCTCAAGAAGTGACAGGTGTAATTCACAAAGCAACAATATAATTATGTACAGTACTACAGATCTACTATCTGTCCAAATTAAGGTGTATGTTAGCTCTATTGTCACCAAACTACTAGTACTAAGTATGTGAGGGATGCATGAGAGGCATTCTTCAAATAATAATTTTAGCCTCAGGATGGGACTACTATTGAACAAGAGTTGGGGGTTTGGAATTCCAATGCTGCTAAAGTCCAGGAGTTCTCAGGTAGAAGTCCTGCAAACCGATAGACCTTCCATTTATATTTTTCAGTAGATACACTTAAATACTGTAAGCTCAGAAATACCAAACTCTATGACTACATTTATAATATGCAGTATTATGCGATGTAACATAAAATATGTACTAAAACAATAACAATTGACGTAATATACAAGATAAACCTCTAAATATACTTTATTAAACCTAAAATCTAACAAATGTGCATTATGCATGCATTTATGTCTAAAGAGGTCAAAACATGCAAGTGTGTGCGGGAAAATTATACTTATTTCGACTCACTAAATCATGAAACAGATATTTACAAACGTTTGATAAGTGTAGCAAGCTTATATAAAAAATTGCATTTATATGGAAATCCTGTCTTACTACTAATATACTGGTAATTATATCATCCGACTAGCAACAACTGGTCTACTTTGGAAACATGGGAAGCCATTAGGAAAACTATAGATAATCAACAGAACGATCTTAATTACGATAAATGGAATTTAAGAACTGTATTTATATATTTCTATGCATTACTGCATTTAACTAAATCTCTGTCTTGATGTGGTATTTCTATTGTGCATTATTCTGTTAAGTTATTTGATGACAGAGATATTTTCCTTCAGTACATATTATGATTATCATTACATTTACTTCGTAATTTATTACATTGATTAAATTTTGTGTCAGTAAATGGAAACTTCTATTTAACATTCTACATGTTCTGTTTCTGCACCAACTCTTACTGTAATTATTTTCACAGTTCAATTAAACTGCGCAGAGTTTCATTTTTAATTCGATTTATGTACGTAACTAGAAATCAAGACACAAACAAATTCACGCCTGTTCTTACTATACAGCTCTCTTTCTTTTAATAGCAACGTATAATTGATTTTCTTCCTGTATCTTGTAGTTTTACAGCCTTCGAGTAATTTACATTTTGTAAATTTCTTGTTGCAGGAAACTCCAATGTGAGCAGAGCGCGAGATATAGCTAAACTTGATACCGTTGATTTTGTGTTCTTCAGTGGAGCCAATTGGTCTGCAGGTAATAGTTATTTATGTTACTGGTACAAGATCATTATGTACAACTTAACATGCGAGCATGGAATTTAACTAAACAAGGGACAGCGAGTTTAGTTATTCATGTGAGCATGTTGAGTTCTTATGATAGTCGTGTATTGTACAACGTTTTATGGTATTTTATGGTATCTTAAGAGAAAATAAGTTAATAATTATATTTTGCATGTTTTTGGAACAGAAATTCTTGAGAATTTGTATATAAAATGACAATTGAAAAAGTCTTAATCATTTACTATAGGTTTGTTGCAGCACGGTTCGAAATCGATTCTGAATGCCTGCTCATGCGCAGTAGCTCATTGTGTTTTCCAACAAGACTAGAACTGGTAACAATGGTAACAGTGATTAATTATTAGAGAAGAAAATTTCGCTTTGGCGCCAGGGATCGATATATAACAGATATATTCTGTAGGACCAAAAATTAATCTTTACTTAGATTCTTCGCCCAACAGTGTATATTATTGTGGAATTCCGGCCACCAAGTCACTCAATTGATTGTGCTCCTTATATAATGGCAGTTGACAATATACGTTAACATACATGTCGAACTTGGAGTCAGACCACAAAGGGAAAAACACTAGAGGAGAGGGATTCGATTTGGTGCTGTGGATTGAATTTCAGCGTAGCTCAGTGGTTAGAGCACTTGGTACACCAAAGACCCAGGTTCGATCCTGGCATCGGAGTGAATTTTTCTACTCTAATAATCAATGTTACCATAACAGATATATTTTGTAGGACCAAAAATTAATCTTTACATAAATAATTAATATAATAAGAGTGTTTATGTTTTCATTCATGATGAGTGAACAAATAAACATTCATATTATTATATTTACTCTTTGACATAAAGAAATAAAAAATAATAAAACTTCGTTCCTATTCATCCACTGCGTCCCTATTCACCCCATTTTACGATATTAGAAAATAAAATAGGACTTCTAGGAATTAATATACAATATATTAATATGTATATACAACAAAGACTCCCCAATTTTCAAGCTCTGTACAGGCCTGATAGGGGCATGTATAAAAGCCTTACTTCTTAGATGCTACTAAATATCTTTGGCTTTCACGACGATTGTTATGATACAAATTTTAGATGTTATGTTAGTTTTGCAATTTTAGTTTCCTATTTTTTTGGAAATACATACCCGTTTCATCTTCAGGGCATTCCAAGTCGTCGTAAACTAAAAATAAAATATAGTTGAAACATACTGAAGTTGTACTAAAGTCTTGTAATCTATACCTCAACTGGAAAACTAATATTATTTGTTCAGAAATCTATAAGATTTGTTGTTTCTTCAGAAGTGCATTTTATAGTTGGGTACCAATACACAGTACTCTATGTTATAAAGAATATTTTCTCTTCGTGGAAATGATGAAATAACATAAGTTACACAAAATTCCAAGGTTTATTACTAAGATTTGCTAATTTCTATCTGATGGTTCAGAATTTTGGAGGGTTATAGAGAAAATCATAAAGATCCTGAGATGTGCACCAGGATTGGAGGGTTGCACCTGATTTTTGTAATCTTGAATTGGTTAGAAGTGCGAATGATGTATCCCTTAATGTTGGATATTTAGACCAGATGACATGAGGGATTCTTATGTACAGCACTAAAAATAATTTATCACTGTCATTTTCAATGAATAAGAGTGTACCGGTAGTATAAAAACTAACCTTAGCTACAACAAATGTTATGAAATAAAATTAATCTTCTTTAGGCATAATTAATAGATAAAATAATAAGAATCAGTTAACAGTAAAAATAAGTAAATAAAATAGTCTGCCCTTGGTGTGTGCAGAATCTGATTTACCAGAATGATGAATTTAGTAGGCATTAAAACAGACCTGTGCAAACATAGAATTTACAAGATAAAGTAGGCCTATACTGATAATACGAATTTGTAAGCCGCCGGCGTGGCTGTCAGTTAAGGAGCTTGTCTGCCAGTCTGAAGTTGTGTTTGAGCGCGGGTTCGATCCCCGCTTGGGCTGATTACCTGGTTGGGTTTTATCCTAGGTTTTTCCCAACCGTAAGGTGAATGCCAGGTAATCTATGGGGAATCCTCGGCCTCATCTCGCTATCACCAATCTCATCGACGCGAAATAACCTAGTAGTTGATACAACGTCGTTAAATAACCAACAAAAAAAAAAAAAAACAAATTTGTAATCTAGAAACTATCGCACAAAAAATTAACATCATTTGCCCAACTATTAACACTATCTTTCAGTACAACGTTGCAACAGTTTCCAACTGCTTCACAACTTAATTGGGTCTATATTAGCATAATGACTAGCCTAAAATTCTTGTCTGAATGAGTGAATATCAGAAGATTAACAGATTTCAGTTACTGTGATGACTCAAATTAAATATATTATGTACTGATATATAAAAATAAATTACAAAATTAACTCAATTTTTCGCGTGTCGTTTAAACTGTAACCATTCAAGAATTAACTTAAGTGCATGTTAAATTCGGCTATATGTATATTAAATTCGATTATAATTTCCACATATTTCTTGTCTCATTTGTAAATAAATGTCAAATTCAGCTATAATTTCCACTTACTTCGTGCCTAATTTTTAAATAAGTGGCAAAGCAAAGTCAAAAGATGTAAGTCAAAAGACAAAACAATAGCATTTGTGAAGGTGTCTCAAAGATGTCTAACGAGAAATTCCAAATTGTAGAATTTATAAATAATTTACTGGTTTGCACTGGTATATTTGATAGAAGTTAAATTTTGATGTTAGAATACAGGTTCAAAATTGCATGAAAGTAAGATATTACTTATCATGGAAATAACATTCACAAAACTTGTACCATACAGTTTTTAATCATATAAATTAGTTACAATTCAGTGATTTAAAATATGAAGCTTGTATTATCAACTATGTACAAGTATTATGTACGGTAGATATCTATTATAGTTATTACACATGACTTGTTTTGTTTCATTAACAGAAACACCAGCGGAAAAAAATACTACCTCCTTTTGGGAACATGTGCCAAAGGCAAACAAGACAGCATATATTGGAAGTGTTAAAGTTAATCACATGGATATGGCATACCGCTTCGTTGTGGGACATGTGCAGTTTTCCATTAATGGAAGTTGCATTGCTGCCAATGATACAGTCTTAACAGTGAATAATTACTACAATACTACAAGTAAGTTTGTCAGTGTTATCAGGTACTGATAGTGGCTGTAATAGTTTTTGCTTTCTCAAGTTTCAGTGATAAAAGAAAATAACTCTTCATTTGTTTTACTTGACGTATGTCTACATGCTACCGTACATAAGAAGCATTCATTTCAAAACTTCCCAGTCTAAATAACTATATAATTTAAATAGGATTTAATTAAACAAAAAGCACGTCAATTTAGATATTGAAGGGGAAGTTTAAAACGAGTCTTAACTGATTATTGGATACATTTCAGAACACGGATTCCTTCCTTTCCCTCTTACTTCAAAATTCCAACCTTGTGCACACAAAATAAATTATTGGCATTGAAATGTGCATTTTCGTAAGCATGATGATGCACATTTAACAAACGCAGACAAATCTGCTCTTTGTAATATTTTAAGATCTAATTGTTAGTGAGGAATCCGTATGCTGAAATTTTCCCTGATTATTTCACCCCCTCACCCCCAGCCACCCCACTTTGAAATTTCAAATGGCACCCCTATCTTGTGATACTTAAATATGAAAAATTATTCAATTGTTTATACATCTCTTTCATTTGTTTTCTCATATTTTGTTTTCTATCGTCGCCAGACAACCTGGATTGTTGTTATTGTCAGTTGATTGTAGCATAAAAACACAGTTTATTTTGTGTAATTTCCTAAATTTAATCAATAAGGTTGATTTTTGTTCCCCCTTGAAGTGTATACTCTATTTTCAAGTAATTTAATACATAAACACAACTATTAGGACTACATGAAATACTCAATAGTCTTTGTAGCTTTATTCTCTTCAGCTCTAATCAGCAATAAAATAATCCAGGTTGCCAGGTGACGATAGAAAACAAAAGACGACAAAACAAAAGAATGAGATGTATAAACAGTGGAATACTATTTCAGATTTAAGTAGCACAAGATAGAAGTGCCACTCGTAATTTCAAAGTGGGGGAGGTTGTTGGTAAAGGAGTGAAAACTAATATGCAATTAAGACTGGTTTTAAACTTCCCCCTCAATATCTAAACTGATGTGATTCTTGTTTAATTAAATCCTATTTAAATTGTAAGAGTTATTTAGACTGGGAAGTTTTGAAATGAATGCTCTGTATGTAACTATCTACAGAGGCATAAAGTATGTTCAGGAAGGTTGGTCCATTAGTCCTTTCCATGTCTTCTTATTGATGATTCTAACTTTAATTTCTATTGGAAATTGGAAGATATGATTTGATTTTTATTAGCTTGTAGGAAGTACAAGCATTCATGACATCGCACAGTGGGCCAGACTGAGTCAGAAATGGGACAAAATTGAAAAAAATCAACTTTTTTTTTTACAATACTTTTGACAGTATATACTCATAGTAGGGATGTTGGTGAGCACTAAACTCATGATGCATCATCGATAACATGTTTTAATAGCTGTGGCTACAGCCTTGAAAGAGAGCTATTGTAACCAGGCGATAGCGCACCAGTCAGTCCTAGACCGTGCGCTTGAGACATTGGTGTGTGTTACGTGGTCATATTCATGAATAAAGAA
Organism: Periplaneta americana; assembly: GCF_040183065.1. NCBI lineage: Eukaryota > Metazoa > Arthropoda > Insecta > Blattodea > Blattidae > Periplaneta > Periplaneta americana. The sequence continues at coordinate 128,503,507 of NC_091120.1, forward strand.
ATAACAATGGCTGAGAATGTTAGAACAAATGGTACGTTTTATTAGGAATATATGTCATTTTGAATTGGTTTAAACAAAGTGTAAATATTTGCGATAACTTGGAGGAATGCAATTTAAGCTAATATATTTTAGTTTTCAATATTTAAAGAGGGTTATAAAGTACATGTCACTCGATGTTACGAAAACTTGTGTCGATGGTTCAAACAGACCCTATAGATTGCAGAAAAGTCGTATTCAGCTGCAACTACTTGCACTTTTCTGTTTAATGTCCGAAAATTCAGATACGTATTATTCATTAGTATTCCAGATGACCGCTGTTTTTTACACTGTGAAATCGTGGAAGTCTTGCTACAAAATAATAATGATAAGACAGCTGTTCATGAGTTTGTTATTTCATAATTAGGATTACGTGAAAATTGTCAACAAGATTTTTCTTCAGAACTAAAGAAAAAAATAGTTCATTCTCCAGTGTTTTTAATAAAAGATAGCAAAATTACTACGGAATGAAAAATAAATAGGAAGAAAAATATGGCAGTTCGTTGGATCAAGAATTTAAGCTGTCCCCAATGTAATAAATTTCATGTTGAACATGTTGCTGGATGTTCATAGTTGTATAGCCATTCTGGCCATCCAAGAAAATTGTTCTCTGAATCATCTAAGAAGACTAAGAGGGGAGAAACTGAACATCTCAGAGAAGCTGCTGATCCTGCTGAGCTTACTCTTGCTACTCAGATAATTCTGAAGACTTCTGGTAAAAAGAAGCAGCTAAACTAATGGAAAATGCTCTAAGTACACCACCCCGTGCAGCAAAAATTCTAACTGCATATAACGAGCATAGTGGTTCCTGCAAAAATGTTATAAAATATAGTGATGATGACGTTTTAGCCCTGATAATGGATGAGAAATTATCTAATACACTTTATTGAGACTACAAGCAAAATGTAGAAATGTAGATTTATATCCAACGTACAATGAAGTACGAGAAGCAAAGCTGCATTGCTATCCATGTGATATTACTGTGACAAATAAGTGCAGAAGTGAAGTTACAGAGTCTATTAGATCATACAGCCAAACGAATTTATGAAAAGGAGAAAGGAAGAAATTCAGAGTCGGTTTCGAAATCAGATGGGACTTCTTGTGGACAAACCTAAACCAGGGGGAATTGGACACTCAAACGACGGGAATTCTCCTGGAAGATTCTTCTCAAATCCCGAATTAACATCACCCATAACCAGGATAGACAAAGACTTAATTATACATTTTCCAGTTGTTCTTCGAGTAATTTCTAGTGGAAGAGACATTAAAGTTGATTCTTTCAATCAATGTGCGCTAGAAAATGCAAAATTGTTCTTTCAGAAGTATCCCTGGTTTAACCTCCCAGCTAGCTTACACAAAATTCTCATCCATGGGTCTCAGATTATTAACTCAGCTCTGCTTCAAATTTGACAGTTAATCTGAGGAGGCTCAGGAGGCTCATATTAAAAAGATACTAAGATATATCGAGAGCCCCACATAAGGAAAAGTTCTCGTAAAAAACACGACAGATTTAGTCAACAACCTTCTCATATCTTCCCATCCTCTCATTTCAAATATCAGAAAGTCACGTAAAAAATACAAGACTCTAGTGAGGAAGAAAAAGAAAGTGCTATTCATGAAGAAAATGTCAGTAATGAAAATGTAATGAGGAATCAGATATTGAATATAAAAAGCTATTATGTTGTGAAAGTGCTTTTAACTTAAAGAAAAAGTGAAAACTATTGAATAACTATTGATTTTATGCATCCAAGAAAACAATAGAGACATAAAATAATTTTGTCCTATTTTGAGTCGATTCTGGCCCACTGTGCATCGTCACTACACAAGAAAAATTACATAATTTAATATATGAGAATGATATACAGGGTTGTTTCTGATCTTTGATAACGAATTTGAATGACATCATGTGCGTCAGGAGTTGCGCGACAGCTGAACTGTGGCGGGAGATGACAGACCAGTAGTGAGTGGTCTCATAGTCAGAGTGCGTGGCGACTCACAGCAGAAGTTCCCAAGAAAATCGAGCCTTTTCTGGAAAGGGTACATTACGATCCTTTCCAATGCCAAGTACAGTTAAGTGAAAATAAAAGAAGCCTACAATAAACGAGGTTTCGTTATTTCCAAGAAAGGCATCTTCTGTGTACTTAATAAGATTGGTAAAGCTCGAATGAAATTAATTTGTATCATCTCGTGGGGTGCGGACACTTGTGATGGGAGTGGATTTACTTGCTTTTTCCATTCTGGAATTAATCCCCTCCGAGCTTTGTCAGTCTTACTAGGTACAGACAATTACACACAAGTTGCCTTTCTTGGAAATAACGAAACCACGTTTTTTATACATCACGTTTTTTGCAAGCTCCTATGATTTTCACGTAACTGTACTTGGCATCGGAAAGAGCTGTTATGTACCCCTCCCAAAAAGGCTCGATTTTCTTGGGCATTACTACTGTGATACACTGCGCACTCTGATTATGAAATCACTCACTACTGGTCTATCACCTCTGGCCGCAATTCAGCTGTCTGTGTAATTCCTGACGCATATGACGTCATTTAAATTCGTTATCAGAGATCAGAAACAACCCTCTGTAGTTCTAAGCCACAAAGGCAAAATTTTATTTGAAGATTTAGAGTCCAATGCTATTAGGTGCGGTATCATGATTTCTTCTTCGTATACTTACGTCATTTGTTGAGTAATTTCTATAATATTTTAATAGTAGCTTCCCCATTTGTATAAGAAACGAATTCGCACAAAAAACTTCTTTTTTTAATGTGGCTTTGGACTATCTCATTCTCACACCTTCATATAATACAATGAAAACGTAATTCTAACAAGCAAAACTGCAATTCATTTAATTGTACATTGAAAATGGAGCACATTACAAAGGATCTGTGATTTGTGTTATTGAATACATGCGTACCAGTAAGTAATCAGTAGAGCTCGGGTTTATATGCATTTATAAACCTTGAAATATGCATGCAAATATGCTCTATAAAATCTTAAAATATGCACTACAATATGCGATGTAAATTTGGAAAATTAACGTCTCGTAAATGTTTTTACTTTTAAATGAAGTAAAAATATGGCAGTTTTTTTCCTCAACAATACCTATAATAAGTGAGAAATACTTGAACAATGTGATGGGACTTAGATTCTTGTCTGATTCTGTGTTGGCCAAAATAAGAACTACACCATGCTCACTTCCTTGATTCGATTCTGCAACAAAAGAAACTGCGGACATTCCTACATGCCTGCTGATCGTGCATTTGGTTTAGTGGATAGGAAGGTAAAGGAGGAAGAATATAGTCTGTATCCATACCAATATGTTGATATACTTTCAAAAGTGGAAACTGTGTTCACAACAGCTGACATTAATTTTGTTGATTGGAAGAGAGGGTGTGAGAAGCATTTAAAGCCAGATAAAGGTTTCAAAATCACTGACGCAAAAGCTTTGGGACTTCCACACTCTTCATCCAATAGAATAACATTCAGGAGTACATACCGTTCTGTTATTAGCATTACCCAACATTTTCAAGCATACGTACATTTCCTCTGAGCAACAGTTTTTTCTTTTTGCTGAGGACCATCAACTCTCCAAACAAAACAAGTTCACCTAAGATATTAGACGTTAAAAAGCTGCTCCAGGCCATGGGATATCAATGAAATCAAATTGATTTCTATAAAGAAGCTTTGAGAGTCCAGCCTGCAGAACGAGAAGATAATGGAATGCAAGACAACATAGAATTTCTAAATGAAGATTTGATGTAACTTTGTATACAGATATTTGAACTGCCTGATTATTATGTTTCTTTCAGTACGGTATGTTTGTAATATGTTTCTTGGTGTTTTAAATAAATTATTCTACATTTGAATTTTTACATATTTCTCAAACATGAGCACATCATTGTTGCCAAAGTGTACTATTTTCAATTTTATTTTCAAAACCATCTATTTCATTTTTTAAAATGTAAAATTTAGAAATTAACATTTCGTTTTGGGAATAATTTTGAATGAAACAAGTAGAGAAATTTTAAAAAGTTGCAATAAAAAGTAATTAATAAAATCGACCGTCACAAAAAAAAAAAAAAAAAAAACAGATTTTCGTTTTTCCTGTAAAATTTGTGAAAAGTGAAATAGTAGGTTTTGGAAATAGGCTACTCAATTCTTGTGTGATATAACAGATATTGCTTTCATTTTGTACACCTCTGAATTTGTCATGCAGAGGAAGGTGTCTCAAAGGATTCGGAGTAGGGCCTACCTACTCAAAAATCAGACCATGATAATTGAGTAACAAGTGAATAATTAATATATGAAAATCAAGTTTTAAAAATCTTATAAAAAGAATGCATCCATTTTAAAACACAAATCTAAAGGAGGAAAATTTAACATATTGAGGAAGATAGTGTTATTTCTTTTGCTACCTAAGTTGGTAACGCAGGTGATTATGTATGGAATGAAGTTTTCCATCTGTACATGTACCGGTATATTATATACTGTACTCCAACCACGAGAAAGTCTTTGGGGACTGAGACGAAGCGGGGTAATGCTGTGAATGAATGTTGATGTCATAAGATGTCATAAGGTCACACACATGGGTACTCGTATCTGTATAGGCTATAGTTAGTGACTGGTAAATCCGGCCCTGTAACGAATTTCACCCACTCCACTTCTAACAGTCCGCACGCTGTCAACAAACACGTAACAAATAGAGGCAGAGGGTAGAGAAGAGATGGCCCTGCCTCTGCTACTACTGATAAAGAAAACATTTTACTCACCGGTGAATCATAATGGTGTTGCCAGTTCATCTTGAGATTCATTTCCTGAATTAGATTCAGAACCATCACTCTTGCTGTCACTGTCACTGTCACTGTCACTGTCACTGCTACTGTCTTCGCCTAAGTTTATGATAATGGTGTCCGTTATTTCAGAAACTGACCGATGTTTTTTCCAGTAGCCTGCTTCTACTCTCAATACATGACTGCAATAACCCTCCCAGTCTTTCTTTGTGACGGATGTTATTGCTTTATTGGTTAATTCGCGAAGTGCCGAAAGTGACATATCTCCACGTGCATTGTTTTCCCGCACTGTTCTTTTCATCTTAGCCCAAGCCAACTCCACTGCATTTAACTCGCACATATAGGGTGGGAGGCGAAGCACTGTGTGACCGTAGTCTGCCAATTTCCTGTCAATCCTGAACATTTTTTCAGTTGGTTTGTGAGCATTCACAATTTCATATAAGTCTACTTTATGCAACTTTGGATCGACTTGAATGCCTTTCCTTTCTAGCCATTCAATCATGGCAGCATTGGTTGCATATTTATTAGGAGGCTTGTCAACTTCAATGCAGTGATAGGGGGCGTTGTCCATTATAATTACAGACTGCTCGGGAAGATTAGGTAATAGTTTTTCATTTACCCATTTCTCGAAATTACCACTATTCATCTGTCCGTGATAATCTCCAGACGCAGTGCCAGCTTTGTAAACAAGTTGTGCACCAGGAATCCACCCATTTACACTTCCAGCGTTCACTACAATCAGTCTGTTTCCAGAACTGGTGTTGGCTTGGATACCAAATTCGTCATCGCTTTGCCAACACTTAGAAAATGTTAGGTTGCTGTCAACCCAACTTTCGTCCATGTACACAATATTGCGTCCGGCTTCACGAAAATGTTTTATTCTGGTCAGGTATTTGTGCCGCCAACTGACAATATCAGCCCTTTCAAGAAGAATTTTTCTTTTTGACTGGCACTTCTTCCATTTGTAGCCCATGACCTTCAATAATCTATTTAAAGATCTGCAACCCCAAGGGAAAGTGATTTTGCTTCTTATTATGGGTAGAAGCTTGGGTACAGTCGGAACTTTTTTCTCACGAACATAAAATTCATTAATGGTGTTCTTTATCTCACATCTGTCGAAATCGTCCACAATCATACGATTGTGCTGAGGTCGAATTCTCGTTTTCCCTGGTGTAGAAAGAGGGTTGTTGGGACACATCTCGTTCCTTTCTTTACTTTCTTTTCTTATTTTTTTAATAGTTGTGACTCCCACTCCGGTGTAGAATGCAGCCCATTTGGTAGCCTGCTGAAGAGGAATAGCCAATTCCTTACTTTTGGACTCCAAGTCGCACTTCTCAATCACTGTACATATAAACTCACGTCCCTCAGAATGTATAGTTTTATTCTTTCTTGGCGACGACATTCTTCTTTATACACACGGATCTTGTAATCTATTAAACACTTAGCTATTATTACTAAAAACTTGAAAAAATTATAAAAAAGAACACGCTAACGAAACTAAACTAAACTAAACTAAACTAAACTAAAGACCTAGTAATATATTACAGAACGCGAAAGGGAAAGATCACCAGACCAAATGTTTTCAACACGTACAACACAGAGATAGGCAGGCAGGCAAGATTGAGGACCCGACCACCTGACAACCATAAACTGACTGACAAACTCCCGCTACTGAAGCGTGTGGTGGGTGGGGAGCAATTTTCACCCCTAACTTCTCCAAGTCCTAGGGTCGGATTTACGAGTCACTAACAGTAGCTTTCACAGCACAAACAATAACATTGATAAACACATATTGATACTACCCTAGTTACAAAATTAGATCACTGTTAATCTCCTGGTCTTTTAATCTCTCCATACAGGAACTAACATGTGCAGGAGAGCGCATGGTTTTTAAACTGACGTTATAACGATAATATTATCTATCTACTTCGCTCCAATAGATGACGCAATAGTAAGCACATTCCTTTCACGGTTGATATCCTGGTTGGAGAACAGTAGCTAAAATAATTTGTACAGTCTTTTTTAAAGAAAAAAAAAAACAAATTTAAATAATTGATTAAATGGCGATCTTACTCGTGTTAATTATGTAAGCATGTGCAGCTTATAGCTGTTTCGGTGTTTCTTCAGACCATCCTCAGAGCCTACTAGATCTCGGCGTCATCTCGAACTTCGCTGCCTGTTGTGTGGGTGTGTTTGATTGTTGACAAGTATTGAAATGTGGTGTCAAATAGTGTGTGAGTGTTCTGAAATTGATCTATGTGTTGAGAATTTGATCAGGGTGTGTTTTAGTGTGTCTGTATATTTCATATTGTTCTAGTGTGTTGAGTTTTTGGTTTTTGGGTTGTATGTGTAGGATTTCCATGTCTGTATTTATGTTATTGTATGTGTGGTTAGCATTAGTTATGTGTTCGGAATATGTAGATGTATTGTGTCCTCTGGTTATTGCTTTAATGTGTTCTTTGTATCGAGTTTGGAATGATCTGCCTGTCTGTCCAATATAGGAACTGTCGCAACTATTGCATGTGAGTTTGTATACGCCTGTGTGGTTGTATTTATGTGTTTGTGTTGTTTGTGTGTTGAGATGTCTTTGTAGTGTGTTTTTTGTTCTGTATGCTGTGTTGTATTTCTGTTTTCTGAATGAGGATGCGATCTTGTGTGTGTTTTTGTTTTCGTATGTTAGTGTGATGTATTTCTTGTGTTCTTGCGTTTGTGTTGTGTTTTGTGTGTTTTTGTGTTGAGTTTTTGTTTTTTCTTCCTTATGATGTTGTCTATTATGTTTGGGTGTAACCATTTTCTTGTGCTATGTATTTGATTGTGTTCACTTCTTCCTTGTAGTGTTGTTGGCTCATGGGTATATTAAGTAATCTGTGTACCATTGTCCTGAATGCAGCATGTTTGTGTTGTGTGGGGTGATTAGATGTCTTGTGTATGTGTGTGGTGGTTGGTTTTCTGTATATTTTGAAGGTGTGTTTGTTGTCAACTTTTGTTATGGTGATGTCTAGGAAATTTATGGAGTTATTGTTTTCAAGTTCAGTGTGTATTGGAGTTTTGGGTGTATTCTGTTTATGTATTGGTGTAGTTTGTGTATTTGCCGTTTGTTTCGTTTGTATAGTATGAGTATGTCGTCTACGTATCTGTGCCAGTACATTATGTTGTGTGCATATTTGTTGTGTTCATTGTTGAGTATGTGTGTTTGTTCTATGTTGTGTAAAAATATCTCTGCTAGTATGCTAGATATGGGTGATCCCATTGGCAATCCTTCTGTTTGGGTGGAGTATTTGTTGTTGTGCGTGAAATAATTTTGCTTTGTTATGATGTCTGTGATTTGGATGATTTCTTCGATGTGTTCTTGTTATGTGTTGTTGTCCATGAGCATTTGTTTTAGTATCTGTAATGTGTCTTGTATCGGTATGTTAGTGTACGAGTTAGTGATATTGAAAGATGCTAGTGTTGCACTATGTGGAATGTGTTGTTGTTTTGTTGACTAGGTCTATAGTGCTTTTTATTGTTGTCTGTTTTCTGAATTTTATGTTGTTTCTGATGATTTTGTCCATCGCCATTTAATCAATTATTTATATTCAAGTGTTAAAAGTAGTGTACGAAAGATTCAACATGGACAATAAATTTCATTATGGCTTAATTGCAATTTCATTTACAGTAATACCAATATTAATTTTAATTGGTGAATTTGTTAATTAGTTAATAGCTCAAAGTAGTTCAGTAAATTAATGAAAATTAATAGTAAAGTCAAGTTTTGCATACTTGTGATAATAGCTTTATTGTATCTATTTCTTCAGATGATGAAGCAGCTTTGAATTTGACGAAGGTAGAACTGAGGAATCTTGAGAGTCAGAACGAGACCTTGACGAAGAACACAAAGAATCTTACAGGAGAAGCTGGCCTATGTTGTCATGCGGAATGTTCAGTTGGTAACCTCATCACAGATGCTATGGTAGCTGCACTGAAAAGTGACAGCATTTGGAGCAAGAATGGATCTCGGATAGGAATATTTCCTGCCGTCCACCTTGTACCAAATAAGACCATCCCTGAAAGTAAGTTACTTCACTTGAGTTTATATATATTCTTGTGAAACCATTGCCATCAAGATTTATAATACCTCAAATGTATGCAACTTATCTACTTTAGATTGTCCTTAATTTTTTTATGTCTGTTGTCCAAAATGAAAGGAATTTGAATGCAATTTTTGTGAAAAATTATGATTTAATATTTGAGGCGTTCAGAGCTAAAGTGGATCAAGTCCATGAGATATAGTTTTGAGATAATAAGACTTAAAGTTAACTTGCTCTAGTGGATTATTTAATTTCACTAACAATAATTTTATTGCTCCATTCTCAAATTCTAGATTTATAAAATATAAACAAATGTGATGTTAACTGATGCAACACTTTGGTAACTTGATCCACTGTGGCTCAGAACATCGTGTACAAATAATCTGAGCCAAAAGTGACTGGTGTCACCTACCAGTGAATGCTTGGAATTAAGACTTGATCCATTATTGCTCGGAAAAGATCCAACTTCAGATAATCAGAAAATGAATTAAACTCACTTTATGAAAATTTGTGACTTGATCCACTTTAGCTCTGAACGCCTCATTTAATAAGATAGAGCTCATAATAATTGTTGGGTGGTTAATTAAAGAAGTACCAGATTAATTGTGTAGATATATCATTGAGATAATAATTTATACTGTGGTAGTTTCGAATTAACATGTACCAAAAAAAATAAATTATACTGTATCAAACCAAGGATATATGCTCGAAAACGCTGTTACAGAGATGGAGTGAAATCATAATAGGCTATGTGGCATAACACATGATGATGATGATGATGATGATGATGATGATGAGTTCACACCTGTGGATTAACGTGGTTAGCGTGTCTGGCTGCGAAACCAGGTGGCCCGGGTTCGATTCCTGGTCGAGGAAAGTTACCTGGCTGAGGTTTTTTTCAGGGTTTTCCCTCAACCCAATATGAGCAAATGCTGGGTAACTTCGGTGCTGGATCCCAGACTCATTTCACTGGCATTATCACCTTCATCTCATTCAGATGCTAAATAACCTAAGCTGTTGATAAAACATCGTAAAATAACCTACTAAGAAAAGATAATGATGATGCTTGTGATGGTGGAGAATTAATATATTTTATGACGTGTTGCGAAAATTATGGGCAAATTCACAAAATAAAAGTTTCAAGATTCTTTGCTAAGTTCGTCCATATTATCAGCAGTGCCTCATTTGAATGATTTTTTTTTTTTCCATAAGTAAGCCACATTGGTTTATATTCATTCATTCATAATATTCTGCCCAAGGGCAGGTCTTTCACTGCAAACCCAGCATTCTCCAGTCTTTCCTATTTTCTGCCTTCCTCTTTGTCTCTTCATATGACCCAAATATCTTAATGTCGTCTATCATCTTATATCTTCTTCTGCCCCGAACTCTTCTCCTGTTCACCATTCCTTCCATTGCATCCTTCAGAAGGCAGTTTCTTCTCAACCAGTGACCCAACCAATTCCTTTTCTGATCAGCTTCAGCATCATTCTTTGTTCACCCACTTTTTCGAACACAGCTTCGTTTCTTATTCTCTATGTCCATTTCACACACTCCATCCTGCTCCATGTCCATGTTTCTGCCCCATAAAATGCTACACTCCACACAAAGCACTTCACTAGTCTCTTCCTTAGTTCTTTCTCCAGAAGACGCTCGTTTTTCTATTAAAAGCTTCCTTTGCCATTGCTAATCTCCTTTTGACTTCTTGGCAGCAGCTCATGTTACTGCTTATAGTACACCCCAAGTAACTGAAGCTGTCCACTTTCTCTACTGCCTCATTTAGAATTCGCAAGTTTACCTTCTTTACTTTTCTTCATATGACCATGATCTTCGTCTTGTTGGCATTTATCTTCATTCCATACCGGTACTGCTCACAGCTGTCATTTAGCTCCAGCAGCATATCCCTTAGTATCTCCTCTTCTGCTAACAACGCCATATCATTATCATCAGCAAATCTTATACGTTTTATTCTTCTTCCTCCTACTATCATTCCTCCCATATTCTGAAAACAGTTCTTGGTTTATATTACTGAATCATTTTATTATCTGAGGCAATGATGACAGCATCATACATAGTCTACATTTAAGATTTGAGCCTTTTTCATTCGTCAGAAGCAGAGAAAAGGAAACAAGAAAGGACAAAATCAGAAATGAAGTTATTAGACAGACATTAGGAGTTCAAAAACTAAATGATACAATAATGAAAATGAGACTAAAATGGTTCGGTCATTTGAAAAGGATGAATGAAAGAAGAATACCAATAAGGACATTGCAAATGAAAGTCAGAGATGTAAGAACATTAAGAAGACCCCAGGCATAAATTTAAAAGAGAGAGGCCATGATTGGGAAAGAATTCAAGACAGGACTTTGTGGAGGAGACTATGTTTTGAGACGACCTACAACTGAGTGGAAACTTCTACTGATGATGACGATGATGACGACGACTATGACTACTTCTCACTAACTTTAGACACAAGTGATGGAAATCTGGGTCTTGTGATCAACAAAGCCAGTTTCAAATAATTGATACGTACAGATATGAGTGAGGGATTTTTGGGAACATAAGACTCCAAGTATTTTTTTTTATGTAAAGGCAAATATTTGGCTTACATCTTTCACCAAACTATCCCCATCTCGTGAGCAACACTCCGAGCCATGGGAGACGAACTGCATAACACTTGACTCTGTCCATTCCAAATTCCAGTAGAACCCACTGGTATTCGGACCTGGGTTACCAGCGTGAAAAACCAACATACTAGTCATTTGTCTCATGTTGTGTTGACCCAAAGTAAACTGTTTGATAGGTTTTCAATGCTTCGAGACATGGTCTACAGGAGTCCAATATATTAGCATCACAAGCACCTTTACATACAAAGTAAATATTCTGTTGTTTTAATCCTTTGCAGGTAAATTTAATTTCAGATATTGAATACGAAGGCAATTCATCTAAAGGAAGAAAGCCCGACAGAAAATCTACCATGTAAGGGGCTGGTAACTCCTAAAGGCTAAACAGAGAAACATCCAGACAGGACTTGAATGCTAATGACAATGCCATGAATATCATGACAACGAATTTTGAACCTACGATAATTGCCACGTGGAATGTTGAAGGCATAGGCGAAAATTAGAAGAACTTGTATTGGAATAAAATTAAAAAAGACCCCAGACATTGTTTTACAAACAACTACAGGAATGTTTCAATAAGATTGGGGAAAAATTGTGTCATAATATCTGGTGATGTGATTGCAAGAATGGGAAAAATTCCGATCCCTAAATTAATAATAGGTCTACCTAATGGAGAAAATATAGATGTTGCATTATATCTCTAGTGGTAAGTGACTGTTTAAATTTCAAGTGACTTATCTTTTTCATGGGCGTCACAGTACTAAAAATGATCGCAACTTTTGCTGTATCGCTTCCCCATCACCACAAACTATGATGTTGCACAGAGGCAAAGATATAATGAAAGATCTTTGTGTTGAATGGAAATTAGAAGAAACTAAGAGACTGGTGCACATTTGATAACAAAGGAAAGCAGCACATGTTATAAACACAAGGACATAAACAAATTCACATGGGAAGCGAGAAGCACAAAATCTATACCGGTATCGATAATCGATTACATAATGACAAATAATAAAGTGTGATCAGGCATAATAGATTTAATATGTCGAGGAGTGAAAATAGACAATGACTACTATCTAGTAAGCAGTAAAATACGAATTCCAAAAAATTACATCAGAGGGAACGAAATCATGTTGGAAAATAAAACAAAGTTTAAAATTCAGTTATTAGAAAAAAAAATCATTAGACTGCTATGTCAACAAATGCTCGATCTAAATATAAAAGATAGAAGTGGAGATATAAATAGTGATTGAGAAATACTGAAAACTGCAGCAAAGAGTGTGACTACGGGGATTTTAGGAACACAAACAAGAAGAAAATTGAATAGGTTAACAATGTAGGCTGAGGAAATAAGAGAAGTAGAAGAAAAGAAAAAGATTATACAAAATTTGGCTAAATACTAGGAAGATTGATGACGAAATCAATATAAAGAGCGAAAAATGATCGTGAGAACATTATAAAAAAAAAAGAGAAAGGTGCAGTCAGTTTGTGAGTGAATTAGAAAGACATGTAATTGGTGCCAAATGTTATGGATTCAAAATTTTCCAGACACTTGGAAAGGAAGAGAGTGATAAAGCAGATATAAACCCAGTTCCTGTAAACAGTACAAAGCAAAAATTAGGAAGGCATCTGGAATAGATAATTCAAATATGGAAGTGTGGAAATATGGGAGCACAAAATTAAAAATTAGACTGTTGCAACTATATTTGGAATCAAGGAAAAGTACTGGCTGAATGGCAAACAGTTAAAATAATTAATACTTACGAACAGGGTGAAAGAAATAAATGTGGTAATTACAGAACATCTCTCTTCTCATTACAACATATATGAACTCTACACTGCTTTTTTAAAGAAGAAGTTACAACCAATTACAGAATCACAATTAATCAAAGGGCAGAACGGTTTCAGGAATAGATATTAGAAAAACGAAAATAATTTTATAAACATTTGTTTACTGTTTCTTGAATAAAGAAAATCATATGATAGAATAAATCGTAAGAAGTTATGAACAGTCTTAGAGAATTATAAAATACGTGACAATTTGATAAATGGTATTAAATCAATGTATAATGAAACAAAATAAAGAGACACAAAATAACAGTAATGGTGAGATTGATGTGAATATAACAAGCAAACCTAAAGGAATTCTGGTAAAAATAAATACGAACATACAATCCTCTTTGTAGCTGATCAGGTACTACTAACAGAAAACGATAATGATATACAGACATGTCACGAAATTAAATGATGTAATAAAAGAATATAATATCGAAATCTCAACAGAGTTATAGATGGAGAACTAATTGAACACTTCTCTACATTCATGTACAGTGTGTCTATTTAGGTTCTTCAGTTTCAGATAATAATGCTACTGCAGATTTCGAAGAGAATAAGCAAAGTCAATAAATTAAATGGCTGTATCAAGCGACATTTCAGTAAGAGTATGAGAAAGGAAATAAAATAATAAATAATATCGTACCAAAACCAGCACTAAAATATTTCATCAAAACATGGGTACCGGTACTCAATGATTTAGATAAATCAAGATTAGAGGTAGCACAGATGAGATTTTGCTTGGTGTGACGAGGAGAAAACGACTTAAAAATGTTGATATATTATATCAGTTGGGAGAAGAGTTGATGATATTCAAAGATCAGACACAATTTGAGAGGTCATGATTCCTTCAAGATACCCTTAGCAAGCATTGCTTTATACACCACCTGGGCATAGAGATGTCAGACGATCTGGGAAGAAATGGAAGGACCAATTTTAGCCTCAGATTAGGTTTTAAAGGACTAGTTCTTGAATCCTTGATCTGGGAGATGATGATGATGATTAACATCCCACCAGACATGATCGATTGGCTGAATATATTCACCTGACGGGACTGGCTGGCCGAATGGATTGATGTGACTGACTGTCTAAGTGGATTCACCTGACCTGACGTGACTGACTGTGTAAATGGACTGATCTGACGTGACTGGGTGTCTGAATGGATTCACCTGACCTGACCAGAGGTGACTGGCTGGCTGAATGAACTGACCTGACATGACTTGGTGTCTGAAAGGATTCACCTGACATGACGTGACTAGCTGGCTGAATAGACTTACCTGACATGACTGGGTGTCTGAATGGACTTACCTGACGTGACTGGTTGTCTGAATGGATTCACCTGTCATGACGTGACTGGCTGGCTGAATGGATTCACCTGACCTGACGTGAGGTGACTGGCTGGCTGAATGGACTGACCTGACATGACTGGGTGTCTGATGGATTCACCTGTCATGACGTGACTGGCTGACTGAATGGATTCACCTAATCTCACGTGACTGGGTGTCTGAATGGACTTACCTGACGTGACTGGGTGTCTGAATGGATTCACCTGACCTGACGTGAGGTGACTGGCTGGCTGAATGGACTGACCTGACATGACTAGGTGTCTGAATGGATTTACCTGTCATGACGTGACTGGCTGGCTGAATGGATTCACCTGATCTGACGTGACTGGGTGTCTGAATGGACTTACCTGACGTGAGGTGACTGGCAGGCTGAATGGACTGACCGGTGACTGGCAGGCTGAATGGACTGACCTGACATGACTAGGTGTCTGAATGGATTCACCTGTCATGACGTGACTGGCTGGCTGAATGAATTCACCTGATCTGACGTGACTGGGTGTCTGAATGGACTTACCTGACGTGACTGGGTGTCTGAATGGATTCACCTGACCTGACATGAGGTGACTGGCTGGCTGAATGGACTGACCTGACATGACTAGGTGTCAGAATGGATTCACCTGTCATGACGTGACTGGCTGGCTGAATGGATTCACCTGATCTGACGTGACTGGGTGTCTGAATGGACTTACCTGACGTGACTGGATGTCTGAATGGATTCACCTGACCTGACGTGAGGTGACTGGCTAGCTGAATGGACTGACCTGACATGACTAGGTGTCTGAATGGATTCACCTGTCATGACGTGACTGGCTGGCTGAATGGATTCATCTGATCTGACGTGACTGGGTGTCTGAATGGACTTACCTGACGTGACTGGGTGTCTGAATGGACTGATCTGACTTAACTTAACCTGACAAGACGTGACTAAACTGTTGAATGAATTCACCTCACTTGATGTGACTGGTTGGTTGATTGGACTGGCGTGAATGGGTGTCTGAATGGACTGTCCTAACGTGCCTGACTGAATGGCATGACGTAAAGTGATGTGATTGTCTAGTTGAATGAAATGACGTAATATGACATGACGTGACTGGCTAGCTGACGTCTGACTTAATTTAATCAATTATTGAATGGACGAGTAAATTCACGAATGGATTATGATTGAATGGACGAGTGATTGATTGATTAGTGAATGAATATTTGGATTGATTAAATGAAATGGATTTGGATGAATGAATAGAGTGGCTGACTGGGTTGAAGACCATTTAAGAAAAGAATTGCGCTATTATGCTTGAGGTAACTTAGCTTTGTAATCCACAGGAATTAATATATAAGATTGCAACACACTCGCTCTCATGGTGACCTATCAAGTTGAAAAATGAACTAGGTGATGGACATTTTGATTGTTTCATAAATGTATTAATTATTGTTTACGTTCAAGCTCTTGTAGGATAATAAATAATGAACTTAACTTTATTTAAGAAGCGTAAAGGAAACGATTCAATATACCTGCAGGTGATTGGCTAAAGAATTACTTTATTACTACTATTATTATTATCTATTTTTATAGATGTGACACTACTAACCCTGAATGAACTGATTGGTGAAGATGTGTACATCTACAGCATTGCACTGACAGCTCAGCAGTTGAAAGCAGTGCTCGAAATATCCATCAATAGCACAAATAGCTCTAGCTTCAACTCCTCCGACTTCCTTCATACTTCAGGTGAGTGAATTCAGTATTTTGTTGCTTATATTAAATTAAGAGAAGTTAATGAGGCTTGCTAATAATTTTCAGTTGATAAAATAGTGCAGGCGAATTTCAGAAAATTTCTCCCTATTTTGCTGTTTCTGATTAATGGTAGAGATCAGGGTCTTTTACTGTCTCTGCATTACGTCTCGGAAAAACCTTTGTTAGTTTCGTTGTAAATCTTTCTGGATTTTTCTGATTGCGTCACTTTTAAAATGGTGATCTCCATCCCTGTCTGAAAAGAGACTGTGAGACAAGGAGTTGTGGGTCAGTCTATGTAAGCGAACAGTGAAGTCTCGTAGTTAACAGAACAATGCTATGCTTTTTTTTTCTTTGTAAATTCAGATTGTTTGGAAACTGTGTATAAATTTTGTATTTTATTTTATTATTTAGTTGTGTTTGTTAGTATCCTAAACCACACATAGACCCACCATAGGTACTTTTCACCACCACCACCACCACCACCACCACCTGTGTCATATATTGACTTTCTCAGGAGGCCGAAATTTCCCGTACTTATTAATTTTTTTTAATAAATTACACACATTTTGTGCTTCAACAAATCAAATGGACTGCAATTCTCAGAATTATTAACTTTGTGTCAGTATCTCTTCAGTATAGCAGCTCATAATGCTAATAGAAAACATAAATAAAAAACATAAAAGAAATATTAATGACTGAATTATAGATTTATTCTATAAATAGTATTTATGTTTAGGGAGATTTTTGGTTTATTTGTTATTTTTATTGAAAATAAAGAAATAAAGATAAATGAAGCTCCTTTATAAGTATTTCTTGTTCCAAGCAATGTAGAGCGTGTTTTCTCATTAATGAATGTTCAGTGAACAAAACAACAAAATAAGTTGGGTGTGAGTGCTATTGAAGCTATGTTACAATGTAAATAGAACCTACACTGCAACTGCAAGGAATTTTACAAACAAATTCT
This sequence comes from Periplaneta americana, assembly GCF_040183065.1. Taxonomy (NCBI): domain Eukaryota; kingdom Metazoa; phylum Arthropoda; class Insecta; order Blattodea; family Blattidae; genus Periplaneta; species Periplaneta americana. The sequence continues at coordinate 128,520,900 of NC_091120.1, forward strand.
TCAAAACATGGAACTGTTAAGGAAAGCCACATTTTCAGGGAAATACAGATGCGGCAGAAACAATGATCCATTTTAAATTGCGCGCCATTGTTGGACATGGGTTCATGCAGCATATTCCGAATCTCACCAGACCAGTGAACAACAATGACGTCACGCTCCAGCAAAATAGAAACAAAACTGCTGGAAGGTTCGATGGCTGTCATGGCGGCTGTACAAGTTGTCTGTGCTACGCTAGCAAGATTTTGCGAAATTTCCATACTGTCATCTCGTTCAAAGAAAAGAGAGTATAAATAATTTATTTCTTGAACTAGTAGTAGGCCCTAATAACTGGTCCGTTGACATGTTCGCTCATAAGCTATTAACATATATTTTTACGTTGTGCTCATTACAAACAATACAGCAGAACCAAAGCAGAACACACCGCCATGACACAACAGTGCACGATGTCATTCGTCTGCTAATTCCCGCCCAATACAAGAACCAATCAGATTCAATGATGGCGGCTGATAGAGACTGCCACCACCTCTGCAAGCTGATGGAACCGGTGTGACACCGGTGGAGCATCAGTGATGTCATTGTTGAAATTCAGAATACCATGATGCCATCAGATTGCTCAGCGCTGAGATTCGGAATATGCTCATAGAGAGTTGATGTTGGTACCAGTGTGTAGTGCAGTTTAAACCATTGCCAGTCATTATGGAGCATTGGTCAAACGAACATCGTTTTTTGTAATTGAAATGTTTTCAAAAGTGGCGATAGTGTCATACAAACGCAGCGTTCGTTTTGGCAACATTTTGACATTGGTCAGAATGATAAAGTTCCGTCCAGGATGTCGATTACGAGATGGGTCCAGCAGTTCAGAGCAACAGCATCTGCAGCAAACAAGAAGCCCTCTGATAGGCCACGTACGGTTCGCACCCCGGACAACATTGCAAGAGTAACAGCTGCTTTAGAGCGAAGTCCAACATAATCAGTTTGTTGGCATTCAGAAGTCCTTAACATCTCGGATAGACGTGTGTGACGGATGTTGCGTCTGGATATGAAGTTCCATCACTACAAGCTCCAAGTGGTGCAACAATTATTGCACAGAGACTTTCAGGCACGTCAAACTTTCTGTACACAGCTTCTGGAAATGATCAACACTCAACCCGATTTTCTCAACAAGTTCATGATCTCCAATGAGGCCCATTTTCACTTATTGGACTATGTGAACAAGCAAAACTTTAGGTATGGGCGCCTACCAATCCTAATCAGATTCATGAAAGACAACTTCATAGTGCAAAAGTTACTGTGTAGTGTGTGGTGTGGTGTGGTGTGGCGTCTATGCAGGGTATTTTTTTGAGAATGGCAGGTGAAAGTGTCACTGTAACATCAGATCGATATGTTATGTTGCAACAGTTCGTAATGCAGGAAATGTGCCGTAAAAATATCCATATGCAGTCGTTGTGGTTCCAACAGGATGGTGCATCGCTCACACAGCGAGAACATTCATGACAGCCTTATGCAGAATGTTTTCAGAACATTTTGTTTCCCGCTTTGGTGATGTCAACTGGCAGCCTGTTCACCTGATTTATCGGCTTGTGATTATTTTTTGTGGAGATTCCTGAAATTCAAAGTGTATATTGACAGGCCAACAACTATTCAGGACTTGAAAAACAACATTCACGCCGAAATCGAGGCCATAACAGACGACATTCTTCGTAAAGTTATGGCGAATCTGTGTGTTTGTGCAGAAGATTGCATTGCCAACAATATTGGACACCAGAAGGACATAATTTACAAAAAGTGACATGTGTGCTCAATTATAGAAGTATTCTTTCGAACAGTGTACACTAATAATGTGTAGTTGTATTTCTTCGTGCTTAAATAAAATGTGTAAAATGGCTCATTGTTTCTTTCACACTCTGTATAAATGAAGAAAGAGGTAGACGTGATGTAGAGACTAGTATTTTTAATTTATATTTCCAAATTAACAAAAACAAACTTCAACATGACTATGTTACGTGTAATTTTTTTTATTCTATCTCAATGTACATATGCAAAGGTAATTGAGAATAATTCAAATTTAACTGTCCTGTATTTATATTTACTAAAGCTGCTAATGCTACTAACACGTCGAGAGACGTTTCTGTGTTTTTTTCCCTTATTTTGGTGCGAAGTATCAGGCCATTCTGGTTATTACCAGTATTCATTACATACAAGAAATATTTTATTTATTTATTATATGATAGTGGTAATGTAAACATATGAATACATTCATTAATATGGTCATTTCGTGCACTGTGGATGAAAAGATAAGTATAATGTCTGAAAAGTCTTCTTCTCTTTCCTAGTATGGTATGCATTATCTCAGATAGAATTTCTACATGTCTGCTCATACATTGAAATGTTTTCGTGCAAGGAGTAGAACTCAGTGTAGCTTGTTCAACTTCACTGCAACCATTTCGTTGTAGTGACCCTTACTTGAAAATATATCGAAATAATCTGAAAAGAAAGGGAGTAGGTATGTAGCCTACATTTTGATAGTGGGAAACCTGGTGCAATTAAAATTATAACATCTAAGATGGTTGACGTAGCCTATTTCAAATGATTTTGATTGCAATCTGTTTCAGGTTTGTTACAAGTAGCATACTATGACCAACCTGTAAACGGTTCAAGAATTTCCACAATAAAGACAGTTTCAGAAACTTCTATGATATTTAGTGAGATAGACCTGAAAGAGAATTCAACATTGTACAATATATCGGTACCACTTTCATTTCTGAAGATGGAAAGCTACAAGAAGTTACTGGGTTCTGTAAATGCATCATATCATGGTAAGTAATATATGAGAATTGGGTGTATTACAGTTAAGAAACATGCTCGAAGTAATGAATCTAAATAATTGTATTTCATTTCGAACACAAAAGTACTGTGTTGCATACTATAGAAGAACAATCTGTGTTTAGTTTAACATTGAAGTCAAAGGTTTTCTCTACACACTTTTACTAAATTCAAGTATTTAAAAACCCCTGCGGTGGGTGAGTGGTCAGACCTCCAGCCTGTCACGCAGACGGCTCGGGTTCGAATCCTGGTCAGGTCTGCGATTTTTCATTTTGAAAATTCATAGTGACACTTGTGGCGGACAAGGTCGCAGTTGGGGTTTTTCTCGAGGTTTTCTCATTCCCCTCATATTGGACCTCTACATCATTCAGTCACCATTTTTCTATTTCTTCATCATTCCATAGCATTCCCCAATTGCTGGCTGGCAATGCATGGAGAGGATGAGGGGGAGGGGGATTGCTTGCTCGAAACCTTGGTATGCAGCGAACCTTAATGTAGTCAGCCAGTGTGGGTGGTTTGAGGGTTAGCACAATAGATTCTAACAGATCGCAGTGCCAGGCCTTAGTGCCCCCTCCCATAAATTCCATTCCATTCCATTACTATTAAAAGAAACAAAGCCAACAATATACTCTCGAACATACTTTCTCACATTTATTTGCTTTTATTTTTCTTTCTTCCATTGTTTCCAATTAGCCCCCCCTCTCTCCCCCTCTCACCCCATCCCCCTCCCCCTCTCACCCCATCCCCCTCTCTCCACTTCTCCCCTCTCCCCCTCCTTCCCCTCTCTCCCTCTCCCTCTCTCTCTCTCCCTCTCCCTCCCTCTCTCTCTCTCTCTCTCTTTTGTGTTACCTTTCTTTTTCTTTCTCACTTGTTTTCTTTTTTTCCTTTCATAGTTTTCTTTTCTTGCTTCCTAGTTTCCTTTTCTTTCATTCATTCTTGCTTTTGTGATTACACGTACTTGGAAAAGGGAAGGGGAAAAGTTGTACATTTAAACATGAAATGATCAAATTGATATTGGTTGTCATATTTTTCATTTTGCTGTGCCTTTTCTTTCGTTCACTATTCCATTTTTTAGAGCTATATAACGTCAAGGAGCAATTTACATACTACTATAACTGCACTAACTTTTAATAACTCCGACACTTTTTTTTATTTTGATTCAGCTGTAACAGTTGTTGAAGCTGTTGCAAGATACATAAACAACACGGAATTCCTGTTTCTCCCAGCAGTCGGTACTAGATTAATGAAGATGGAATTACCAGCTCAACCACCATCACCTCCACCACCGCCACCACCATGTGAGAGTAACACAGGCACCACCATTATAGGTAAGTTAAGGCATTAGGGTGTTTTGCTGCATTTTATTATGCTTACAATAGCATTTTAGCCCTTAATATTGTGGCAGTATGATTGAAAATAAAGGGTCTTCCAATAAGAGTGTCACTTTTAAAATGAAATAAATTGTATAAACGAAAAATATTTATTTATTTAATTACCATAATTTTGAAGCACACTTAATGCCATTACGTACGGAAGAGAACGTCAGTTAAATGGCCACTGCAGCTTGTTGGGTTGCGCATATATGGATCTTCCAATAACAGGCAAACATAAACCATGCTCAATTTCACGAATAACGCACGTGATGTTGTTCCTTAGGTCATTAACTGTTTCTGGCTTGTTGGCATAAACCCATTATTTAACATAACGCCGTAAGAAGTAATCCAGCAGCGTTAAATCACATGATCTCGGGTGCCAGTTAACATTACCACCACACGAAATGAAGAAGCCTCTGAACTTCTTCCTCAAAAGGTCGACTGTTTCGTGAGCAGTATGACACGTGGCGCCATTTTGCTGAAACGAGACATTTCTGAGATCCCTATCTTTCAATTGAGGCCAAAAATAATCCTTATCATAGCCCGGTATCTTACACACACCATACACTTCACGTAATGTTTGGCGAATGGACGACTTTTTTTAAAATTTTAACGATTTCTACACGTTGTGGAATGGTGTAACGTTTCATGTTTGTTAACAACAACTGTAACCATGGAAAAATATGACTGCTACAGCTTCATAAACACTGCAACTGTTATATCGTCGGCTTAGAGTGTAAACCTGCTAACTGCCAAGCAGAAAATTTTACAAGGGAAGCAAAAAATAAGTTTAAATTAACTCTGAAACTTTAGGACCAATTACAAGGTACAGGTACAAATGCCATCTGTACTTTGGATTTGGTCCTAAAGTTTCAGAGTTAATTTAAACTTAGTTTTTTGCTTGCCTTTGAAAATTTTCTGTTTGGCGGTTAGCAGGTTTACACTCTAAGCCAACGATATGTTAAAAGTAGGACACTCTTATTGGAAGACCCTTTACAATACTTTTTCTTCAGCCTATCATATTTTCTATATGGCGCACTGTTAGTCGAATGGCTAGATGGTCAGTTTTCCTGGGTTCGAATCCTGGCAGGTCCAAGTGGAATTTGTGGTAGACGAAAACGTTGCTTGGTGATAGGTTTTCACAGGGTAAGATACTCCAGTTTTCCCTACCAACATTACACCGTTTCTCCATTAATCATCATTTTCATGTGGTGCTCTAGTTTGTCTACCAACGCCAATAGTGGCAAAAAGAACTGCAGCTTCAGCACATCATTCATAGATGAAAATGCTTGAGTGAATGATAAAAAGTCAAGCACCCACTATTGGATGAAAGAAATATTGCCTATATTTATTTCTTACCATAGAAAGGAAAGGAAACAAAGGAGTGAGAAGCCTGATAAACTGAACGTAGGCTCTTGTCCTTCACAAGCAGAGAAAATATAATTAGGATAAGTTACTATATATATATGGTACCATTATGTATTCAATAAAGAAATGAAAGAAAAAATGATGACCGATAATAATACAACACATACATTGCATTAAATTTATTTCGCTCTTAATCATATTTACAATCTTAAAAAATAAGAACCAATTCCTTTAAAAATGTACGAGGCACATCCAGAAAGTAAATTTCCCGATCTTTTCCCCTTGAAAGTAAACGTAATTAGCCGTGTCAATTGCGCATGTGTAACAGATCTATGACGTATCAATCATATGCCAGCCGGACAGGTCCCGCCTGGTGCCAGTAGCATGGCAGCAGTGGTCCGAAATGGAAGCTCTTATTCCTTCTCCCGCCGCCTGCGAGGTTCGGTCTGTGATAAAGTTCTTTAATGCACAAAGCATTGCGCCAATTGAAATTCATCGGCAGCTCTGTCAGGAAATGTTATGTTTTATTTAATGACGCTCGCAACTGCAGAGGTTATATCAGCGTCGCCGGATGTGCCGGAATTTTGTCCCGCAGGAGTTCTTTTACATGCCAGTAAATCTACTGACATGAGCCTGTCGCATTTAAGCACACTTAAATGCCATCGACCTGGCCCGGGATCGAACCCGCAACCTTGGGCATAGAAGGCCAGCGCTATACCAACTCGCCAATCAGGTCGACAGCTCTGTCAGGTGTATGGGCCAAACATCAAGAGTAAGCAGATAGTGCGTCGCTGGTGTAGGCAGTTTTCCGAAGGTAGTCAAAGTGTCCATGATGAAGAGCGCAGTGGGCGACCGTCCCTCATCAATGATGATCGTGTTGAGCTGGTGCGGCAGTGCATCATGGAGAACCGTCGCTTCACGATTACGGAGCTGAGCAGCCATTTTCCGCAGATATTGCAATCCTTGTGGCATGAGATTGTCACTAAACACCTGCTGTTCAAAAAAGTGGGTGCCGAAAAACCTGACACCCGAACACAAAATGCAACGTTTAGGAGCAGCACTGACATTTTTGCAACGGTATGACGATGACGGCGACGAGTTCCTCGACAGGATCGTCACGGACGATGAGACTTGGATTTCGCACTTCACCCCGGAAACCAAGCAGCAGTCAATGCATTGGTGGCATAGTGGATCTCCGGTCAGGACGAAATTCAAACAGATGCTATCGGTACGGAAAGTGATGTGCACGGTGTTCTGGGACAGGAAGGACATTCTGCTCATTGTCTTCCTTCCAAGAGGTGAAACAGTGAACGCTGACCGTTGCTATGAAACACTGCGAAAATTGCGACGTGCCATTCAAAACAAGAGGCGTGGAATGCTTACTGCAGGTGTTGTGCTCCTCCATGACAATGCTCGTCCACATACGGCTCGGCGCACAGCAGCTGTTTTGACGGAATTTGGATGGGAGTTGTTTGATCATCCACCTTACAGTCCTGATCTTGCTCCCAGCGATATTCACGTTGTCTTGCACCTCAAGAAATTCCTGTCCACCAGAGAGCGTTTTGGCAACAACGAAGAGCTGAAGACGTCTGTCACACGCTGGTTCCATTCACAGGCAGCAGAGTTCTACGACAGAGGGATACAAAAGTTGATCCCACGATACGACAAGTGTCTCAATTCTGATGGTGCCTCTGTTGAAAAATAGCTGAAACATTGCTGTACCTGTTGCCAATAAATGTTTTCCTGAAAGTGTGTTCTTTTTAAAAAAATATATAGGTAAACTTACTTTCTGGATGCGCCTCATAAATATTACCGTGGACATAAACATTTCACGTAATTTCAGAGCTGCTATGAATTTCCTGTTACTTTTTTTTTTTTTTTTTTTCTTCAAATGGTTTCATACATCACGTTTAAATTTCACCATCAAGAGGAAGCATAGTGTTGCCCATAAGGCAGCTCTTTCACTGCAAACCCAGTATTCTCCAATATTTCCTCCTTTCTCTTAGTCCTCATATGATCCATGTATCTTAATGTTTTAAAATCTGATATCTTCTTCTGCCCCAAATATTTCTTCTGTTCACCACTCCTTTCAGTGCGTACTTCAGTAGGCAATTTTTTCTTAGCCAATAACCCAGTCATGGTCGACGCTAGTAGAAGGTCAGAAGCATAGTCTAGTATATACAGTCACGAAGCTAATACTATGCATTCATAGATAGTTGCTAACCGTTAGGATCACTACTATCGCCTCATCACAGACAATGTGAAATAGTACCGGCACAGTCTATTGTTCCTAGTACCCTCAACAACTCAAGCTTCGTGACTATATACTAGACTGTGGTCGGAAGGCTCAACTTGGCAACACTGTGTCGTCTGCTGTTGTCAGTCATACTGCTGTCATACTTCACTAACAGAACCAAAGTGTTTTAATGTTAATATCAGAAGAAAACCATTAAAAATTTAATCATATGTCGTACAAGGAGTCATTATAATACATTAAGGATTATAGATAGAGATACATAGCAACAAATAATTGGTTAAATGGCGAACTTACTCGTGTTAATTATGTAAGCATGTACGGCTTATAGCTGTTTCGGTGCTACTTGACACCATCCTCAGAGACTTCTTTGTCTCTGCATCATCTCGACTTCGCTGCCTGTTGTGTGGGTGCGTTCGTGTGATGAAGAGTGAGATGACGCCGAAACACAGAAGGCTCTGAGGATGGTGTCAAGTAGCACCGAAACAGCTGTAAAAGCCGTACATGCTTACATAATAATTAACACTAGTAAGTTCGCCATTTAATCAGTTATTTATGTTCAAGTGTTAAAAGTAGTGTACGAAAGATTCAAAATGGATTATCAATACATAGCTACATTTGCAACAAAGTAAAGTAATCCTCTTATATATTTTTAAAATCTTGAATAATGTCATCTCTTAAATTTGCTGTAATTTAATACAAGGATCCATAAGGGATACCGGTATGTCGTGTCTTCATTATTTTCCTTGTTATTTCCCACATGCTATAGATCTATATTATTTATAAAAAATATTATATTACATTATGTAGAAAACTCAAACACGTACAATTCATAGGCGTGAATACTGAACACTTTTGTTACATTGTATTTTACTGTATTTAGGTTATAGGCCTACGTTGGTTTTCAGCCAGAATTAATGGATCTCTCCAGTTAGGCTAGGCCACTTTTTCAAACTATAGTATAGTATAGTATAGTATAGTATTTATTAGCTGTCGTTATAGCAAAAGCTAATGACATTGTCAAATTACACGTGTGAAATTATAGTGCAAAAATGAAAATTATTCTATTACAACACTAAACATAAAACAAAATGATCACAAATACTCCTTAGAGTTTACAATTGAGAGTCAAGATTATCAAAATTAGGCTAATATCTAGATGAAAATTGTAACACACTGATCACAGATATTGATTTGATTAACAATTTATGAGAATTTCCTAATATATTACAGAATAATAATACAATTCAGAGAAAGAAACCTAAAAAATATCAACAGCTTGCTTTTCTGATTCAAAATATTCTTGTACAGAATAGAATGGGTTTCTAAGAAGCCACGTTTTCACTTTGACTTTGAATATGTCAAGTGACACTTCCTGTGCTTCCTGTGGAAACATGTTGAACATCCTACAGCCCAACATGTTAGGACTACTTTTAACTTTGGATAGTCTGCAAAATGGTATGTCCAGTTTTTCTTTATTCCGAGTATTATACTCATGTTTATCCATCCTACTGGTGAAGCCATAAAGATTTTTCTTGATGTAAAGAAGGAGTTCCAGAATATATTCATTAACAACTGTTAAGATGGACTCCTGTATGAACAGTGGTTTACAATGTGCTTTGCTTGGTTCTTGTGTGATAATTCTTATTGCTTTCTTCTGAATGAGCAGGACTTCAATAAGTTTATTGCTGTTTCCCCACACCAGGATTCCATACTTCAATATGCTATGAAAAAAAGCAAAGTAAACACTTCTTAGGTACTGCCCGGGTATTTTATCTCTAATTCCTCTTAAGAGATACAGGACTCTGGACAGTCTCCGAGAGATGTATTCAATGTGGCAATCCCAGGTTAGTTTTGTATCAAGATGGATACCAAGTAACTTTACTGCCTTTTCTTCAGACCCTTCTTCTTTTTTCAATGACAAAATTAATTTTTGAGTCTTCTCCTCGTTTAAAATTAACTTATTTGCTCTGAACCATTCTGCTGCTTCCAAAACTGTATTTGAGGTTAGCTGACGCAGTTCTGCTGCACTAGTCGAACATGTTATAAAAGAAGTGTCATCTGCATATAATGTTGATTTGGCCATAGTGTTATAACTTAAATCATTTACAATAATTAGGAATAAGAAAGGTCCTAAGATGGAACCCTGTGGGACACCATGTTGCACTTCTCCTTCAAAAGACCTGATCCCTTGAATTTCTACTATTTGTTTTCTGCCAGACAGATATGATGAGAGGAGATCCAACTCCCTTCCATTTATACCATAGTATTGTAGCTTAAGTCTTAAAATGTCATGTGAAACGCAGTCAAAAGCTTTTGTTAGGTCGCATAACGTGATCTCAGAGTACATTTTATCTTCAAAACCATTGTATGCTGATTCCAGCAGTGATAAGATAGCATCAACTGTTGTTCTACCTTTACGAAAACCAAACTGCGTATGACACAATAAGTCATTTCCTTCAAAATAGTTTGCCAATTGAGTCTTCATTACACATTCTAACACTTTTCCGAAAATAGGAATAATAGATACCGGCCTATAACTACTTGGATTCTCTTTCTCACCTTTCTTGTATATTGGGCAAATCTATAGTAATATTCATTTATAAAAAGACACTGTAGATATCTTAAAAGGAGTCGTGTATCTTATTTTCAACATCTATACGGCAGTTCTATATTGTTTATCAAAATGTTATTCCATTACCTACACATACTGTACTGGTACAATTCCTAGCCTAGGCTGTACACTATATTAAACGTTTTATCTTATTTAGGCCTACATTTTTCACTTCTTTTTCTAAAATGTCTGCAATTTTCTCTTACCATACACTGGTTTACTGGCAGCTATGATATTCCATGGCTTTGAATATTATTATTTAACTATGTTCATAATGCCTGAAAGTATTTTGTCAGCAAGTTTAACTTATTCCATCGCATGTGGGCATACATCGTTTACAAAGCCAACATCACTACACAACACTGTTTGAGAGTAACTTCAACAACTTCTAATGATTTTCATATTTTACATACCGGTAGTTTTCTTCATTAACACTGTTTGAAATCAATGTATTTACAATGCAGACGGCAAATGTTGCAATGTAAAGTACAAAATCTGAAGAAAGAGTAAAGTCCTCCTCGATTCAAAGTGTCAAAATAAATATCTTCATTGTTGGTTTCTTTCCCTTCCAAGTAATCAATACAAAGTGAGCATTGTAACTTTGAGGATACCTTGAAAGAGGCATAAGCTGATATGTTCAGAAGGCTGGATGTATCAGCTAAAGTATCAGGGTCTTGGATAACTCTAAAAAAATGGACCGACTGGTACATCTACCATTTCGTTTCTTTCTGGTTCTATATAGTCTGCTATTTAAAATGTTTCCAAGGACCATTTTAGAAATCCATACATGGCCGATTTCGTGCCAAAACTTACAAAGAAAAACTCAACATAAATTGAAAATACTCTTCATTACGCGAAAGGAAGGCTTAAATCGCATATACCACACGCTCGTAAGAAGACTGATGCCTGATACACGTTGCCAAGTTTCCGCCTTCCGACCTTTACTAGAGTCGACTGTGATCCAGCCAATTCTTTTTTCTCTTTCTGATCAGTTTCAGTATCATTCTTTCTTCACTCACTGTTTCCAATACAGCTTTATGTCTTATTCTGTCTGTCCATTTCACATGGTCCATTCATCTCCATACCCACATTTCAAATGCTTCTAATAGTTTCTCTTCACTTCATCGTAATGTCCATGTGTCTGCTGCATACAGTGTCACACTGCACACAAAGCACTTAACCAGTCTTTTCCTCGGTTCTGTTTCCAGAAGAAGCTCCTTTTCCTGTTAAAAGCTTCCTTTGCCATTGCTACCCTCCTTTTGGATTACATATATATTACAATAAATGAATGTTTTGTCTCTTCTGTTGCAGTGACACTGGTGGTTGCAGCTCTAGTAATAGCCTGTTCATTCGTAGCGTGGAAGTATGTGATAAGGAGGTACAGGTATCGGAGTGGTTCCACCATGCACATGATGAACTTAGACTAGCAACTGTTATCCTGTCATAGTACGACGAAATTAAAATCGTAATATACGAAAATTGATAACCCAGAAATTCAGGGTTTTCAAGTTTACGTTTGCCAATTTGGCAGAATTGCATTATGCAATATGTATTGTTTTGTTATGTTTGATTTTTTTTTTTTCAGCAATATTATTATCCGTATTTCTAGTCTTAATAGTTTAGTCAAAGATGGCAGCACTGTATTTAGTACATTTTGGAAACAGGGATTAAATAGCAGTAAAATGTATCCTATTATCTTTGTCAGTTAAATAAGTAATTCTTAATTTATGTTTCTTTTTCGTTGTGTTTAAATGTTACTTATTATTTTCTTCATTGGAGTGAAAGAAGCGAAGAATTTTGTTTATTATTATTATTATTATTATTATTATTATTATTATTATTATTATTATTATTATTATTATTATTATTATTATTATTATTACCGGAATACAAATTGTGCCCTCCCTAATAACTTCAGAATTTTCTGCCTAGCTTCTATTAAATTTACTTGGTAAGGTATAAGCCCTTTTATAGAGATGTCATTAAAATAACAATTTCTTATTATTATTTTATTCTTATAAATAAAAATAAATATTATAGTAGTACCAATATTCAATTTATAGTGTGTGTACGTAAAACAGGACAGAGAACCTAAGTAGAATAAAAATAAAATTGTTTCGGATTAAGGTATTCATAGATTCACGAAATGACAATTTTAGCCAAAGTTACAAGTTTTGAGGTTTTATTATCTTGTAATGCATCTGTAAAATATTATTTTGCTTTGGTAGGATACACTTTGCATTTTCGTAACCGAAAGCATACTGACATTTTCTTTTCAATACTATAGAAACTTAATTTTTCCCATTGTTTGCTTTTGTAAGTTTTTTAATTAAAAAATTTATAGTGGAATCTTAATTTCGAAGAGTTAGACATAAGTGTGCCTTTATTGAAATTACTTTTTAGGAAGTATATACCGGTACCTAGTTACATAAAAAAAAAAAAATCAAATAAGGTTTCTGATGTTTAATTACAAAATTTTGAACCGTAATAGTCCAAATACATCCTATCCGAATAATAATTACATGGAGAATGGAGTGGGACGGACCACATGGAAAACATAAGAATCGTGGGCATGTATGAAATTAAAAATGTTTCTACCTTTTGATATTTTGCATGAAATTAAATTTTTCTCATTTACAATAAAACAGTGACAAGAGATACTGTGTCAGAAACAACAATACATTATCTTTATTATTTTTTGCTATCATTGCATGTAGAAAGTAATCTGACAGAATATTATATGAATTTTTAGCTTTTGCGGTGACTGTGATTAGAATTAGGCTTTTGTGTAATCCACCATGTTGTGGAACTTGACATTTTCAATGTTTCGGAACTACATACAGTTCCATCATCAGGCTAAGACCAGAGAGGTCGTCTACAATGTTGAGCTTGTTATGCCAGACTAATCCGAACGACTGAGCTGTTGTCTGGATTAGCCTGGGGTAACGAACCCAATAGAGTAGGAGACCTCTCTGGTTTTACTCTGATGATGGAACCTGTATGTAGTTCCGAAACGTTGGAAATGTCAAGTTCCACGACATGGTGGATTACACAAAAGCCTAGCTCTGACAGAACATTCTTTTTCTTTTTCTTTGGGTAATCCCATGGCGAATCCTGATACACATTTCGTTAAAAGATAATTTCACTACCGCCAATTTAATCGATGCCGATAACCACGTACTTCATAGGCCTACAACGTCATTAAATAACTGATTAAAAATGTCGTTGGAACAAATCTCAAACACTTATTTTATATTCAAAAGAACTCCATCTACAAATGAGAATGTAATTACTAGAGCCCGGATGTTTAGGCATTTATATCAGTTAAAATAGGCAGACAAAAAAAGCAATAAAAACGTAAAAAAGGCACAATCAATTTTAAAATGGTATAATATATTTTAGCAATAAATTTAAATTATATCAACATAACTCACATTTTTACTTCGTAGTTGACACATGTTGACTTATAAAATACGGTACTTTTTTCGTGATTAACCATCTTTTCATAAGCCTTATAACAAAAAATGTTCCATCAATTGAAAACATATGGACACCAAATTCATCAACGTAAGCATGAATTTATTTTTCAATGGTTTACTGAATATAGCAGTCTATAGTCCCGTCTCTCTAATTTCCGGCTACATTTAAACGTGTGCGTCTTGTGATTCGCTGATTCATTTCTTAAGGCTCGATAAATACTTAATATAATCGCCCGCCATTTTAGCTCTTTCGTTGGCGTTCGCAGAAAGCACATGAAGACGTTATTTGCCGCTCAATTATTTGCTGAATTACATTGCGTTTGATTTATTATCATAGGAGCTAAGACGTTATAATGTTTAACGGTGTGGCAAATAGATTCCTCATATGGTAGCTCGGCAATTAAGAACAAAAATGGCGAACGATACTACCTTCCTAGACTTTATAGAGCCTTCACTTTCTAAGACATAAGCAAAGAGGTGGAGTCACGCCGGAAATAACAGCGTCGGGACTATAGCTAATCAATCTTATACCTTCTGTCACCTGGCAATAACTGACTGTTCCTCACTCAGATTTCTTTCTCTTACAATAATAAAAACGTGTAGCACAAAATTGTAACAGTAAGATTTCAAAATATGAAAGTAAACAATTCAAATTACTATGTGACTACTTCTATAAGAACGATCTTAATATTTAAAATTATAAAGCTGACTATTGGTATCATGAAGACATGACATATTTTGTAATGGTGGATTATCGATCATTATTCATATTACACCAATAGTATTAAAGCACGATTATTAGCAGATTAAGCACCGAATAAATTACTTTTATTTACTATTGTTAGTAAAGTAAGTCATTTTTTCATACAGTTAAAATTCATACACATTACATTACAATTAATTAGAAAATTGCAAATAAATAAGAAATATTGCTTTAAAATGACAAAAAAAGGCATTTATTATGGAATTAGCCTTAAAAAAGGCAAAATAGGCAAAATAAAAATTGGCCTTATCACTTTGATTTACTCTAAATCACATTTATATCTATGAAAATAATGATTTACTTCTACCCAGTAAAAAAGACATTTTTTCAAACATCCAGGCTCTAATAATTACACCATTTTATGGTGTAACAGTAATGTATTTGGTTGCATTCATGTCACTCTGAGAAAAGTACAGTACCTAGTTTAAGACTCCATTTAAGTCTAGTTTTTGTTTTGTTTATTTATTCAATATCTCTGTATAAAGGAGAAAATAAAAGTTTGTTTTAAGTTAGGACCTTTGCTGAAAATCGCTGCTGCTTTTCTGATTTATAGTTCGTAGAGGATGATTGTATGCTATAGAGAGAAATTAATTGAACAGTGTTAGTCACTCCTATTTTAAAACTTAGTTTATGATATACCAATACGAAATAAGTTCAGAGAATATTTGATACAAAACATGATAGTGAAGTACGGGCTATGAATGTTACAGCACAGGTTTAAAAGTTTAAAAAGGGAGAAGTGAATTTCGAAGTTGGGCCACAATATTATAATCAATAGACGGTTGTATTTGTTTCTGGTTTGTTGCTGCAATCTTGTTTTCATTCTTTTTAATTAAAGCAGAGAGGGAGTACTAGCTCCTAATTTCTGAATTGTTGTGCCTTAATGCGCAAGTACATTCCATTTCTTGGTATGCTATGATCTGTGATTAAGTGTAAAATTTGGAAAATCAAAATAGGAGTTCATACTTTGTACATAAAGAGAAATTCCACCGTATAAACTAGTTTGTGTAGTAGATATCTGAATAAAAGGTGGAAAAAAAAAAATAAGAATTATATTTTTATAAAACCCTTTTTCTTTGTGTAGAGGCTTATATTTTCTTTTTCTTTAAAAGTTTTAGGTAAGGGCACACAAGAGAATTTATTATCTTCGTTTCTTAACCAATTTAAGGTGACCAGATTTTTGAGGGGAGGGGGGAAGATTAGCGTATTATTATTATTATATATATTTTTTTTTACAACTTGTGTGTGTTTGTAAAAATACTTATTGATGTCACAACTGTATCTTAGACATTCTATTGATCCAGTTGTAAAATGGTTTGTATAATTGAGTGAATACTAAGAGGTTTTTAAATACCATACGTAAAATAAATTTACTATTTATTGCAATTTAAATGTGATAGTAATGTATTCTTGTCTAATGACACAATATAATTTGAATTTGATGAGATGAAATAAAGTTTACTAAAAATTGATTGTAACCAAAGAATGAAACCGAACATTCTGGACTTCTGTGTAGATTATATCTGTTCAGGACGATGTAAGCGAGGTTTTAAGTAGTGTGGAGAGTGAAGGAAAATGTGAAGAGTTATAGTTTCATATGAAAATCATGACTGAATCTGTGACAGTTTTCTCTGTTACTCACAGAGTGTCATGATAGGAGCACTAGTAGTCTGCTTTCACATCACTGAATTATTAAAACTGTCTTGGTCTGTAGTGATGTGAAGATTTTTTTAACTTAGAGAGTTAAATTTATTACATTTAGTGATGAAGAAAATAGCGAGAACAATAGCAGATAGGTGTAGACTATAAAATTCTCTTTCCTTCTCTTATAACAATAGTAAGACTCAAACTAATTCCGTAAATAATAAAATTATAAAATATTATATTGGAATAAATCTGGTCACCTGTGCTTAATTTCTAATATCACGGTAAAAACTGTGTTTTTGTAGTGCTGAAGATTAGTTTGAGCTAAAATCTCACGAGAACTTAGTCTTGGTCTTGTAAGATTAGAATTAACGCACTGTTTTAATGAATAGTTAATAACAGCAATGCAGTATTGTGTGAGTACTTAGGCGATCTGTTTATGTACAGACGTTTTTAGAGTTAGTATATGGAATTTGTTGTTACAATTACATTCTGGGAGTTTTTAGTTTTGATAGAGTCCTTCTGTGCATATGTTTGGATAGTGTACATGTAGGGTTAAAGTTTATTAATACCGGTACTACAAACAGTTGACAACTTATAACGTACACCTGTTCACATTATATTAGTGGTATCTTTTACCAGATTTGGTTTTACAACTAGCACATGTACTACACGTATAATATGTGTATTCACATACAATAAAATTCAAACACTGTGCGGAAAAAAATAATATATTTTGGAAGTATCATAACCTGTTCTTTGTACAAGTGAAAGACTTCCATTAAACTTATTACTCTTGTGTGTATATATATATATATAAAGCTTTTAAACATGGTTATAATGATGTTGCAATCTTATAAAACTGAAAACAAATACTTAAAGAAAATGCTAATCTCTTTGTCATGTTTAGATATGTTTGAAAGTCGTATCACAAAATTAAATCAGCTCTTACTACGAAAATTCTGAAACACAATGCAACAACTTTTAACACATGCAATGCAAACAAGTGTTAAAAATGTTGCTCATTTAAACAATTTGATGTTTTTCTCTTTTACAAACTGAAGAAAATTCTAAGACGATTTACTATGTAGATCAGTTAAATGTTAAGTTCAGTTTTGATGAGATTAAAAAGACTTAAGATAGAACTTTATATAATTATATAAAAATCTCAAATACGGGAAGAAATGTGCAATTTGCCAACTCCATTATTTACTATTACTATATAAACTTGATAAAATATTAGTTACATTATTACTGTGAAGCTTCCATGATTCTCATGAGGCTATTTCTAATGCGATTTTTATGTACCAATAGTTAAAAAGAAACACATTTTTTCACCATAACTGCATGATTCTTTTATAATAATCACAATAATACTTTTGTTCATCTTCCTTCTGTATTTAATGGGGGTATGACCTTTACCCTTTCAGATTAAATACAGTAAAACCTCAGTATTGAGAGAATTAAACAAATTTTATTCTAAAATTAGTGGATTGATCTTTTGCCTTTTACAATTTATGGAAAAAAGTTTGTTTATTTAGTGAAAGCATTTAGTCTTCATTTTTCGCAGGTTAACGTGTTTTGAATTATGGAAATGCTTTTCGGATTTTGAAACTCACTTGTCAGTCTGAATCATAATCTTAGACACCTTTTTGAAAAGTCATAAGTTAAATAAAAATCTTCATATCTGTAAAATCAATTAGTTAGTAAATATTTTATTATTTATACTGTCATAGGTTCGTTCCACTTAAAAAAGTTTCTTTGGCCTAGGATGTAAGCCAGGAATCTTATAGTAAATAGAATATTTGCGAAGTTCTTTGTCTTATGCCCACTTAAATTTTATTAGTGTATAATGTCTGTTGGCAGCTTTATTGTTGTGTGGCTTTGTAGTTTTAACATAAGTGTGCCACTGTATTTTCGTTCGTCAGTGTTGGCAGATATTAATGAGAGCTAATTCATTAATTTCATTCATTAACTTATATAGATTCCAGTTGAATGGACAGAAAGCGTGAAGGAAAGAGCCAAATGAGTAGATTTAGAATTGTTCTGGGACTATTAAGCCTACAAAGGTAGACTGATTTAATAGTGGTAGTACAGTAGGTAGGTACATTCTGAAACAGTTGAATTGCTCTTGACCGTTCAAGGAACATGGATCCCAATATTTTATAAAGTAAAATGTTAATACTGATAAAATAAAATAATATTCAAATGGGAAGTGTGTCCATCCAATGAAGATTTGAAGAAATATGAAAGGGCAAATTTTTGAAAGGGGATTTATTAATAAAGATATTAAAATAAAGATGTTAGAAGAAGAAAAATTAAATCTGTGTAATGTTTGAGATAATTATGGTGGGAAGAGGGAGATAATACATTACTGACAAAGTTTAGGTAAGCATAATTGATTGCAAGGGTAGGAATAATATTACATGTACGTGTTGTAAACTAATTACAGTATCTGTATAATAGAGTGATGTCTAGATATTAAAAAAATTAATTGATTTCACATATTATGTTCTAAAATTAAATTATATATAATGCACCGTAAATTTAAACGAAATTCTAAATACAGTAATAATTTGAACATAACTACATTAGATTGAGGACTTGTTGATCAATTGACAGCGGATTTTAGGTAATACACCCCCCCCCCCCGAGTATCTGAACGAAAAGTTATATATATCTGTTTAATATAACTTATAATTGAAATAAAATACATGCACCTTATATTATGTAACAATTTTTACGTTCATGCTACTTCAGCCTATTTTGATTATTTTTGCCATGAGGCTGATAGAGTATGAAATGTGTTTTATTTCGGCACGTATGATAATTAATTTTATAAATTCACTCAACTTTAGGTAGTTTATAGGGCAGCTGACATTGATAGGAATGTAAACGGAAACTAAATGTGATACCCCAAATTACGTATTTTTGCCCATCTGAAATATTCTTTAATAACATGATACATCTAGAACGTTTGTTTTCAACCTGTGAATTAATACTCGGTGATAGACGAATGTTACAATTTTTAGTCGAAAACTTTGAAAAAATTCTGATAATTTACTGTGAGGCCAGCTTGGACAAATTTTAAAATCGTGATTGAAATTTGTGCCAAAAGAAGGACATGATGTACATTGTGATATTTTGTATGTTTAGTGTATAATTTGCAGGTGCTTGTGATTGTTCGTTAGCATTAAATTTGTGTTCATTCCAGTTTTCGGTGTTTTTTTTCTATTTTAGGACCCATTTGTTTTATAAAGTCTTCAAACAGCTTATTTTAGGTATCTAATTCTAGAACCTGTAAGTTCGCTGTGTATTGTTCAGTAATATGGTTACAAAGGTTCTGTCTTAAAATAAAATTGTATAAGGACAGCTTTATCCATCTCTATCACAAAATTGAATTTAAGGCATAAACGGATTTTCGAAAACAGAGTGTGTGACCTTAATAACAAAATTTACATCTGCCTTTCCTCTCCCCCCCCCCTCCCACCTTCCAATTATTTATTACACTGAGACCAGATTGGGAAGTTTTATTCACATAAATTTAACATTTGTAATTACACACATTAGAAACTTTTAATTATATGTCACACACTACAGTGTTATATACGTACAAAAAATAATCAACTATTCCATTGCCATTTCAACACGCTAAACTACTGTAAATATAAAATTTAGTACTGTATCTTTAACCGCAGTAACAAAATTAAAATGTGAAATTTCGCTAGTTAGATCGTTATGTGTACTACTACACGCCCAAGTTAAATCTACGTCTGGAAAGAATGTGAATCACTGTTCCCTCTCCCTCTGGCCTTTGTGACCTATGAGTAAATACTAAGTTGATAAAGAGGTGTTTACTGTTCGTGCCAGCGAGTTGTATGAGATAGTGGTGAATACGCGTATATAGAAGGTGCTAAAAGTGTTGTACCCATATAAATATTGTGAACGTGTTAATATTATGCACCATATTTCTTACACACATTATATATATATTATTTCACTCATTGCATTATCTCTTGTAACACGACCTCACTCAGACGTAAAAGTAGGTTGTATACTAACAACCAGAGTAATTAGAGCTACTAGCGCTCGTCTCTTGCATTCATGAGACGCAAATTTAACTTGAGGGCGTTATAATTATCCTTTGGAATTATATTTTATTGGGAATTCAGCTCAGCATCACAAGAACCAAGTTAAGAAACATTGATTTTGGTTCTTGGAATCTGCGTGAAATTCTTTTTATAAGGAAATAATCATTCATATACACAGGTATACACAAGTGTAATACAATTTTTTTTCTTTGTTTTCAGTGGTGGCTCGTGTCGTACTTTTCTGGCGGGGCAGCCCTACAACACAATTTAAATACATTAAAATGTTCAAATTATCGCCTGACTGTAACTGACATTTTCATTAATAATGAAGCATTCTACTAGAACAGTAAGACAACAGTGTAGTGAATTCAGAAACAACATATATCTGAATATTATTAGAGAATCTAGAAAGTTACATACCTTCATTTTCTCTCTGTTCTACAATTGAGAAATTTAGTTGTGTATTACAAACAGTATTGGTATGTGTGAAAATATCATTTTCCTTGTCCTATACAACATTCTTATAAAATTCAGTATCGGTACTTCAACATCGTGTTGGTCAGTATTCCTTAAAATATTATCTTTATCACAATTTACAATTTTATTGTAGCACAAGTATTTACAATAGCAAAAACTGCGAAAAGACTTTTGGATGTTAATTTGAAACCTATGATGTACTAAAATACGCGATTTTATTAGCACATTGACACTCTGAAAAAATGCATCTAGTGTATGATTTTATTAACTGATGTATTTCTTAGATTAACCTATTTACTTATTTTTAATTACCGTGTTCACAACAGAATTTGACTTCTTTTGTGCAACTTTTCGTGTGGTCTTCCTTAGCAGTTTCTGTCGAATGAAAATCGTTCTAGTTATTTCGTTGTGCTTTATTTCTTGCTTTTAAATAAAATTCCGTCTCATTTTGTATTTTACCACACATTCCTTTACACTATATCAAACTGTTATTTTTTTATCCTATTTTCTCCACAATTTTTGTAGAACGTTCTTTATTTCTGAGAGGGTCCAATTTTGTTATTAACTAATTAATATTTGTCTCGATGGTTTAGTTGGTTGTCTGTTAGGACTCTCTTCTGAAACATATAATTTCTCTATGGCTGTATAATCAAAATATTGGTCTTTTGGGTGACTTAATGTTATCCCAACAGTGGTATTACCCCCATATATGCTCAAAGTTTATATAATTACTGCTTCTTATTTTTGGAGGAAGAATTGCAGATTTAAGTTCCTGGTAGTAAAGTGATAATTTTTATAATATGTGTTATACATTTTGTTCAGTGATTGAAACTAGTAGCCTACTGTTTTTCAACAAAATGCTGAACTTCTTACAGCTAGTCTACATCCATGTGTGTATATAATACATAATCTCTTTCTCATTCTTATTGCCTTTTCCTAAACTTTTGAATGACAAGAAGAATGTCGTTGGTTGCTGATATTTTTGTAATAAATCTATTTCGCAGCCCTTTATTATTAAGTTAGTAATATCGAAGCATTTTCCAAACCAAAAGATCAGAGATTACAGGTTCTTCATAATCAAGTGCCTTTTTATAAATATGACATTTCTTGTCGGACTTAAACAACATTATATGTAACAGAACTTTCATTCTTCATCCATTTCCGATTTGGTGAATTTTTCTATCTCAGTAGTAGTAGTAGTATCAAAATTTCCGGAAACTCAAATTAAAAAAGAATTTTACTAGGTAGTTTTAAACAATGCTGGTAGTGTAATTTTCTACCTCTAATTTAATCACCTTCGTGAAATAGATAATAGAGTACTGCACTATATTTTTAGCTATTCATTTTCTTATCTCCTGCTGTTACCTGCTTCGTCATATGTTTTTATTCAGCTTAATGCTTTAGCACGAGATTACAAAAATTGTGTTGGACATTGAAAATATTTCTATATTCATAATGAAACATGCTACCATATACAATTAGTTTCTGTATGTTTATACCTAACATAAAGGTAACAAAATATGGTTATGTTTCATTTATACTTGAGAAGATTCACTGCCCCAGGTGGCGAAAACTACGAGCCACCACTGTCCCCTCTTCAAATTTAATCTTCTAAATTATGAAATTCAATAATGTTAAAGCTCTTGCTGAGCAGTTGGTATGTCAATTTTTACGAAACTGTAATTACGAAACCTGTCTTTGATTTCTTATTATAAGTTAGAAAAAAATGTTTGGACATGCTAAATTTGTATGGAATTTTTATAATTACATTGTTAAATTTTATATTTAACTTGTTCTATATTATTGGAGGACATAAAGGAAAGTTGTATTCGTTACCTTAATTCCAAAACCTCGTAACTGGCTCAGATGTCGATTTTCACTTTTTACGCGTTTTTAAAAGGTTATCCATAAAGAGAGAAGTTTAATTGTTTCGTAATAGGCCAATATTAGCTCTAGAGTCCTAAATTAAGCTGCACTGTTTTGTCAGGGGATGGGTCTGTGTATATACTGACAAAAGCACGTAAAAAGTGAATATTGACATCCAAACAAATTACGAGATTTGGGAATTTGGGTAACGAATTCTATATTAGTTAATGCTGTCTAGAAGGTCAACTGCTTTAAGCAAGATGCTTCACATTTCTTTGGCAGAAAGTTCCATTATATTGTGTGTTACATATATTCACTTATGCAACCATTTTGTCAGATTACTTCCAAATGGAGACTTTTCAGCACATAGTTGTGTATGAAAGTACTGCATGTTTTATATTTTAAGTTTGTGCAATATACAGTAGTTTGATGTAAAAATATTGTGTGAATTTAGTGGTTCCAGACTATTTTCCCTTGAATATAAAGTAAATTTTTTAGTATACTGGCATATCACTGCTAACTTCACAGCAGTATGAAGATATAACTGTGGTTATTTCTATGTAATTCAAAATACAAGGAAATTAAAATAAGGTTTCCACTTTAATTTACTCAAGATTTATGTATTTCTGAGGTTACATTGCTAGTAACTGCAACATTAAGAGGAGAAATGAGTTTGAAAATATATATTTTTTTACACTTAATGTAATATACGTGGTGTGCACTTCTTAATATAAATATTATTCACACTGGTACTATAAGACTAATATTAAAATGATCGTTGATTGAAGGAGAGTGAAGAAATTGTGAGGAAAAAGTTGCTGAGAGCAGGAAATCAATGACATATGATGGATGATATTACAATGTTCCAATAATGTGTACGTTGGTTTTATTGTTAAACAGTGTTTATATAATTCGTTAGCTTAATTTTTTCTGAAATATTGTATAGGTGGACCCCTGTTTGATTTTAGCAGTTAACCATCTACTCACTGTTCTTGTCAAATACAGAATTAAAATTTGTTATTACACGTTATTTTACTAATACTACAGCAAATAAAAACTATTCACTTCCACAGTAATTATGTTGAAATCTAAAGTCTTCTCTGATTAGCAACTAATCGGGCTGCCCTTCAGTGACACTCAAGAGGGAAAGGAGAGTGCAAAACATACAAACAAGTGAAATGTTATAATAGAACATGATACTTTTCATTATATTATGTAGACCTCCTTCTGTAACAAGCCACTAAAAGGTTGTTGTTGATTGGTAAGTAATATGATAGAGGATTACTTTTCTACTGTTATTGTTTGCATGATTTAAGATGCATAATAAAATTATACTTAGCTGATAAATGTAAAATACAGGGGTGAATTGGGAAACAGCAGATGGGGTAGGAGGATGTCCTTATCTCTTGGGTACTTTTCACTAGAAGACGCTCCTGAAACTATGAAATGAACTGTGGTTCGTGATGAAAGTCCTAGTTGGATATTGCAAAAGTCTGAGCGGGTGTAACAATGCAAGTTTGTTAATTCAACTTGCAGTTTTTACCTCTCTGTGCCAGATGTAATATGATTTGACCAAATGACTTTATAGTTTCACCAGAATAGGTTATTCACAATTAGATATTTTCGGAATCTTACAAAATATTATTTCTTTCATTTAAAAGATTTTAAGATTCTATGTTGGCTACTTCAGAATTGGCAGAATACAGATTGGGATCACTGCATTACTTGGAATGTGAGACTGTGTCAGTAAAGAGACATATCAGGAATATAATATATTTCTCATATGATAGGTTGTGGTTGCAATGTAGATAAACTTATTCTTGGTTATGCACGAATATGGCTGATCACAGCAAAGCTCTGTGGACCAATGTGAACTAATGGTACCGGTACTGGTAACACTGGTCTTCAAATCGCACAGTGATTATGGACCTTCAAATTATTTTGTAATGAATATAGTTTATGGACAAAATATCTGTGAAAACACCAGTGGAGATGTTGATAATCTCATATATTGAGATGTTATGGAGTGATAATGCAAGGAAATTCTAGAATGTGTTTTCAGGTGAAAACAAAAATTCAGTCCTTGTTTATTTAATTAAGTTCTGTGGAATTTAACTTCTAAAAGTGTAATAATAATAATGATAATGATAATGATAATGGTGGTGGTGGTGGTGATGATGACGACGACGATGATTGTGATGATGATAAATTAAATAAAAAATTGCATCCTTGCGTTAAAATGATATTGCATGAACAATTATCAATAGACATCTCAAATTTCATTTGCTCATTGAATACCATTAGTACCCTAACTATAGGCCTACATAGTTTTCTTCATGATAACCCGAAGATGTACGCGAATTTGTCATTTATTATTTAGAGAACATAAAATGAGAAACAACTTTTCAGTGCCTTACGTCCACAAGTCAATTACAAAAGTTCATAACGTCCATTTTCACATGTATTTTGTACTGTATATCTCTCTCTTGTGATATTTAGGCCCTAGTTTCTTGTTCATTTTCATTCGTAGGGTAATTTGTGGATCGCACAAATGCATATCACTAGACATTGCAAGCATCGTATAGATCTCAACTATAAATACATTTAATTTTTTTCAGTAGTAGGCCTAGTATTTAATAAATTTGCAGTATACTAATATGTACAACGTCAGGTTTGAGTAAAAGCAAGAAGCCTTATTTTTGTTTTCGCCTTGTATGACTTTCAACTAAATAAGGATTGTAATGTTCTTTATAATTGATTTTTGAGCTTGTGTGTTTTGCCAGCGGAAAACCAATGAAGGTTCTAGTTACCAGTGTTGTGTGTTTCTTATTTTCTGTGCCATTTGAGATGTTTCTGTAATCAATAAAAGATATTTGTTTGTTTGTTTGTATTGTCTGACAGAGTATAATACAGCAACATATACCAAATGAAATTTAATTGTATCATTTTAAACATCTGATGCCTTAAACTTAGAGATGTAATCGTGAAATACTGTCCATACTGTAATGGTATCATTGCGAGCTTTTAAGCAAGTATCAGTTTCAAACGAAGTCTAATATGTTGCTCAGATTACAAGTGGAGAATATGTTATGTGGAGATTTCATGAAATTGCTATTTTCCAGCGTCTGAAATTAATCACAAAGATACAATTAAAGAGAGTTAGACAAATAAGCTAATATAGTGTCTTGTTTAAACTGCAGAGATTATTTATAGACGACGGGATTAATTGCTGGAATGGCAAAGTAACTTAATAACAATAGGAATGAGTACTTCTGTATGTACATGTATTGTGATAAAACTTAGCAGAAAACGGGTATTTGCGTTCCATATCTTACAATTTGAAATATATATGATGGTTTCAATCGTAATCCAAAAATAAATTATTTCTGTAGGGGGGAAAAAAAAAACAATTTCCAGTTCTGTCCTTGAATATGCCGTAAACCGGGTGACTTAATATGTAGGGGGGACTTTATTTATTAAAGTTAAAAGGGTAATTCTCTTGGCAAAAAGGATGTGAATGCCAGATGGAACCATCAAGTAGTAGTCAACGTTTAAAAATGTAGTTTTGGACTGTGGCTGTTTTCTCACTGTGTGCGCTGAAAATGGCTGTTCTAATAAACAAATCTGTAGTACCGGTATACGTCTTTAACTAAAATACGAAAGCTACCTTCAAGCATAATCTCTCAGAACACAATAGTTAGCACTAGGCGTAATTAAATATTGACATGTACTAGTTGTGGTGAATACTCGAGCAAATGAACCTTAAAGCAGTTATACTAGTCGCCTGAAATCTGAAAGCATAGCGGCCGTTAGCTTTGTCTGTAAAAGAGTGCGCATGCACGAGCATCTACTACAGTACTGCTTCTACCTACCACGTGATGTCACTCATGCTTGCAGATTCCAGGTGGGAAGTGTACAATCATAAAGAATCGGAACCAGAATTAAAATACTTGAAATAAGACAGAAGATGATTACACCACTAAGATTTAAGTAAAAGAAAACCTGTTTTTCTCACCAAAGCAAGGGCGAGTAAGGGTGTAGTTTCTGTTTCTTTCATCGCCACCCCCTGCCCCTAACCTAGCTGATAGGTACTGCCCCCTGTCTTATAAGTTGAGGACTTAAAATTTCGTTTAACAGCCAGGGGCGGCCAGTCATTAGGGGGCACCGGGGCCGTGCCCCACCAATATTTCTTTCTCCAGATATTTTCTATTTGCATTTAGAATGCGTGAATTTTGTTTAGGAGAGTGTACTGGATTCATAAATTCTTTCAGTAAATTTCGTCACGTGTCTCGATGTATGTCGGTAAAATGTCAAAGATTATATGATAATAAATATTGTGAGCTTGGGCCTGTGTGAAAGGGCCCCATAAATTGAATCAGTTTAGCGTTCAACTGCCATGGTGCAAGGTATGCAATGTTTGCTACCGACAGAAATTCACGAATTGTGATGGAGTTACTGTTACGAGTACAATGCTTCGCATTGGGACCCGATGGGCCTGGCCCACCTGCCGAACAGAAGCAACAGTCGCAGTTATTTATTGTCATGAGAGTCGCAGTGTCACTGAGCAGTGGGTTAATTCTAGAAGTGTCAGTGTCAACTTTGAATAGAGCATGCAAGCAAAGTGTGTAAACATGAATAAAGTGGACTGCCTATTGAAAACATCGTTTTCTTTGTTTAACTTCAAGTTTATCTTTCAGTTTTAACGACTAGACACACATCAACCTATTTGAACTATTTGGGACAGTAAATATCGCAGCACAAATTATTCCGTGGTAAAAATTTCAATCCAGAAACGCAACGAACAGGCACACAAAAAAAAAAAAAGGCATGTACTAGGAAGAGTAATTGATTCTTTAGTATTTCGTGGAACTCAGGAATTATCACTGAGGTCATAACGAAAATCAGGGATCTGCAAATCGGGGAAATTTGTTAAACTTATCTTTACTTGCCAGTCTTGATAATGTATTGGATGAACACTTACTTAAACAGTAGGCAGGGCCTGATTTAGGCAGGAGCCTATGGTGCCTCTGCTCAGGGCCTCAATATTCTGGGGGCCTCAAAATGAGCATGGAAGAAGTGAAATATACAACGACATAACTGTAGTGCTCGGGAAAAGTGGTACAATTAAAAAATGTTAATTTTACAGGAGAAGGGAAAAACTGTCTTCACACTGGTTTATGTCGATTTGATTTTCTTCTATATGAATTAATCTAATGGGAGAAATACTTATGTCTCTTTTACCAAGCGAGCAGATGTTCTGTAAGTTGTCAATAAAACTAATAAAAATTTTTTGTGGAAATTAACTTATGCCACTTTTTCCAAGCATTGCAGATATTGCTACAAAGTTTTTCATAGCACGACATTTCATACACAGTCTCCTTGTAATTTAGTGCTCTATTAGTACCTAAGAACTGTGAACATGCGTGCTCCTTCTCTGGTAAATTGAAATATTTGTATTTTATTACAGTAATTTCCACTGATGTAATCGCAATATTAAAATCTCAGCATTAATTTCAGAGACAACCACATCTCTTGTGAGATCATTTAACTCATTTTAAGTAGGTCTGTGTGATACATTAGACAGTTATTTGCAAGAAAATCAAGATCCTTCGATGTAGGGAATTCAAGAGACCCAGCACCACTTATTTCCTCATCAGAAGTAATGTGGTATTCTTTCGGTGGTTCAGGTGATGGCAATCCTCTCCATGTGGTATTGGACGTATGGAAGACAGAATGTTAGAATCGACCACTGTTCACCTCTTCTTTTTTTCCTTTTTCTTACAAATTTCCTGAGTGATAGGACAATCATTCAACAGTAGCAATCATTTGTACTGTTGCTTGGCTTCTTCCAGATCATGGGCACTGCGAAGGACATTGAATGTCCTTTGCCATTAATTAAATTTCTTAGGTTGCTGGAACCTGTGTTGTAGAATACATGAATAATCCAAATTTCATCTTGGTCCCCAGTTTTGCAACAAAGAACATTGGTAGGCTTTTCTGATTAATGGAGGCTTTATGAAGAACAAGACACTTCTCCACACAAACATAGCAAAAGGTGTCAGCAATGTTCACATGAACTTGTGATATTTCTGTTCACTGTAACAGAAATCATTCGAATCTTCACGTCCATAGAAATATATCGACAACCACACCTACACCTGGTAGGCCTACTTATGTGAAAAACGAACTTAAATATGCATTAAAAATTATTGTAATTGAGCAGGAGAGAGACAAAAAATCACTGATTATTAAGGTAAAAAAGTTTACTACCAGAATATTGAAATATAAGAAAAAAAAAAACATTGTTAAAATCACTTGTACCTTTGCCAAACTATTGTTAATTTTTTAACTCGGTATAAAATCCCTACAAAATGACACTACTATAACAAAGCTGTGTAAAATGAGAACTAGAGCTAATTTTTAATTTTCTCTTTGATATTCATGATCAGCACAACAAAGTTAATAAGAATTGGCTATTTTTATTCAATTTACATTTTCGCTTTTGTACAGTGTAATTCGTCTACTTAGTTAGGATCAAAGAGACGTTTCTACAAAATCATAGTTTTGAGATAAACGGACTTAAAGTTTTGCTCTTAGAAATTGGACACTTTGTAATATTTTTCCATCGAGTATTCTGCTCTAAATCTTTATTACACTTAATGTTATGATGTTACGTTTCAAATATTACATTAATTGGCATTGCTTTTTAGAATCTAAAGACGGATAAGCTCTTACGTTTGTCTGATCCATGCTATTATTCATAAAATGTAGATATGCTAGCACCTAAAATTCGAACTAGTTAAGATACAGATACGTTTGTCTGATCTTCAGATAGACCTCAATTTCTGGTTTCTTACAGTTGTGTCAGTTAAAAAATGGGGTAATTGTAGATACCGGTACATCTTTCTGATCCTAAGCAGGCAAATTAATCATAAACGCAGCAGTCAAAGTGAACAACAATATCAGGTCTTTTTGTAATGAGCAGGGAAAGGATTTATATGTAAATACATATTTACTTATAAAGCTAATATAATTTATATTTTGCATTATCTTTATGTTTCACAATGTGTAGGGTTGAAAAATCCTACTTTTATTTTCCATATTTTAGAGTTTAGTACATATTTTCGTTAATTTCCATATATTTTCCATATTTCATATAAAACAGTCCATATTATATTAGGTTTAACAATAAAACAAAACAAAATTCCATTAACTTTTAAAAATACATTTCAACAATAGAGATTTAAACACATGTTCAGTAATCCCTTTAACATCAGAGTTATTTGAAAATTAGCAGTCCTATCAACAATGGGAAAGTAAGTTACAAAACTGTATTAATTTAATTTAAAATTTTTAACAGACTTCAGTTGTGCAGCTCAACAGTTAAATGCCAGTCAGAGTACACATAGGTTCAGTTTTGTAAATCATACTATAAAGACGGTAAATATGCCAAAAGTACGTCATTCAGTCAATTTAAAATCAAAACTAACAAGTTACATTTCAGAATTTAAAGAAGATGGTTTATCAACTGACAATAAAATATTATTTTGTAATTTGTGTCAGTGTGCAGTATCATCTACACAAAAGTTCCTGGTGCAACAACACATTACAACTAGTAAACATCAGGCCAACAAACAACTAAATTCCAAGCAGAGACAATTGTTTTTAACACAACCAACAACATCGAATGTAAGATCTGAGTTTAACATCGACCTGTGCCGTTCTCTCACCTCTGCTGATATTCCTCTCTACAAACTAAAGAATAAGGTCTTCAGGGAATTCCTTGAAAAATATACTCAACATACAATCCCGGATGAGTCAACACTTAGGAAGACGTATGCTCCATCCATCTACGATGAGACAATACAGAAGATAAGAGATGAAATTAAAGATAGTTCAATTTGGGTTTCCATTGATGAGACTCCCGACAAAGAAGGTAGACTTGTTGGTAATGTAGTTATCGGTTTGTTAAGTGAACAATATTCTGAACGAATTCTTTTACATTGTGATGTTCTAGAAAAGTGCAATAACAAAACTATAGTTAAACTGTTCAACGAAGCTATGGGTATCCTGTGGCCAAAGGGTATTATGTACGATAATGTGTTATTCTTTATTAGCGATGCTGCCCCTTATATGGTCAAAGCTGGACAAGCATTATCTGTTGTATATCCTAAATTGACTCATTTTACTTGTGTGGCGCATGCATTTCATCGTGTGGCAGAAGTGGTCAGAGACAATTTCCCTAAAGTAGATTTGTTGATTTCATCAGTGAAAAAAGTATTTCTCAAAGCTCCCAGTAGAGTTAACGTGTTGAAAGAAATGTACCCTGAAATTCCATTGCCACCAAAGCCAATTTTAACTAGATGGGGTACATGGCTAGAAGCAGTTGAATATTATGCCGAACATATAGACTCTATTAACAATGTTCTCCTTGCATTGGACTCTGAAGATGCAGTCTCAATTGATACTGCGAAAACAGTTACCTGTGACATAAGTGTGAAGAATGACTTAGCTCACATTCAGCATACATTTTCATGCATCATAAAAACGCTCAAAAGTCTCCAAAATAGGCACCTTTCACTATCTGAAAGTTTTGAAATTATAAATAGTACTGTGGAACAACTGAATCGTGGTAGAGGTAAAGTTGCAGATGCAGTAAGAGCTAAGGTGGACACTGTACTTTCAAAAAACCCTGGATATGAAGAACTACAAAAGGTTGTTGCTGTGATGAGTGGTGAATCAACAGTGAAGATTAACTTGGACTTATCCCCAGCAGACATTGTGAAATTGAATTATGTACCAGTTACTTCTTGTGACGTCGAACGCTCTTTTAGTCAGTATAAATCTATCCTCAGAGACAATAGAAGAAGATTCACTTTTCAGCACTTGAAAGAAATGTTTGTAACCTATTGTTATGGTAACAGACAATAAAAATTGTGTTTTGTTGAAACTACATTGGAAGATAAGGTACGTCCATTATATTTTTTGTTTAGTTTGATTAAAATGTACCAATATTTAACGTACATAGTCATTTTTTTATAATTTTAAGTCCATATTTAATTCCATATTTTGGTAAAAATCCATATTTAATTCCATATTTTGGTAAAAATAACTACATATATATTTACATATTTCATATATTTTTAGTCCATATAAATCTGTTCCCTGGTAATGAGTGTTAAACCATGTGCCTAGTGCTGGTGTTCCTTGCAGGTTATCTATTTTTTGTTGGTATAGGACTATTGTCGGTGTGTAATGATAGTGTTAAAGTGTGTGTATAAGGATGTCCATAACTAAAAATTGAATTCCCAAGCAAATTTGAGTCAGGAGTCAAAAAAAAAAAAAAAAAAAAAAAAAACCTAAAAGCTAAGCAATACAACAGGGAAAACAACATTGTTCACTGAGCAAGCAAGTATTTTTCTTCAGATGTTAGGCCAACTCTCCTTTACCCACAGAGATTTCCAGTTACAAAAGAGAAGAATATTTTAATACAGAATAATGTGTATGAGAATAAGGAACTTCATGCTTTTTTTAGTCTAATATTAGTTAAGACTACACCATTATTTACCTCTGATTGAGGTTCTGGCTGGTATGTATATCTATTATCAGGCAGTAGCCTACATCTCACTTGATGATATGTATCAGAGGACGAACAATTGTTTGTATGCATCTGAAGTCTGATTAGTAGAATATATAGCTAATCGGCAATGTATGCATTGGAGGGGGAAAGCAGCTGGCCACCCTACCCTATTATCTCCTGGCCTAGTTGCCTCATGACTGATGGCTTATTTGTGTTACTTATGAGGTTCGAACCTGTCTTCGGACAGATAACTAAACAACAACACCATTATTACTGAAGAATTTGTAAATATAACAGTAGACCCTATACACTCAAGACTGCCATTTCAAGTGAATAAATGAGCCACTCTTCAGGTTACTTCACATTTTATTTCTTAACACTGATAAAAGAGTGATTCTAAACACCTATTTCCTTTCCATGTATTTATTTCCCTGAGGTATTTATAAATTCTCGATTTTGAGTAGGAGGATTAAAAATAAAGTGGTTCCGAAAGGTACAAGTGATTATGTGTGGCCACAAAGCAGCATTGCATTAGTTGTAGTACTATCCCTTGTTTCTTCTAGTGCAATTGAGAAATTTGAGAGGAATTTTCATTTTTCCTAATTTCAGAGTTAGACTTATTTGGCTCTCCACAGCTCAGTAGCTTTGTTTTAACACATTCTGAAATTTCAGGGAATGGAGTTGTTTGCCAAGTCAGTTCATCTAAGATTTGCCACCAATTTTCAGAATTATTTATAAAGGATATGTGCTCGTCTGTCCTGGCTGGCAAAATTTTCGACGACCTTGTTTTTGTAGTTCGGAATTTGATGGAGATGCTCCTTATGAAGAGAACAGAAAGCCAACGAATTCAGCCTATCTTGACCCATGGTGTTTCTGAGCAATGTTTTTATCCTGTTTAATGTGCTGAAACTTCATTCTGACTCCGCTGTTGAAACAGATGGTGTTAGTGCAATTCGAAGGGCTTTGCCCACTTCAGAGAATGAATCTTCAAAGGAATAATCCATAAAAAAAACTGAACAAATTACACACAGAGGACATGTCTTTAAATGTATCATTTCGATACATCACCGATAGTTCAATAATAAATTTTTCTTTCGAAACTAAAGGACTGTAATTGTTTACAAAAATATTAGCCAGGTCGGTGGGGAACTTCCCTCTGTATGAAGCAAATTTCTTTGGATCAAGTAAATTAAAGCTGTCAAATATACACTAATTGACAAAAAAATCACGCACTAAGAAGGAGTTGTCATTTTGCTGCAAGCCTCGGCATACAGTTACATCTCAGGAAGATTGTCAAATGATTAGCATAGTAACGTAATTTGTTGAATGGTGTTGCCACCAGAGGCCATGAACCTGCTGTCATTGTGACCTATAAATGGGCTCGCACGGACTACTCGAACTTAGTGGACTGTTGTTTCCGGTTGTGTAAAAGTCTTCGATCATTCGACATGCCTCTACGACGCAATCAAAGAGACTTTACCCAGTTAACGGAGTTTCAAAGGGGGCGCATTATTGGAATGCGCGAGGCTGGATGGTCGAATTGGCGAATCGCCAAGTACCTACGTCGTTCTGACCAGACTGTCAGGATGTGTTGGCATCAGTGGATGCGTGAGGCATGCGCACACAGCGATTGGGCTCGACTGACCACCAGGAGAGAAGATCGTCGGATCCTCCGACAAGCCCAAACAGATCCAACTGCTTCGTCGTCCACCATTCTGAGACAGATAGCACAATCATTATAGACCCCTGTGTCTGCCTGAACCATTTCGAGGCGCTTGGCTGAAGGAAATTTGGTCTCACAGCGCCCATTACATGTCCTGCCATTGACACCCGCCCACCTTTGCCTCCATTTGCAGCAATATCGTGAGCGAGAAAATTGGACTGCTGAAGACTGGAACAGAGTTGTCTTCAGTGACGAATCCAGGTTCTCTTTGAGCTCTGACGATGGTCGTGTTCATGTCTGGAGACCTCGTGGTGCATGCCTCAATCGTACATTTGCTTTGGCATGACACACTGGTCCCAATGCTGGCGTGCTGGTCTGGGGAGCCATCACGTACGACAGTCGGTCACCCCTAGGGTCAATAGCAGCGCAGTGATGCGTGCAAGACATCCTTCGGCCACCATGTGTTCCCATAACGTCTTTGGTGTTGCCACTCCATGGCAGGATTTCTAAGAGGTATTTTCCAGCAGGATAATGCTCGGTCGCACACAGTAAGGGTGTCACAGGAATGCCTTCGCAACGTTGTCACACTTCCATGGCATGCACGATCGCCAGATTTGTCACCAATCGAACATGTCTGGGATCATCTGGGACGCCAACTTCAGCAGTCCAGGAGTTTAAAAGATATAGAACCTGTTGCTGCAAATATGGACAAATATGCCGCAGGATACTGTACGAAATCTGTATGCCTATAGGGGAGAGTCGAGTAGTATCGGACATCGGGTAGTATCGGACAGTGCGTTTCTTTCATCTACCACCATATGGTAGTACCTGAATGACATGGTTACGTTTCTCTATGCGACATCACAGAAACGTAACCATGTCATAATTACTGAAGCTTTCCTGGCGACGTGATAATTCGAAATTTTCTCGGGCTTCCAGCCAGGTCATAAGTTGGTGATCCACCGACGTTTCGAGGATGTTCATCTTCCTCATCTTCAGGGTTAAATGATATCTGAGGGTACCCAGCTCCTTAATTTATAGTGCCAGAGGGAGTCAGCCGAGGAGCTGTGCGCCGATTGGCTGTTATTAGTGCGGACCGCGGCGAGAACGCGGCCGACGTGTCGTCTTGCTTTGTGCTTTCCGGCTGAATGACCTTGGGTCTCACGGTGGGCTCGGCGGACGAGTTCTCATGTGTCCTCCGCTGATGACGGCCCGTCGTCCGGGTGGTGAGAAATTTAATAGCCGGTGCCCATGCCGCGCTTAGTTGGAGACCCGAGTCCCGGTTCAGGTTACCGCATTCCGCCGCTATGGCCAGGGTTTCTTTTACTCTTCTATCCCAATAGCCCGCACACTTTACCAGGACCTCGGTATTATTGAAATTAGCCCTATGGCTTTTTTCAATGCAATGTTCAGCCAATCCGGATTTTTCGGGCTGCATTAATCTGATGCTTCTTTGATGTTCCGAAAGACGCGTCGCTATTGTGCGTCCAGTCTGTCCAATGTAAGCCGCATCACATTCACACGGAATGCGGTAGATCCCTGGTACTCTGAGGCCTAGATCGTCTTTTACTGATCTGACCTTGTTCCTGATTTTCGGCGGAGGTTTGTGGATTGTTTTTATTCCATGTTTGTGGAGCAGTCTGCTTATATTTCCCGACAACTTCCCTGTGAATAGTAGACAGGCTGTGGCTGGTTTTTCCGCTTCTAGTGAGTCCGTGATGCTGCTGCTGCTTCTTGTGTCTTGCTCTATTCAAAGAAGCCGTGATGTCTTTAGCCAAATATCCATTCTGCTGGAGGGGTGAGCTTCAGGTGTTGAAATTCAGTGTCTAATTGCTCCGGGTCCGATATAGAGACTGCTCTATGGGCCAGTGTGTTAAGTATGCCCATCCGCTGTGCTTTGTGATGGAAACTATTCGCGTTCAGGTACAAGTTGGTGTGTGTGGGTTTACGGTATACCGCATGGCCAAGAGATCCGTTGTTATTTCTGGAGATAAGGATGTCCAGAAATGTGAGTTTACCGTTCGTTTCAACCTCCATAGTGAACTGGATCTGGGGTCGTAGACTTTATATGCCTGAGAAAATCTTGTAATGTGTCTTGTCCATGAGGCCAGATGACGAACGTATCGTCTACGTATCTGAAGAAATGTGTGGGCTTTAATGGCGCTGTAGCTAGTATTTCATGCTCAAGATGCTCCATATAGTAGTTGGCGATGGCTGGTGACGGAGTCGCCATGGGTTCTCCGCTTTCACATTCAAAACCCGTGTAGGCATTAGTTTCTCCACCCCCGTGAAATTCACGCATGAGTCCCACAGGGTTCCATTATCGGGCCCATACTTTTCAATATATTCATTATTGACCTCCCGTTTCGCTATATCCACGGCAGAAGTAGTCATCTGTATATCTATGCAGACGACACTGCCCTCTTGGCGATGGGCAAAACCTATAGATTAGCGTCCCGTATATTTCAGTCGATCTTAGATCACCTCCAGCCGTGGTTCCACGACTGGAGAATCAAGGTCAATGTAGAGAAATGTCAGGTCATACTCTTTTCACTAAGAGCAAGGCTCGAAGACATACCACCACCACCCACACTTTTCGGACAAGAAATGCCGTGGATGAACCAAATTAAATATATAGGGATCATTATGGACTCTCATCTCACCTTCCGAGATCACATCCAATCCCTTCTTCGTAAGGCCAACGGGCTGATAGTTAGACACTATCCCATTCTGGCGGCCTTAACACCTGACAACCTGGGGGTAGGACTTACCATGTATAAGGCCCTCATTCGCTCTGTCATTACCTATGCCGCACCCGCATGGGGGTTTGCGGCAGTGTTCCATCTCCGTAAACTCCAAGTTATCCAAAACCAGGTGATTCGACTCATTACACATCTCCCCCGAGTCGCCTCGCGAAGAAAGTTCCATGACGAACTAGAATTGCCAACCATAGACGAGTTCATTGCTCGACTGGCTAGGAACCTGTATGCGAAAGCTCGTTCTAACCCCAACCCGCTCATATCTGGCCTCGGCCAGTATGATCCTAGGTTACGGCGTAGGCACCAGACAGGTCCATTAGCTATACTCTTGAGACAGGAGGACAGGGAGGCTGGCGTTACTCCCAGGTTTTGGTAGCCACGACTCAACTCCATGAGACTCCTTGGATAGTGCAACCGCTTTAAAATGACCTTGTCTTAACTGGGCTAAACAAATTCCCTCCCTAACAATATCTACATTTGTTGATCGATGTAACTATCATAGAGCCAATTGGCTAGTATATATCCATCGATTCATAGAGTCATCCTACCTAAGAGCCAACTGGCTAGTCTCTGAAATTGAGACAACTCATCCTGCCTAAGGTTTTTCCGTGGTTTTCCTAAGGCGCTAAGACAAATGTCGGGATGAGCCCTAAAAGAAATGGGCCACGGACCTGTACTCATCTCCCCATGAATCTCCCTAATAACTCTAAATTAATTAATAATTACATCTCTCCCCTCTCTTCGTAATTGAGCCACCATAAAGCCAAATGGCTGGTCTCTAAATTGAGACGATTCAACAAGGCTCATGACAACAATCACCTCCTACATAATAGCCAAATTGGCTAGTCTCTTATATGAGACAACTCATCCTGCCTAAGGTATTCCGTGGTTTTCCTAAGGCGTAAGACAAATGTCGGGATGAGCCCTATAAGAAATGGGCCACGGACCTATATGCCCTTCCCCATATATATTCCCCTTTTCTTGTAAACGACGAATGCCCTAGTTCAGAACCTCTAAATTGTCTATTAAATGTACGAAGGTCACTCAATTAGTTGCAATTTGAAAGGACAGGGACCTCTCAAATTGCAGATTTAGAATTCACGGTGCCTCTTCCGACGGCCTTCACATGCCTTGTCATCGAACAACAGATGCCATCCTAACGGCAAACAACAGCCAACTCCTCCTCGCCCCGTCCCGTGATCACTTGATCAAATCCCGTCCCCCTCGCGTTTGTGGTACCTAAGAGGTTACGTCCAATTTCGGCATCCCCTTCAAAATTTTCTAGAGCTCTTTCAGTGGAGCAGCGTAACCCGGAGTGAGACTAGTGGCCAACAGGCTTGGAGCTTACATATTTAGTTTTGTACAGCCCCCAACCCCTTGCAAGGACGCGTTTTCGTACCTTTTAAATTTGTCCTCCCAATTCTCTTTCGATTTTTCGATTTCTTTTTTCGACCCTCAGATATCATTTAACCCTGAAGATGAGGAAGATGAACATCCTCGAAACGTCGGTGGATCACCAACTTATGACCTGGTTGGAAACCCGAGAAAATTTCGAATTGTAACCATGTCAATCAGGTACTATCATCGTGTGATAGATGAAAGAAACTCACTGTCCGATATTACCCGATGTCCGATACTACCCGACTCTCCCCTATGCCTGCCCGTATTACAGCTTGTATCCAAACTAGAGTTGGACAAACAGGGTACTAGAGCCTCAATTCAGGTGGTCAGTTTTCATAAATAAAATATTATTTTGCTCTAATATTGTAATCATTTACATACATCAATGTTATGATCATCCATATCAGGTTCATGCAATTCCCACAGCTCCTCCTTGGTGCGTGATTTTTTTTTTTTTTTTTTTTTTTGTCAGTCAGTGTATGTGACTGCAGAACACGTCCATTGAATTGGTTGATAATGATATTGCATACTTCTTTGGCATCTGCTGATAGGTTTAATTCCTACTGAGTTTCAGCTTTTTTCTGGAGGAAATGAACTCCTCCTTCATCATTAACATTTATTTCACATCTGTTAGTGTTCTCTCTTATTTCCATTACAGCTGACTCAAAATGTTGTAATGCGTCAGACATGCTCAATCTATTTGCGGTTTGCATCTGTAATATATTGTATAACATATAAACATGTTTCATGAAGTCATAAAAGAAATTTAGAAGAAAAAAATCGTTATTATTTAACAAGTTTTTTTAGTATTATTTCAATGTACCGAAGTACATATGATATTTCCATGCAGATATTCTGCGTCATCATATGATGAAAGAGTAATGGAACGGAGAAAAATTCTCTCCGGCGCCGGGACTTGAACCCGGGTTTTCATCTCTACGTGCTGATGCTTTATCCACTAAGCCACACCGGATACAACCCCGGCACTGAACAGAATCGTCTCTGATTGAGTTCTAACTCTTGGGTTCCCTCTAGTGATATGCGTAAATCACGAAGTGATTTAAGACGGCGCTTATTCCGTCTGATCCCGGCTAACTAGTCACTCATAACGAGTGCACCTCAGCACATGTGTGGACTTCGGTCCTATGTTCATAGACATCTATGACGTAGTGCAGAGGGCGGCCACTAGAGGGAACCCAAGAGTTGGAACTCAATCAGAGACGATTCTGTTCGGCGCCGGGGTTGTATCCAGTGTGGCTTAGTGGATAAAGCATCAGCACGTAGAGCTGAAAACCCGGGTTCAAGTCCCGGCGCCGGAGAGAATTTTTCTCCGTTCCATTACTCTTTCATCATATGATGACGCAGAATATCTGCATGGAAATATCATATGTACTTCGGTACATTGAAATAATATATGATATGCGTAAATCACGAAGTGATTTAAGACGGCGCTTATTCCGTCGGATCCCGGCTAACTAGTCACTCATAACGAGTGCACCTCAGCACATGTGTGGACTTCGGTCCTATGTTCATAGACATCTATGACGTAGTGCAGAGGGCGGCCACTAGAGGGAACCCAAGAGTTGGAACTCAATCAGAGACGATTCTGTTCGGCGCCGGGGTTGTATCCGGTGTGGCTTAATGGATAAAGCATCAGCACGTAGAGCTGAAAACCCGGGTTCAAGTCCCGGCGCCGGAGAGAATTTTTCTCCGTTCCATTACTCTTTCATCATAAGTTTTTTAGGCCAAAAGCTTCTCTCGCTGTTATATCATTCCATTCATTTGAGCCATCTCCCTCTTCTGTGTTTTCGAAGCATTTCAATAGCTCCGCTTTATTTTCCTTTACAGAAGATACAACTCGGGACTGAAAGTTCCATTGTGTTGCTGAAACGATTGGTATGTGCTTATTGCACACAGATCACAGTAGGTCACTGCATTAGGTGAAGTGAAGAAGAATGTTGTGAACCCAGTAATATTTGCAAAAAACAACTTCACTGATTTAATACGTTTTCAACTTACACTTTTTACAACTTTAATTTAGTTAGTTGGTGGGCATAGCAGTGAACAAATTTCGCATGAGGTAATGTTTTCTGCATCAAAGTCTGGACCCCATCCTGATTTCCATTCGTTATTGCAGCACCAACATATTATACTTGAGCTATGAGTTTATTTTCTAAATTAAAAGGTTGTAGACTTTGTTTTAGAACCTCGCTCAGACCATTAGCTTTGCGATTGTTTACCTCTTTGAAAGAAAGAAACTTTTCCGCAGGTTTACAATTAGGATTGGGGACGGAGCGGTTCGGTTCGGAGCAGTTACTGTGACGTCATTACTCGGTTGAACCGAGAACAGTGCAGAGTACAAATTTGTGGCGGCAGATTTAAAATTTAGATAGAGTGAGTAGATTTTAGAACGTACTTTGAAAGTGAAACCAAGCATGTTTTAAAAACGTTGTAGTAAAGCGCTTACGCTTTGCAAATTGACGAGAAAAAAGTGCTTCTCTTCATTGCAAAATGGCGGTTGCAAATTTCACTTGCGTGATGCGGAGTTATTGTTATATATGACAGACAAAATAAAATTGATAAAATAATTTATAATACTAACAGCTAATAAATTGAAATGTGAGGTAAACGTTAAACACTGCAGCTAAGTAAAAAAAGAAGATAGAAACTGGCTCCATGAAGCGCTGCCTAAACACTTAAAAATAACACAGAGAATTATTTGTTATTACGGAAAGTGGATAAAATAATCAATAAAACGTGGAATCTTAAACTGAAGAATATAATGTTTATTTATTTTATAACATTACCAGTGGCGGTTCCTCTAAATGAGCACAGGAGCACGTGAACACCTTAAAAACCAACAATAATCGTACATATTACTGTATTAATATTATTACATCTATTACTTTCCAATGTGTAATGACGTTCCTACATATTTCGTCTCGAGAGAATGTCCTGTTCGCGTGTCGTGTGTCTTTAAATCTCTATTGGACAGATTGACAGCAGTTCGCACAATTTTTCCGTAGCAGGGTGGAATAGCCTCAGGCGAGAATATTTTCTAGTTTGGTACAATGGTTACAATAGCTCTGGCTCGCACAAGTCTAGTGGTAGTGACAGAGATAGAGAGATGCTCCATCTCCCTTGGGTCTGGCATCCTGTTCCTTTCTCCTTCTTTCCTCGTTTTCTCTCTTTACTGTTTCTTTTCAAAATACCGATACGCACGGGGGTTGATTCTGTTGTCTTTTGTTCAGCAAAGTAAGTAACACACGTGTGTAAAGTTGTGAGGGTGTTAAATTAAGAGAGGATTAAAATATTCCTCCGTAGCACAATGACATAAGAGCGATTAAGTACATTGGCTATGTTGGCCGTGGAAAAAAAAACTTGTTAACAACATTAGAGTTATTGATAAATTTGCATCTCTCAAAACTAGGCGCATGGAGTTTCTCTACAAATAAATCTATAGATCTTCAACAACAGCAGTGAAGGTGAGTCCTATGAATTAATTTTACTCTACTCTTGTTTAATGGTTTTAATTTTGGTGTATATGCGTAGATTTGGTACATGCATATTAGAACTCGTTTATCTCTGACGTGTGACTCACCTATATGAAAATAGCCTATATCAGTGTGTTCATTACCAACATTTTTTTGTGTGAACACCCATCCAAGAAAGGCACGAGCCGCCACTGAACATTACTAGCCTTCAATACAACCATGTTCTCTTTGGTGAAGAGTAATATTATTGATAAATTAAAGTAATTAAGTAACATAATTCGTAAAAATAAATACAAATAAAATGTTGACTGATGAGGTAGCACAAATCCAATAAACACAAATAGAAGACAAATATAATGCACTTCCTTTAGTAACATATTTTAATATTAATCAAACACTCTAATATTATGATGATGATGATGATGATGATGATGATGATACTTATGGCTTTTAAGGAACCCGGTTCATTGCCTCATTGCCGCCCTCACATAAACCCGCCATCGGTCCCTATCCTGAGCAAGGTTAATCTAGTCTCTATAATCATATCCCACCTTCCTCAAATACATTTTAATATTATCCTCCCATTTACGTCTCGGCCTCCCCAAAGGTCTTAATTCCTCCGGCCTCTCAACTAACACTCTACATGCATTTCTGGATTCTCCCATACGTGCTACATGCCCTGCCCATCTCAAACGTCTGGATTTAATGTTCCTAATTATGTCAGGTGAAGAATAAAATGCATGCAGTTCTGCGTTATGTAACTTTCTCCATTCTCCTGTAACTTCATTCCTCTTAGCCCCAAATATTTTCCTAAGCATCTTATTC
Organism: Periplaneta americana; assembly: GCF_040183065.1. Lineage (NCBI taxonomy): Eukaryota > Metazoa > Arthropoda > Insecta > Blattodea > Blattidae > Periplaneta > Periplaneta americana. Next base: position 128,563,374 of record NC_091120.1, read on the forward strand.
TCAAACACCCTTAACCTCTATTTCTCTCTCAAAGTGAGAGTCCAAGTTTCACAACATATAGAAGAACCGGTAATATAATTGTTTTATAAATTCTGAGAGCAGACTGGATGATAAAAGCTTCTCAATCGAATAATAAATCGCATTTCCCATATTTATTCTGCGTTTAATTTCCTCCCGAGTGCCATTTATATTTGTTACTGTTGCTCCAAGATATTTGAATTTTTCCAGCTTTTCAAAGGATAAACTTCTAGCTTTTATATTTCCATTTCCTACAATATTCTGGTCACGAGACATAATAATATACTTTGTCTTTTCGGAATTTACTTTCACACCTATCTCTTTACTTGCTTCAAGTAGAATTCCCGTGTTTTCCCTATATTTTTTGTGGATTTTCTGCTAATATAGTCACGTCATCCTCATAAACAAGGAGTTGATGTAACCCGTTCAATTCCATAGGTACTTTCTCTGTTATCTTGGACTCTAATAGTAGTACCTAGTAGTCAGTGGCGGCTCGTGAACTTGTGGATTGGTAGAGCTGCAGTAGATTTTGGTACATACAAATTTCACTTCTTGATACCATTACTAATAAGTATAGGACAAAAATAAATGCACTACATATCGAAAAACCAAAACTTTCTGACTTAGTTGAGAGATGTCTGTGGCATCATTTGCTAATCGCTAAAAAAAAAACTAATACCATCGATTTCAGTCTGAATTTCTGATCGGTAGACACTCAACTTGCAATCTACCAGTTCATTCTGAATTGTCTTAGAATTACCTTTAAACAGTGACATGTTGCAAATGATTTTTGAGAGGCTCGTTTAGATTACTCACGGACTGTAGCAACCCACGAACTACACCAGAGTCCTTCGAATCATTTTTTCATCATGCCCCCTAAGGAGAAGTTCATATTGGCCACAAAATTTGATACAAGCAATATTTTTTTTAAATAATGTCACGATTTTTTCTCACTTCTTTATTATGTTTGAGAATGTTTGTTCTGTTCGTTTCACTTAATTGCGCAGCAATATTAGTTTTGCCTAACATAGCCAATGAAACAACGTTTTTCAGGTGAGATTGCGAAGATTCGTGCTTTTTAATTTTTAGGGGAAAATGTCCTAAATCTGTCTCCACTCCTAGTCTATGCAGTATTACCACCGAAGAGGAGGAAACCACAAATGCTCAGCGTAAATTTCATTGTTACACTTCCTTACATATATGCACTATTTCGGCTGGATGAAGCTTGAGTAAGATTTAAGTCGGGTAACGAACGACCCTTTAATTTCACTTCATTACATCAATTTTCTCCGCAAAGGAAAGCTGAGAAAAATAAAATTAATATTCTGTAATTCACATACACTCATGCTTGCACATTTGCATTAGTTAAGTTACGGTACTAAAACGTCACACCAAAGCACCACTCAGATATACTGAGGGTTAACAATTTTCTAAAACTGGAAAAGAAGTCTCTTTCGTACTCGTATTTTACGTGCTATATCAAAAGGATTATACTCGTGCAATCATTTTGAGTTAAGGCAAATATTAGGTTCTGCTGGAGGCTGGGTATATACGTAATAATAAGGCAAAAGAGAATGTTAATTTCGTTATATTAACACGATAAGATTCTACAACAATAAGTATGTGAAGAGAAAATAAAAATTTTATCATTAAGTTTCAAGGGAATAGAGAATCCATTTGACGTAGCATTACAATAGCGGTGTGGAAGGGGAGGAAAGATCTTGGCTCTGCAAGCCACTGCAGCGAAATATGGGTTTTAAACAGCGTGCAGCGGCAGTTTCCCTCTGCTTCCCTTCACCTCTCTACCCCCTGACCCAGCAAGACACACTTTCTATGATATGTCCCACCCTGCAGATCCCAGGACGACTTTGAATGCATTGTCAATTCCAGTACAGTCGACGCGCAAAAAGATAATGCATAAGATAATAGTACATATTCCCGGCCAGATGAAATATAAAGCAATTTACCAATAAAAGCTGTAACAATTCTTCTACAAATTAAAATAAATATTATTTTTATTTTCCTGTCAAAGCAGGGAGTGCTGCAGCTCCGCAGCTCTTATGGACGAGCCGCCCCTGTAGTAGTAGTAGTAGTAGTAGTAGTAGTAGTAGTAGTAGTAGTAAAATTATTATTATTATTATTATTATTATTATTATTATTATTATTATTATTATTATTATTATTATTATTATTATTATTATTGTTATTTACAGTAACATGTCCAGACTGTCAGTGTTCATTAGGCCCACTTGACAGGTCATATAATAGGATGAACTCCTCTTCAACCCTAGAGGCCTTTCAGCCCGCCTTAGGGATAAGGAAATAATTTGTCCTGCAGCAGAAAATATTTAACTACAACAGTATCTACGTTGTTGTCTGCTAGAATTAAGTGAAACACGTGAACTCTGAATATTTGAACTGACCGGTAACGGCTACGGTTAACCGAGTAACTTCGGTGCTCCGCTGCCAAGCACATAAACCGATAGAACCGAGTAACTCAACAGTTCTACTCGCTCCGTCCCCAGCTCTATTTACAATCTTATATGTATCTCAAAATAGGCTAATAACAAATTGGCTTTTGCAGGTTATGTCTGTTATTTCGTCAGCCTGCACAGCAACAAAATCTGTAGAATTAATGTCCTGCTTCAGATCTTCGATGTATACCTCACACATACTGTCTAATAATTCATTTTGTGTAGTGTGTGAAGTATATTTAAAAACAGAAGTAGGCCTACTGTTAGGGCCTGATTTATAATTTCAGAGGCCCGGAGCATCATTTTCTTTGTGAAACCCCTTCTTTTCACATGTGACAACTAAGCCTATATGCCTATTATTTAATTTAACATAACCTTGACAGAACGAAGTCACACTACTAATACTTAATCACAGCCACAACACTTTTTAAAACGTCCCTCCAATATTTACATTCTTTATCATAGTCTGAAACCATAGCACAGCCAATACGACTGTTTTTTTCTGATCTAGCAACAGAGAAAAAAAACTGTGTATGGCTAGGTCGTTGAATATAAATTTTAATCTAGACGTAGGCCTACAATATATATGACTGTGACTGTGCGGGTGTGAAAAGAAAAGAAAAAAAGTAAATCTTTGTTTTGTTTGTTGTTCGCCAGTAACAAGCAGAGACGTGAAGTTTTTCTCTACAAATAAGTGAATTGTTATGATTTTTTAAAAAGTAGATTGCAATATTGATCTGTTACATTAGTTTAAATATTTTCTCGTTTTAAGAATGGTTTGATTTAGCATGAGTATTATTAATTTATTGTTATAAAATTATATTTTTACTTTCAAACGTTCTGTGTTACGTTGTGCCCATGACATGCATGCAGTAACTGTATAATTCTGTCCAGACAGGATCTATAATATTGTAACTTTTTATTATACTTTTACCACCACACCTGTCAACAATGTGACTTTTATTCTTAATAATCCACCCTACAACAATGGGTACTCCACTCAACACAGTAACACAATAGTCGTTATTGCACTCCACGCGACGACAATGACAATACACATGTATTATTGAGAAGAACAACAATGTACTCCTAATTTCAATTAATGTTCACAAAGCACTAAGTGCAGAATAAAACTGTCAGTTCTCAGTTCACAATTCGCTTGCCTTGGCTAGTTCTTCTAGCTCACTGTTCAAGTTCACTGCACCTCGAACTCAGATCCTCCGGATACGTCGCCGCTGTCCAAGACAAGTCTTGAAGGCTGACTGAAGACTAACTAACTCAACATTGCTTCTCATTTTTATTTATTAAACCGTAACATCTGGAATATTTGATTCGCATGGCTTTCTGAATCTTCGAGAGGAATACGTTTCTAGATATTTTCCCTGCTCTCTCCGCTCCGCACCGTCACCGTAGTTCTTTCTCCTCGCTCCGCGCCGCGCTACAGCGCCTAGTGAAGCTCGGGTTTCTGTTTCCCCGCGCCTTCCTTCTCGCTAGATGCGCGCGCACACTCCCGAGGCAATCAGAATTTTCCAGCACGGCGCCACAATATAAAAGGCCTATACTGAATTTATGAACGTAAACGATCAGATTTTTCAACCACAAGCCGCCACTGTTAACATCACACGTCCTTTCCATAAGCACGTGCTGACCAACGTCTTTGGTGCTGACAGTAGCAATCCTATAGGCTATAACTTATTGCTTTAGCTTGCTAGCCGCTTGAGCGTTACTGTCGCAATCAGCTGTCGAATGTTGGCAGAAAAAAATGTTGGAGTTGTGAGACCTTGGTATGACCATGAACTCTGCGACGTGTGAAAGAGTCATCTGTCAGTGTATCCGTTGAGAAGTGAGCACTATAGTGACGGTAACATTCAGCATAATTATATATTTCGACAACCTCTGTGGTGTAGAGGTCAGCATGCTGCTCTGTTACGCAGAGGCCTCGGGTTCGATTCCCGGTCGGGTTTAATTTCCTGGTTGAGGTTTTTTCAGGGTTTTTCTTCAACAGTAAGGCAAATGCCAGGAAATTCGGGCCACAACATACCTGAATATCACCGGCCTCATTCATCACCAAAATCATATTCATAACAAATCAGTAATACATAATTATACAGTCGCCATTTAGTTCACAGCAATAGAACCAGTCTCAACAATAGTACACAAGCCTTCGGATTTCACACAGAAGATTAACTCGCGATATGACCAGAGATGTTAAAGCGAGTATAAATAACAGCGAGGGGGGAAAATATATATCATTATTTCCTTCCATACAGTCTTTCACCATATATATTTCCTTCCATACAGTCTAAAAATAAAGATGAGTATCATGCCTGAACCAAAAGCCCAGGAGACAAGGATCATGACAAGGTTAGAGTGGGTTAAATGAGGAGATAATTAAATAACAGGAGGCGAGATTTCCCTCCACTAGCAATGTTACCAACTTTTCAAACGTTGGCAACATTACTTTTACCTAAAAAGGAAATGAGAAATGTTTAAAACTCTAAACTGGAGAATATGCTACGGTAGCTTTGAACCGTGCCATTATGGCTACGACCAAATTGAACTAAATACACAGTGTCGCCAACATAAGGACATGACGTTGGTCTGTGGCGTCGTTAGAAGGAGAAATTTGTTTTTTTTTTTTCCTCTCTCTACTTAATTCGTTCTGAACATTATTGAGAGATATCACCACTGTTGGCGCCAAGATGTATTTGCGCAAATACTGCGAGTAGATTACGTGTGTTAGATGAGACGCTCGCGATAGGAACAGTTTTATTGTGGCGCATGCGCGGACCTCTCATGCAATGGGAGCGTGATTCTTACTTGAATTTATTTTCGTGTGTACATTCCAGATCGAAGCAAGAAGATCCCTTCTTGCTCCGGTTACACATCTTGCATATACGAAGGTTAGGTTTGGTTAATTTAGGTTTTTATTAACAAAGTCCGCGCATGCGCAGACAGCCAAGATGATCCTGTCGGTCATGGCTTTTATGATAGTTCTTGTTTCGTAACATTGATAAACAATAATATGATGAAAGGTGTTAATAATTTCATGGCCGCTAAAAGTTTTCTTCGTAAAAGACGAGGTATTTTTTATAGACCACAAATAAAACGGCAACGCAGTCATAATTACGTACTTAACGCTTTGGCGAACATTAACTGGAAATATACTTTCCTTCATTTGCTGAAACACCTTTTTTCCCCCTTTATTTCGTTGATAACCTACTTTAAGATCTTACTACCGGTACTTCTGCTTTTTCTTTTGATGCATTCTAAACACCGTCGTTATACTGCATAAACCTTGCACTTGACTAATGGTGTGAATTATTTAAGAACATAGTCGCGAATTTTACTACCACCATTTCGATTGTCTTTTATTTGACACAGCCCGGCGACTAGTGGTCAGCGAGCAACGTCGACTACCGACGTAGGTCTAACGTGCGTAATATCCATTTGTCCCCAATACAGTCTTCACACATTGGATATTATTGGACATTATTGGACATTGGTCGTTATTGGACATTATTGAACACTGGACACTATTGGACATTATATTATACATTGGACATTATTGATCATTCAACATTGGACATTATTGGACATTGGACATTGGGCATTGGACGTTATTGGACATAGGACGTTCTTGGACATTATTGGGCGTTGGACGTTATTGCACATTACTGGGCACTGGGCGCTAATGGACATTATTGGGCATTGGACGTCATTGGAAAATATTGCCCATTGGTCGTTATTCAACATTATTGGGTATTGGACGTTATTGGACATTGTTGGGCATTGGAAGCTTTTGGACAATATTGGGCATTGAACGTTACTGGACAACGGACGTTATTGGACATTATTGGACATTGGACGTTATTGGACATTGGACGTTATTGGACATTGAACGTTATTGGACATTATTGGAGATTGGACAGTATTGCACATTGGACATTATTGGACACTGGACATTATTTGACATTGGATATTGGACATTGTTGGACATGAGGCGTTATTGCACATTGGACATTGTACATTATTGGACATTGGACATTTGACACTATTATACATTGTTCGACATTGTACATTGAACATTATTGGATATGGACATTATTGGACAATGCACACAATTGGTCATTGGAAATGATTGAACATTGGTCATTGGACATTATTGGAAATTGGACATTATTGGACATTGGACGTTATCGAACATTCAATAATGTCCAATCTGCAATAATGTCCAGTGTCATATAATGCCCAAAATGTCCAATAACGTCAAATGTTCAATGTCAAATAACGTTCAATGTCCAATAACGTCCAATATCCAATAGGATCCAATTCCACTGTCCAATAACGTCCAATGTCCAATAATGTCCAATATCCAGTAACGTTCAATGTCCAATAATGTCCAGTGTCCAATAATGTTCAATGTCCAATAATGTGCAATGTCCAATTGGTAACGGCTGGAACTCTTGTCACATCTCATTGCCTTAATTTTAGTTTACTGTGGGCTGAAGTACAAAGAAGGTGTTTTTATGTTTCGAGTGTGAGACAACATAATTGTGGCTGAATTGAGTGAACTCTCCCATTATATAAGGAGGTAAAGCATTCTTATTTCTTCGTGCATAATTGGGCGTACTCTTAACGTAGAAGGAAGCAAAGAGCCGAGAAAGATTCAAATCTCATCTGCAATTGCCAAAGAATGTGGAGAATAATTTGGAAACACACTTCAGTTTCTATGGTTTTCAAGCACGAAATATACAGGCCTAATCTGATCATCATCTATTACACGAAAGTGAATATCTTGAAAATGAAAGTAAGGTGCAATACTGCTGTGGAGGAGATAGCGTCAGGTTCCAAAGAAATCTTGGATGTTGCAATATGCAATGTGTTCTTCATTTGCAACCTGAAACTAGCAACATTCATGACGGAAATGATTTTTAAGTGACCCGAAAAGTACCAGAAAAGTGACGATAGGCAGCGTTGAAAGTCACATAGAGGTTTGTGAAGAAGTATAAAAAGGTGTTAGACTAAGAATGGATTTGTGTTTTGCGTTTTGTAGAGTTATCTTTGCACCATTTACTAAGACACATAGAAGGGTACATTACAGATCCTGTCGGAAGACTTTTAGAAACTTGCGAAGACCGGCCTGTCATAAGATTCGATGAAATACATTTAGAACTGCTTGATGTAACTGTTGAACATCGTAGCTCTGACTAAAATAGTATTGGAATTTACTGGGACAATAAATTAGTGGAAAATGTGATTCAAATGTACAATAAGTTGACTTATGCACGTTGGCTTATAAAAGAATCAAGACTTCTTTGTCTCTATATTTCCAACGAAAATTCATCTGAAAGCCTTTTAAAACCTTTGATAAAATTTGCTGTGAAAATTTATATTCCACGGTTACTTACAATTATAAGGATGATTCCAGATATCTCTTGTTAATTACTTACATTTCTAAGTTTTAGAAGGACTGTTGCAGAGATGTAGTGCATAATGCGATACTAAGAAATGTCATTTACCTGGGTATAGACATCCTGAAAATATATTATTGGCAGTGCTAATGACAGACAGGATGAGAGATTGTTAACAGTGAGAAGAAATGTTCAGGCAAAAGTCCTCAAAGTTGTTGGAAATAATCCTATATAAATTTGTTCCTTAAGAAACTCGAAACTGAATTTCTCAGCGTAATACCACAGGGGAGCAGAATATTATTACAGAACCTCTGATGTGTCACATTAAAACATTTCAATTCCAAGAATTCGTAAAGAACGAGTAGGCTATATGTTCCAGACATAGGAATTCTCTCTTTCCCATGGCAGTTGAGGCCTTGTAAGTAGGCCTACCTAAACTGTCTACAAAATATGAGAAGAAAGGTGAATATTTCGGTTTGAAACAGAGAAAGTAATCAGAGAGTTGGTGATTCAACGAATACAGGGTGTATCAAAAGGTCAGGTCAATCCTTAAGGAGGTGATTCAGGACCTTATTTGCAACAGAAAATCTTAATACCCTTTTTCAATATTCATCCCCGTTTCCGAGTTACACGAATATCACGTACCGTAACTATCACCATTTGATTCCACACCTAATGGACCTGTCTGCTTGAGAGAAGGTAGGCTAATTGTCAGTTGTCTAGAGCAGATGCTCAAAATGTCCCCCTCTCGCACGAACACACACACACTCTTCAGCACGCCGTCTGACCTTTCGCTGCACATGATTCAATCCGTGCTGGTATATCTCCATTGCAGCCGTGTTAATCTTTGCAACGAGCTCTTCCCTGCTTGCTATCTCCGTTTGGTACACTTTCACCTTCATGCAGCCCCAGAGAAAGAAGTCCAATGGTGTTAGGTCTGGCGACCGGGCTTGCCAGGCAATGGGACCACCCCTTCCAATCCATCTACCTGGAAAATGGTGATCAAATCATTGGCGTACTGAAAGTCTGAAATGTGCAGGAGCACCGTCTTTCAAGTTCTTATTTTGGCTTCCGCCACACATTTATCTTGCCATCTGAATCAGAAACATTAAATTTGAACTTCATTAGTAGAAGGGGTGGGAGTGAAGTACATTAAAAAACTTAGGTACAATAAAAATTGAAGTAAAAATAAAATGATGTCCCTGTATATTTAAACAAGAAACTGAAAAAGTACACGAATATGCAAAAATGCAAAATTATATGAATAGCACATTTAATTCTTCAAATTTTATTCCTCTAACCGTATTAAAAAAAAAAGAAAAGCAAAGTTTCTAAAGGTGTCACATGCCCTGGGTTTGTGGGATTTCTGCACCACTTGAAAGACCTATGTATGAATATTACACCAGTATGAAAAACTGAATTTGAGAAAAATTGTGACTTGGAGAGTTTCTGCAATTTATGATTAATTTATCTCCTTCATATGCCTAATGCATACTAGCCGTATTCTATTCTGTGTTATTAATGCAATACATAACAATAATTCCCCTTTCTTGTTTTGATGTAAGTTGAATCCGACAACAATAAGAATCGACCAACATTGCTAATTATTATGCACAGTATTTTTTTTTATCTACAATTAAAACTACAATCTCCCTCCCCCCGGAGAAAATGTTTAATTCGCATCTTGACCCTACCATCCTGTAATTATATTTCAATACGATTGTAGTTTAAACTGATGTTAAACAACTACCACTGCAGTTCTGCTCGATCATGGTTATTCACTTCTTCGAGGAACGAGTGTGGCTGAAAGTAGGGCTACAAGTGTTCGCTGATGTTACATAAAATATGCGTCAGTCTGTTGAACCCTGGGGCCCCGCAGAATAACGCGAAAACACCCACGTTGCTGCTGCACGACACACTCGTTACTGGACTGTAATTACCGTGCCTGCACTGCTATTAGCGATAAACACAAACACGTGTTCCCGCATTCACAACTTTCCTTTCAGTCCCGGTTCCTTAAACCAAATGTACTTCTGCCGCCTCCACCTCCCTCAACAGGCGGGTCAGAATCTGGGTGAACGCATGCTTAGCTGAGGGCCACAGACATGTGATTGATTTTCACTGAGGCCAAACATGTTTCCTCGAGCGGAAAGCAAATCTGGTATCTAGTTTAAATTAAATACAAGCTGTTAAGAAAATTTGTGGAAATATTTTTGAGAGATGATCAAATCAATATAGGCTAAATTTAAAACTTTTCTATAACTTTTTATAACTCTAACGATTAGTATAATATTTATCGAGTTAGCATATTGTCTCGATTGTATCCTTCGTTGTTCGTTCTCTACTTATTGGCGTTCGTTGTCCTCTGCTTCCGTTGTGTCCTTCGTTGTTCTCTACCTCATTTGGTCGTTCATTATTCTCTGCCTCTTTTGTATCGTTCGATATTCTCTGTCTCGATTGTGTCCTTCGTTGTTCGTTGTTCTCTGCCTCCGTTGTGTCCTTCGTTGTTCTCTACCTCATCTGTGTCGTTCATTATTCTCTGCCTCTTTTGTGTCATTCGTTATTCTGTCTCGTTTGTATATTTCGTTATTCTCTGTCTCGTTTGTGTCTTTCGTTATTCTCTGTCTCGATTGTGTCTTCGTTGTTCGTTGTTCTCTGCCTCCGTTGTGTCCTTCGTTGTTCTCTATCTCATCTGTTTCTTCATTATTCTCTGCCTCTTTTGTGTCGTTCTTTATTCTCTGTCTCGATTGTGTCCTTCGTTATTCTCTGCCTTATTTGTGTCGTTCTTTATTCTCTGTCTCGATTGTGTCCTTCGTTATTTTCTGCCTGATTTGTGTCGTTCGTTATTCTCTGTCTCGATTGTGTCCTTCGTTGTTCTCTGCCTCCTTAGTGGCTTTCGTCGTTCTCTGCCTCGTTTGTGTTCTTCGTCATTCTTTGCCTTCTTAGTGACTTTCGTTATTCTCTGCCTTCTTAGTGATATTCGTTGTTCTCTGCCTCCCTTGTAGTATTATACTCCGACTTCGTATTCCTTTCTCTCTGCCTCCGCCTTTCTATAAAAAGTACAATAATAGTGTGAGTAGTGCTATTATGTGTATGGAATGTGGAACACGAGAGTCTTGGCAGGGCTATTGTGATAGAGGATTAGTATGAGGAGCTATGATGGGATGGTATTGTTAGTATTGTTTCATGGCGAGAGCTTGTGTTCAGATTATGGTGGGAAGAAAGGTAAGTGAAGCGAGACGACAGGTACGAAGGAATAAAAGAGTTTAAGATTTCGGAGATAGAGGAGAAGTGAATGTAAATTTCTTTTGTTATCTAGTTTAAGCCAACCTATTGCTTCCAGGGATGGGGTAATATGATCATATTTGCGAACATTGCTTACAAAACGTAAAAGCAAATTATGTGCACGTTGAAGTTTCGTTTTGTTGTTGCTGGAAATGCCAGTCGGTAAAATGTCGGCTTAGTCAAACTAAGGCAATACAACCATCTGTACAAGGGACATTTTTAAACAAGAGGGAACATTAATATTTCTGCAATGCTTGGGAAAAGTGGCATAAGTCAGTTTCCATAAACATGTTTTATTAATTTGACAAATTACGGAACATCAGTTCTGCTCGCTTGGGAAAAGAGACATAAGTATTTCTCCCATTACAATAATTCACACATAAGAAAATCAGACCGACATAAACTAGTGTGAAGACAGTTTTTTTGCTTCTCCTGTCGAATTAACATTTTTTAATTGTGCCACTTTTCCCGAGCACTACAGATTTATTCTTTTTAGCAAATGTATAATAGAATATACTTTTCTGCAGGTTTCTGTAATTTGCATGCTCCAGTTGAGATTATTATCCATGTGAATGCTAAGATTTTTATTGAAGAACTGAAAGGAATATGCACTGTACTTACTTTAACGGGGGAAATGTGAAGTTGTTTTACAGCGTCGGTTTGCCATTTGTGTCCTAATATAATTTATTGCTTGTGTCTTTCCAGGATTGATTTGAAGATGAACTTTCTTTGTCCATGTCACAATCGAGTCAATGTCCTCATTCAGTTTGTCTATAGCGTCGTTTATTCGTTCTAAGCGGGAAGAGACGTAGCATTGAAGGTCGACAACATACAAGTGATAGTTACAATGCCTCCGAGTGATGTAATATCATTGACATGAGGAGCATTGAATCAAAAACTCCATCCGCAGACGAAACGCTGTTTGAAACGGATTTCCCCTATTTCTGTAGCACTTAATCGACCTGTGCAATCTGTTTCAGAAAGCGCTCCTTCACAGTCTAAAATAGCTTCCAAATACGTTTGGTTCAGATAGCGCTGAGTCCATCGAGATATTTGGAACAAAGAGCGCTTTGTAACATAGATGAAAATAAACTAATATTTTCCGCTACATATTTTTTTGTGGATGATTTTTTTTTTACTTGGTTATTTAACGTCGATGGGATTGGTGATTGCGAGATGGTATTTGGCGAGATGAGGCCGAGGATTCGTCATAAATTACCTGACATTTACGTTACGGTTGGGGAAAACCTCGGAAAACCCCAACCAGGTAATCCGCCCAAGCGGGAATCGAACCCGTGCCCGAACGCAACTCCGGATCGACAGGCAAGCGCCTTAGCCGAGAGAGCTACGCCGGTGCCTTCTTTGGGGATGCAATCTGAAACTTATTGCATTCACATGGCAAAGCAACTTGTTATCATTGGCTACTTTACGGTTTCGCCGCACTTTTATTGTCAACAATGACAAAATACAGTAAGTTGAAAGAAAATCTGTTCAGTTAGAGATTTGCAGCGGTCCTACATGTTTTCTTGTCAAATATCGAACAGGCTTAACAGTCAAATCTTTCTGTAGACGATAAATTTCCTTCAACTATTTTGAACTTATTATCCCTTTGCCATCAGCCTTTTCCCTATCCAGAAATTGCGACTCACATTTTTTATGATGTGACAATAATCGAAACTTAGAAAAAGTTGTCTCTGCGGATGGCAAGGATGCGGAACACAAGTTCGGAGATCACCATTACGAAAATGTTTAAACATAGAATGGTTGGTTCTATGGTTATCTGTCACTAATCTTAAGACATAAAAGCCACAGTCTTCTACAGCTCTGATTACTTTTTCAGTCAATAGAAAAAGATCAGGGCCCTGTAAACTCCTCACAAGAAAATAAGCTGCTGGGATGCTGTACTTGGTTGAGAGTCCAGTCACGACAAAACAGAGTAATTTGTTTGCTAAAGTAGGATTAAGGCCAATACATTCATCATAAACCCCCTCAGCATTGATAACTCCGAAAAACTTATCACTCGCTCTATCATATAGCAACCTTTCTTTGATTGCCATTTCATCGGCTATTATAGATACTATCTTTTCCATTGGTTGGAGACTTTCACATTCAGCCCTAAGTCTGCATTTAATCAGTGGTGAAATTCCAGCATCGCAATCAGTATTTCCTATATACCTGTCTAAAGTGGAGCGCGAAGGAGCTGACAATAGTTTGGAATTTCGGGCGTGTTCATAACCCTTTGGGGATATTGATATCCATGCTATACAATAGCGAATGCTCAACTCTGGCCACTCCGGTTTTTTTCGTCCAAAATTATTTAATTGGTCCATTAGATATACGGCTTTGATGTCCTTTTTGCCCGCAGCATCTTTCAGAGCCATGACCTTATTAATTTCAATGTGACTATCTGACTGTTTTTGTTTGTTTTGGACATCATTTTCCAGTTCCGTGATGTTCTTTTGTAGCCTCAGAATTTTGGAACGAAGCCTATTAATTTCTTTCGTTTGATACAGACTTGCACTATTTCTGGTATCAATAATGTCTACTTGAATTGCTACGTCACATTTAGTGTTTGTAACTTCATCTTGGATATCGATTCTTGTGTCGTGAGAGAGTTTCTGAAATAATCAAAGAGCGTACTTAAATTAAGAAATTCATACTTTTGTATTTAGGATTTTACATAAAATGAACATTTTTTTAAATATTAAATAGGCCTACATACCGTTGCTATGTCGATGCGAATTTCGTTCTTTGCTCTGGAGACAGCAGGTTCCTTTCGCGATTTCTTCTCTCTTGGTTGTAGGTAACACGGGTAATTTGGAAATTTGCTTGGTATGACACCAGGTTTTAAAATTTTCGTTGCACAATTTTCTCTATAGTCTTCTGTGCGAAAGTGGAGACTACAAACACGAGAATGGTCGGTGGGAATCCAACTACTACCCTTACACGCGCCTTGTCTAGAAATTGCCGAAAGCCACTTTTCTCGAAGTTCCTTAGCCGATGGTATCTCATGATATCGTATACCTTTAGACTAAGAACTTCGTTGATTCGATTTACATAATGGCACACAACAATTTACCATTTTCAAAAACCGAAAATAACACTAAAATAATGCATGCACAACCACGTGCAAGACATGTGCTATTAGTACTGATGCGGTGTTGACTAGTGTACTCTGACGGCAGATTGTAGAAACACAGCTGTACGCAACTTTCCATACAAAACTTAAGCATAGAGCAGGCAGGTTAAAGGTACAGACGGTAGTGGGGAAGAGAAACTCAAGAAGTTTAGTTGTGGCAACACTGCCTCATAATAGCGCATATAAACAAATTTGTTCATTGTTGAGGGGAAATGGCTGCTATAGAGGAAAGAAAAGCTTAATTTTCATGTGAACCAGTCAGTTATTAATGTGCAACTACATTATCGAACAAAGTTTGGTGCAGATTCACCCAGTGGGTCCTAAAATCCATAAATGGTACACAGATTTGAAGGCACTATTCTTCGCAAACGGTTGCGATTTCATCCGTACCTACTACAGTTGCTGCAAGCCCTAAAACCAGAGAACAAAGTGCTACAAAGAAATTTTTGCACAAGTATGCAGACTTGAATTGAAAACAATGACGAATTTATTCGTTCCGTGGTGTTTTCTGACGACGTCACTTTTCAACTTTTTGGTAAGGTGAACAGACATAACCTCAGAATCTGGGGGTCGGAAAATCCGCTTGACTATGGGCTTGATGTGTGCCGTGTTACCAAGGAGGGGGGAGACACATTGAACATCTTTAAGTTACGGAACTAAACGTTTGGAGTTTCTCTTTCCATTGGTACTATTTTCATTCACCTCAGATTCATAGTACGTAAATTACATGTGATTCGAAACTGGAAAGTTCTTTTGTAGGATCCCTGTATAAAGACAATTTTCAGGCTTCCTGATGAAAGAGAGGCAGCGGATACAGCTGATGAAGTAGTTCTTGAGAAGAAGAAGAAGAAGAAGAAGAAGAAGAAGAAGAAGAAGAAAAAGAGGAGGAAGAAGATGTGCGTTGTGCCCCCCAAAATTAAAGAGGAAAAAAATATCCTTGCTACCAGAACCAAAGTCCAATTTATCTCCAATGTTAAAAAAAAGTGTGCAGAATTTGCGGTGAAAATGACTGATTACGTTTAAGCTCCTCAAAAGAGACAGAGTGTTTAAAGTAAGAAAAATTATAATTTTTCATATAATATTGTTCATCTTCTTTCATTATGTTGTTTTTATAATGGTTCTATTAATGCAGTGTAATAGTTGTGCCTATTTCGTTTCGTTAAATTATAACTATATTTTTGTTAACAAATACCGATACTAACCCCACTGTACCAGTTATGTGATTTGTTTGTAATGTACTAGGTGAGCGTTATTATCATTAAATATGATGCATTATCAACAGTATTAAAGGAATATAGAACATATTCAACATCAAGTGAATTGTGGTAATTGGACAATAATAATAATAATAATAATAATAATAATGATAATGATAATAGTTCGTACTTACTGGAACTTTAGCTGTAGCTCCTCCAGCAAATACATAAGCAAGAATAAAACCCACAAAATAATTAACAAGTAAAACAATGGACCTTACTAAAAATTACGACCAAATTACAATAAATTAAGAAAACCGAAAGCCAAATTCAGACGCCTCAACAGTCTCAGCTAGTTTTGACAATGCCTGATTTCTCAGGTCCTTACTCTTGTAATTATTGTTAAACACATTCCACAAACAACTTTCCAATTCATATGTTTCAATCAGTCTTCGTCTCTTCGACACTCCATTATTTCTTGGCCGCCATTTACACTGATTCTCTCGCGAGAGTTTATGAAAAAGTTCAACTCAGTTGAATAATTTAGAGTAGCTATAATGAGAGTTGAGAGCATATGCGAGTTCTCTGTCCAGGGTGTTTACACGGCGAGAGCAGTTTTCAAGGCCGCTCTATTTAGACTCTCTAAAATCGAATTAGAGTCAACGAGATACCTACTCTCAAAACCGTTTACACGGTGATATAGCTCGAACGGAACCTGGTGAAGCTTGACCTTGATGGCTAAACCAGTTCTACGGGCGGTTAGGAGTGGAGGGGGTAAAGCTTATTCAGTCTCGCTTGCATGTCGTCACTGTAACATCGGTCGGTAGTCGACCCCACACCACATTATTGCTCTCTCCCTCCAGGCTTCACCAGGTTCCACACGAGCTATACTCAGCTATGATCTCTAGC
The DNA here is from genome assembly GCF_040183065.1 of Periplaneta americana. Taxonomy (NCBI): domain Eukaryota; kingdom Metazoa; phylum Arthropoda; class Insecta; order Blattodea; family Blattidae; genus Periplaneta; species Periplaneta americana. The sequence continues at coordinate 128,579,809 of NC_091120.1, forward strand.
TCTCTTCTCTAAACTCTCGCCGTGTAAACATACAGACGCCAATTCCGCCGCTCAGATCGCTGTTCTGTTTTAGATATTCGTAGCAGAACACTTACTGACATTGACATTTGGGGCATTTAAAGGATTCACCGTTGCGTATTAAATGCTTCGTACAATATTTTATGGTCAATAGATTCAATTTCAAAACTTCTACGTCTCATTATATTAAAATAAATGGTTGTTATTCTTCATATGAAAAGATATTACATATTTAAACACAGGTACTACCTTCCAGTTGTTCAATTCATACACCATACCTTTCGGACATAAAGAAAGAAACTTAATACATTTTACATGAGCACTGTACCCTTTTCCCGCGTTTATTATTATTATTATTATTATTATTATTATTATTATTATTATTATTATTAACTTATAATTTATTGTGTTAAGAACAATACAATAATGTGTTTAGGGTGCAAACCTGTTGCTACGAAGAGTAATGTGACCAACAGCCTTTCCTTTATACTAATGGCAATCCTCATAGTTATGTCTGTTTTGCCACTTGCAAGTCCGACAAAGTTATTAATTTTTCTATTTCTGATGATGACATCCTCAGAAAATTTTTTAACTGAATTGGATCTTCCATCCTTAACTCACTGACAAGGCACGTGTAAGCTCCATGCATGTTCCGGCGAGATATCCAGGTTTTTCCCACGTAGATCTATTTCTCCTCTGCCTTCTTATCAGAACAATTGCAATCACTAAGTTGTAAACGCACTGACCAGCCTGCTCTCAACCTTTCTCTCCCTCTGCACCATGTAAACGGTCCGGAGAGTAACATTAGAGTTTAGAGTTATATAAATCTCATGAGAGCTCGCTAATGGGTTTAGAGAAGCTATATTCTGTTACTGTGGGTACACTCCGTTAGATAGCTCTCCTGATACTTTAGACCTTCTCTCGCTCTAAGCTGTCGCCGTGTAAACCTAGCATAATACAGTACCTATGCGAAATTATGATTCAATAATGAATGCACTTTGTTCACTAGAAAATACGACCATATTTCTGGAACATACTATATTCTCTCAGTACTGTATACTGTGACCGTAAGACGACTTTGCATAAGCGGCCTTGGGTGGAAGATCACTAGTAGAAGGGGTGGGAGTGAAGTACATGCAAAAACTCAGGTACAATAAAAAGTGAAGTAAAAATAAAATGATGTCCCTGTATAACGTTTCTCAAAGTTTGTTCCGCAAGCAAATTCTTACTTACTTATTGGCTTTTAAAGAACCCGGAGGTTCATTGCCGCCCTCACATAAGCCCGCCATTGATCCCTATCCTGAGCAAGATTAATCCAATCTCTACCATCATATCCCACCTCCCTTAAATCCATTTTAATAAATTATTTTCCCATCTACGTCTCGGCCTACCCAAAGGTCTTTTTCCCTCCGGCCTCCCAACTGACACAATATATGCATTTCTGTATTCGCCCATACGTGCTACATGCCCTGCCCATCTCAAGCGTCTGGATTTAATGTTCCTAATTATGTCAGGTGAAGAATACAATGCGTGCAGCTCTGCGTTGTCTTTCTCCATTCTCCTGTAACTTCATCCCTCTTAGCCCCATATATTTTCCTAAGAACCTTGTTCTCTAACACCCTTAACCTATGTTCCTCTCTCAAAGTGAGAGTCCAAGCTTCACAACCATATAGAACAACCGGTAATATAACTGTTTTATAAATTCTAACTTTCAGATTTTTTGACAGCAGACTAGATGACAAAAGCTTCTCAACCGAATAATAACAGGCATTTCCCATATTTATTCTGCGTTTAATTTCCTCCTGAGTGTCATTTATATTTGTTACTGTTGCTCCAAGATATTTGAATTTTTCCACCTCTTCGAAGGATAAATCTCCAATTTTTTTTATTTCCATTTCGTACAATATTCTGGTCACGAGACATAATCATATACTTAGTCTTTTCGGGATTTACTTCCAACCCTATCGCTTTACTTGCTTCAAGTAGAATTTCCGTGTTTTCCCTAATCGTTTGTGGATTTTCTCCTAACATATTCACGTCATCCGCATAGACAAGAAGCTGATGTAACCCGTGCAATTCCAAACCTTCTGTGTTATCCTGAACTTTCCTAATGGCATATTCTAGAGCAAAGTTAAAAAGTAGAGATGACAATGCATCTCCCTGCTTTAGCCCGCAGTGAATTGGAAAAGCATCAGATAGAACCTGGCCTATGCGGACTCTGCTGTAAGTTTCACTAAGACACATTTTAATTAATCGAACTAGTTTCTTGGGAATACCAAATTCAATAAGAATATCATATAAAACTTCTCTGTTAACCGAGTCATACGCCTTTTTGAAATCTATGAATAACTGATGTACTGTACCCTTATACTCCCATTTTTTCTCCAATATCTGTCGAATACAAAAAATCTGATCAATAGTCGACCTATTACGCCTAAAACCACACTGATGATCCCCAATAATTTCATCTACATATGGAGTTAATCTTCTCAAAAGGATATTCGACAAAATTTTATACGACGTCAACAAAAGTGATACTCCTCGAAAGTTACTACAGTTAGTCTTGTCCCCCTTCTTAAAAATAGGTACGATTATGGACTCCTTCCATTGTTCTGGTATAATTTCCTTTTCTCAAATTGCAAGTACAAGTTTATAAATTTCGCTAGATAATGCGCTTCCACCCTCTTGTATTAATTCAGCTGGAATTTGATCAGTACCTGGAGATTTGTACTTTTTCAGATTTTCTATTGCAATTTCGACTTCAGAAAGTGTGGGTTCCGGTATAAATGGCTCAGCAGTTTGTATTTGAATTTCGTCTCGATCATTTCTATTTGGCCTATGTATATTTAGTAGTTGCCCAAAATAGTTTTTCCATCTGTTCAAGATTGAATGAGAGTCTGCAAGCAAGTCACCATTCTCATCCTTAATCACGTTTACCCTTGCCTGATATCCTTTTTTAAATTCCTTTATACTCTTATATAAATCTCGAATGTTTTTATTCGTACTACTTGTTTCTACCTCATTCAGTTTTTCCTTCAAGTAATCTCTCTTTTTATTCCTAAGTGTACGACTTGCTTCCCATCTTTCATTGAAATAGTTATCTCTATTCTCCTCAATTGGATCCTGTAAGAATTTCAATTTTGCCTGTTTCCTTCTATCTACTACAATGGAACAATCTTCATCAAACCACGGTTTCTTTTTCTTAGTTTCATGATAGCCTATGCTCCGCTCAGCTGCAATATTGATATTATCTCGGATATTGTCCCACACGCTATTAACATCTAACTCTTCCTTAGCTTCGTCGGAAGTTGCTAAAGCAGCAAACCTATTTGAAATTTCAACCTGATAACGTTGCTTAGTTTCGTCGTCCTTTAATTTCAGAATATTGAATCTACTAATATTAGCTTGTTGCTCTATTCGCTTAGCTACTGATAGTCATTCTCTTAATTCTCCAATTACCTAATAATGGCCAGAATTACAGTCTGCCCCCCTGAAATTTCGAATATCTATTATACTAGTGTGTCTCCCTTTATCTATCAAGATGTGATCTATGTGGTTGTGTGTCATTCCATCTGGAGAAGTCCAAGCATATTTATGTATATCCTTATGGGGAAATGTACTCTTGACAATTAAATTTTTTTGATGTGGCAAAGTTGACTAACCTAACTCCATTGTCCATTACTACTTATGTGTACGCTCTCTTTTCCAATTGTTGGTTTAAAAATATCCTCCCGTCCTACTTTAGCGTTGAAATCCCCCAATAAAACTTTCATGTGATATCTAGGCAAATGATCAAAAGTCTGTTCCAATTCCTCATAGAAGCTATCCTTTATATGGTAGTCTTTCTCTTCTGTAGGGGCGTGAGCATTTATAACTATGATATCGCACTATCTACCCTTAAGTACTACATACGATAACCTGTCACTGATAAATTCGACCTATTTTACTGCTGATTTTATTCTTTTATGTACAAAGAATCCTGTTCCTAATTGGTGATTAATGTTTCCTTTCCCATAATACAACAAGTAATCGCCTACTCTTGATATGCCATTCCCATCTAACCTAATCTCTTGTACTCCCGCAAAGTCTATTCTACATATATCTAGCTAGTTCTTTTGCTACTAATGTTACCCCTCCTGTTCTATAAAGAGTAGTTACGTTCCATGTACCAAATATCAAAACCTTATTCCTTTGATGTGGTCGTGCCAGAGAATCAGTCCCATTCCGAGGCTTATTTGAAGGATTCGTAACAAGCTGTTTTTTACGGTGATGGGTTGTTAGCCCTTCGCCCAACCCCCAAGCTGGAGGACCAACCCTTATCGGCTGTCCACGACTGCTTATTCAATATATTAGCAGCTACCCTCCATATCTGGAGGCCGTCTCCTTTATCCGCAACCTGAGGACGCGCCATGCCGTGGTGATAGGGACCCACAATACATAGGCAAGCAAATTCTAGGGTTGTTTTTTTTTCCGTTTAGAGAAATAAAAATGAATAAAACTCCTAAATATGTAGATTTATGTAATACCAAGCCATAATATGTAATGTGGGGTAAATATGTAAAAATATGTACTATCAAATTTTAATATATTAATGGTAATTATAAGATTCGCAAAGATTTTTTATTTATATACGGTTAGGTTGAAAGGAATATAATATGTAATTACATAAACGTCCGGTCCCTAATAATCAGTTACATGAACACAAGCCATCTACAACTCACAATAGAAACAGGAACTCCACAAGAGTAAAAACGGCCCACTTATATACCCACACATTCTAAATACACGACATGACCATAGATCTTAAAGCGTGAATAAAATAATAATAATAATAATAATAATAATAATAATAATTATAATAATAATAATAATAATGATTTATTTTAGCTGGCAGAGTTAAGGCCGTAAGGCCTTCTCTTCCACTCAACCAGCAGAAAGTGTATATACATATGCATGAACTTACAAAGAATTCAACAATTTGATTTAGATGAGAGTTACATGTATACAAGAGTTATTTACGAATTAAACAACAAAATACTATGAACTATTAATTAAATACTGAAATAAACTGTGTAGCAGAATTAAACTAAAATACATAGAATGTTAATATATTTCAAATGATATTAGATAATAGAAAGAGATTATTATGAGACAATTTTGAAAATGCAGCACAATCAGGATGATGTCTAAAGAAAAAAGCAACAGTGTAGTCAGTAATATTTTAAATCAGTATGATTGGAGTGAAATGCTAATAAGATTATCTTTTAAGCTGTTCTTAAAGGTGTTTGTTGTCTTGCAGCCCCTAATACTTTGTGACAAGGAATTCCAATGACGCGAGGTGGATATTGTAAAAGATGAGGAATAACAAGATGTTCTATGAAGAGGTATATTTAGCGTGCCACAGATAATTGATCTGGTATTTACGTCGTGGTTAGAATATAGATAAGAGAAACGAGACGAAAGGTAATTTGGTGTTGAGGTGTGCAGAATTCGAAAGAGTAAAGACAAAGAGTGTAAAGTTCTGCGTTCTTTAAGTCGGAGCCACGAGAGACTTGCGAAGGACGGTGATATATGATCATATCGTCGGATGTTGCACACGTATCTGACGCACATATTCTGAGCTCGCTGTAACTTGACTGACAGTTCAGAACTTAAATCACTTAACAAAACGTCACAATAATCGAAGTGCGGCATTACTAGGGTTTGTACTAGGGTAAGTTTTAGTTGCTGGGGCAAGAAGTTTCTCAAGCGATTCAAAGAGTGAAAGGAGGAACAGATTTTTTTTATCGTTTCTTTAACTTGAACATTCCAACTTAGATTATTATCAAAAAAGAAGCCAAGATTTTTTACGACAGATGAATAAGGGATTAGCGTGTTGTTAAGGGTAACAACTGAAAGATTACTGTTATTAAGGGAGTTAACTAAACGCTTATGTCCAATAATTATGGCTTGAGTCTTACTTGGATTAAGTGCGAGTCCGAAATTGGCCGCCCAAGTGGAGACAGTGGCTAGGTCACAATTTAACTTGTCAATCGATTCATTGATCGTATTGGGTCTGGAATGTATGTAAAGTTGTAGGTCGTCGGCATAGAGGTGATATCGGCAATACTGTAAGTTCTTTGATACGTCATTAATGTAGATAGAGAAAAGTAGTGGTCCTAATACGGAGCCCTGCGGCACTCCCGCCTTTGTGTATCGCCATTGGGAGAATTGATTATCAAGTGAAACACACTGTTGGCGGTCCTGTAGGTAGGAGTCCATCCAGCTCAAGGTATTGTCTGACAGGTGCAAAGCCTTCATCTTTGCAAGAAGCAAGTCGATATCAACAGAACCAAAGGCATTGCTGAAATCGAGAAGAGTTAGTGCCGTTACTTCACCCCTATCCATAGCTTCACGGATGTCCTCAGTCACTTTAAGTAGGGCTGTAGTAGTGCTGTGTCCATGCCTAAAACCCGATTGGTAGTCATCGAGGAGTTTGTGTTCGTCGAGATAGTTCGTAAGTTGTCCGTGTACAATATGTTCTAATGCTTTTGAAAGAGTGGGAAGAATTGATATCGGTCTGTATTGGTTTACTGTAGAAGGTGTGTTAGATTTAGGTAAAGGTTTTACTAATGCCATTTTCCAGAGTGAGGGGTAGGACCCAGTCATAATAGATGCATTGAATATATGGGTGACGGTCGGCAGGATCGCATCTATTATTTTATACAGGAGAGTGATATTTATATTGTCTATACCTTGGGCTTTAGATTTCATACGTCGCAGCGTCTTTATTACGTCAGTCGGGTTAATGTATTTAAAGAAGAATTTATCCCATACAGGTTGGGGGTGAGATCTGAGAAATTCAAGAGTCTCTTGTTTATGTAATGGTTCAGGTGGAGCAGTGACGAAATGTTCATTTAGACTATTGAGTGACAAGTTGATATTATCTACCGGATGCTTTGCTTTTGTTAGACCCAGGTTATTAAGGTTACGCCACAATTCTCTCGCACTGACCGAAGGTAGAATAAGGGAATGTGCATGGCGTAATTTAGCATTTCTTACTGCTTGATTACATTTATTTCTTAAAACTTTGTAAGTATTAAAATCTAATTCGTCCTTGCTCCGTCTGTATTTACGATAAGCAGTGTCTCTGTCTGTCATGAGTAATTTTATGGCATCGCACATCCAAGGCGCAGGGCGTCTACCAACTCGTCTGGTTTTCAAGGGTGCGTGTTTATCGTATAACTGAATTACTAGGTCGTTAAATTTTTCGATTTTGTCGTCAATGTCTGGTAAATTCCACACTTCAGTCCAAGGCAGGCTAAGTGCATCGTTGATTAATTCATCATGCTCAATATGCTTCAAGTCACGGTATGATGTGATGTGAGGTTTATATTTTGGACAATACAAGGAATATTCTAGAAAGATTATGTCGTGTGCTGAGATACCCGGCGCTGGTAGTTGTCCATTCGTTAATGCTAGCTGAGGATTAGTCGTGGCAATAATGTCAAGAAGTGTCTCCGATTCCTGGGTGTGGTGGGTAGCTGCGGAAGGAAGGATGGATATATTGTAAGACTCAAACATGTTCTTAAGTTGAACTGTAGCGTAATTACTTGAATTTAATAAGTTTGTATTGAAATCGCCTAAAATAACAGTATGGTCATAGTGAGGCACAAGATTAAGCAAAGGTGTTTCAAGATCACTTAAGAATCCTGATTTAGGGGGTTTGTATACAACTCCAAGGAGGCACTTAACAAAAAAAAAAAAAGCTGCACAGTAAGGTTAACATAAAAATTATCTTCGTACACAATCCACTCTATTAATTTGGAGTGATTTATTAAAGTATGCATTCAAGACTAATTTAGAAAAATGTTAAATGAATTATCCTTGCACCAAAAATGGAAGTTCTCTGAACCAAATGATCATATTTTAATTGTTTGCATGTAATAACAATTAAGAAACATGTTAAATGAATTATCATTGCAACAAATGAGTGGTCTCTGGAACAAAATGATCGCATTTTAATTATTTAAATACAATTTAAATTAAGTAACATATTAAACGATTTATTCTTCTATCAAACACGAATGTTCTCTGGAACTAGTAAATAAATAAAATAAATAAATATGGTTTTACTTCTCATAAGAGTTTTGTTTTGTTTTGTTTTGTTTTTCATTTTCAGCGCTATCAAATCATTACATATTTTAATTGTTGTTGGGGTCAACGTCTCAACTCTCATCATAAAGGAACTCTAGAGTCTAGACATGAAGAACCGTCGCTTCACGATTACGGAGCTGAGCAGCCATTTTCCGCAGATATCGCGATCCTTGTTGAATGAGATTGTCACTAAGCACCTGCTGTTCAAAAAAGTGTGTGCCAGGTGGGTGCCGAAAAACCTGACACCCGAACACAAAATGCAACGTTTAGGAGTAGCACTGACATTTCTGCAACGGTATTACGATGACGGCGACGAGTTCCTCGACAGGATTTATTATTTCATGGGATCAATTTATTTTATTTGAGTACATAATGTACATCTACATGTTTAATTGTATGTGCCGACTGCTAGCTGGTGTGATGTCAGTGCCAACTCCTGGGAGAAAGCAGAATCTCACGCTCAAACTGGTTTGAAGGTCGTTGAAATTAGTCCTGCTACATCAAAGGTACCGACGCGAAGTGTCCATTCTGTATAATTATCTGTACGCTGGTTATACACAATGGAAATGATATGACTGTGCAGATTGAAGGGAGTAATAGACTACATTAAAAGAAATAAAAATCTATTATGCGTTTTGTAATTAAGTGCATGGTTAATTAGACGTTTTCTTAAAGAAGTGCATAATTTATCATACTTCAAATGAGCCTTTTTATATATGGTAAAGTTACTTTCTGGCAATACTGAACTTAATAAAATAGCATTCCTAATGTCCGTATAACATTTCCATGGATTTGAAGAAAATGCTATTTTACAAGCAGGAAGTTACCACCGTGAATTCGAACCGTGATTTGCAATAATCTCTTAGCTCAGTTACAGGAAGTATATATTTCTTCGAAAATATGTTTAAACACTTTGAAATTGTTTATGTCAGCTTCAGACATTATTTTTATTGCGTTAATTGATTTTAATAATAATTTTAGTAAATGTCTAAAGCAAGCATACTTACATAATAATCATGTGATGCAAACCCTTTAAATAGAACTAGTGTTTGGATGTAGTATCGCTTAGAAAAAAATAAAGTTTTAAGTTTAGTATATTATTACATATTAAACCATGCGGAAGGACACTCTGGGTCATTGTTTCCCTAAGCCCTTGTCTCTTCTGGCACCTAGCCTATTAAGGACATTGTAACAATACTTATTTTAGGGTACTTTGCATATACTGATAATTTTAATAGCGGTGGGCACTACCTGTCACCTAGCGGCAAAATAACTTTTTCCATTACTCGCACATAAGCGCTGATTGAGCAGGCAGTGTAAACAGCCATAGCATGCGATGAAGCAAACAGTGGATATTGCACAGTTCCCTGGTATAAATGAGGTCCTTTTTATTTTAGTAGGCTATTTTACGACGCTTTATCAATTTCTCAGGTTATTTAGCGTCTGAATGAGATGAAGGTGATAATCCCGATGAAATGAGTCCGGGGTCCAGCACCGAAGGTTACCCAGCATTTGCTCATTATGGGTTGAGGGAAAACCCCAGAAAAACCTCAACCAGGTAACTTGCCCCGACCGAGAATCAAACCCGGGCCACTTGGTTTCTCGGCCAGACGTTACTCCACAGGTGTGGACAAATGGGGTACTGGATCGTACACATATTCGTACTAATCTTCTTCATCCTTTTCCTTTATGGATATTCTATCTTTTTCAAATATACAGGGACATCATTTTATTTCTACTAACATTTTTAATATTAACCTGGCTATACCTTTGGATCAACGCCGTTTGCTACCCCCTTCCACGACTGGAGTTCGATGATACTGGCGTAATATACAAACAAATCACTTTACTAGGTATAGGAGGGAAGAAAAGTAGTTCATCCATTTACGTAAACTAGGAAATATCGCGATTTTGAGTTTGATCATTTTCATTAGGCTTTTGTTTAATCAAAATACAGTACAGTATTAACAATGAGTGTTTTTACTCACGAACTGAGCTGTCCATGTGGACGTATTCATTATGCAGTGTATATTATACTGTCTACAGCACATTAGCGTACAATATAGAGAATGAAGTTAAATATAAAAATAATCATAATATGGATATTTAAACACATTTTTTAAAATGGTGACCGCTCATTTCGATACAGGCTTCAGTTCTAATGTGCATATTATCGCATTATAGACTATGTACCTAATCCCAATTACCAGTTTCGTCCTTCGTACTAGTAACTCATGTTGAAATAATTCTGCACCTCTCTACAATAGTACCTTACGTAATGTAAATTCAATCTTCACTTCTGCCCGATCCGAAAAGATAAAATTACTCAGACATGCTATCTACTGTCCGACCAAATGGTTATGTCGCAGACCGTAGAAGGGGAGGAAATCACATGACAGTTAATTACTTAACGAGGCCCTTTTATTTAAGTTATTTTAAACAGTTGTATAATATTACGTAGACGTCCAATTCCTAAGAGAAATTAATGTTCTCAGAAAAGCTGGCGAATAAAAGCTGGTGGGGGAAACCGGGATACGACGTAGGCAAATGGACGACAGTACCTGTGCGAAAATGATTCAAGGGTTAGGGTTATTGGGTTATTTTACGACTCTGTATCAACATCTAGGTTATTTAGCGTCTGAATGAAATGAAGGTGATAATGCCGGTGAAATGAGTCCGGGGTCCAGCACCGAAACTTACCCAGCATTTGCTCGTATTGGGTTGAGGGAAAACCCGGGAAAAAACCTCAAGCAGGTAACTTGCCCCGACCGGGATTCGAACCCGGGCCACCTGGTTTTGCGGCCAGACGCGCTGACCGTTACTCCACAGATGTGGACAAAATGATTCAATATTGAAAGCTCTTTCGTAACTGGAAAACGCGAACTTATTTTTGGAACGTACTGTTTACTCGTATAACCGTAAGGCTAATATGACTATATATGCGGTCTTGGATATGTGTGGAGGACGGTTGAACTTCATTAGTAGAAGGGGTGGGAGTGAAGTACATTAAAAAACTCAGGTACAATAAAAATTGAAGTAAAAATAAAATGATGTCCCTGTATATTTAAATATAGTAATTAAGTCTATCAATATTTCAAACTCACTTAAGCTATAATAATTTTTGCATTTAATTTTCCATTTCGTACGATTTTAACCTAACAGCACTGAAAATAAAGAAATGCAACTCGCAAACTTAACAGCGCCCAAAGGCAAACAAACGCAACGAGAAAATATAGGACACATTCGTTTCCATGTAGAATGGAGTAAGCGCAATCGTTTTTAGGCCGTTGACTATTTATTATCTTTGCAGAGGAATTTTAGTCATTTTGTAGAAACAGTGTACCATCGTAGACTTTCCTCTGGTTAAATGAGGTGTCAGCTGACCATGTTTAAGTAATCGAAGATTATAAATGGCGTACAGAAATTACATTTTAACCACGGTTACTGTTCAGCCGTCGCGTCGTTTCGTAACCTATGATTACTGGTACTTAATATTTTAGGAGAAAAATTCGCTCCGGCACCGGGGATGGAACCCGGGTCCTTGGTTCTACGTACCAAACGCTCTGACCACTGAGCTACGCCGAATTCAATCCACAGCACCGGATCGAACTTTCCTCCTTCGATGTTTTCCTTTGTGGCCTGACTCCAAGTTAGGCATATATATGTTGACGTGTATCCAATGTCACCTGTTATTATTATAGTAGGAGCGCACTCAGCTGAGTGACTTGTTGACCGGGAATCCGCAGTTATTATGCACTGCTAGCTAAGAGAATATTATAGATATATTAATTTGTCGTACAGAATTTATGTGTAATATTGACACTTAATATTTTAGGAGAAAAATTCGGCGTAGCTCAGTGGTCAGAGCGCTTGGCACGATCCCCGGCGCCGGAGCGAATTTTTCTCCTAAAATATTAAGTGTTAATATTACAGATAAGTTCTGTAGGACAAATTAATATGTCTATAATATTCTATTATTACTGGGTTTTCAACCGTAGTTGATGCACTTCGCCATACTGTATATCTTGCACGTGATCTGAGCAGTCTCTAAGATCACGTGCAGGAATCTTTCTGTAAACATAGTATATCTGTCGTTTTCTGAATTTGCTCAGATTAAAACAAATGCGTTGCTCAAGTGGAGGTCACGTTGCAGTTGTTCCGATGTCAGTATTGTTTAATCGGGTTCTTGTTTTTCTTGTAGGGAAGATAACGGGAAAGGCTTAGTAATGCGTTTCGAGGACGATAGTTGGCAGTTGTTGCTCTCGGTTACAGCGAGCCAATTTGTACGAGACTGCATGTCAAGGCCAGTCTGTATAGTGATATAATGATGTCAGTATGAAATATCCATACTCATATTTCTTGCAACTAGGGTTACCAAGAGAAGAAATTCTATAGGAGGACATGGAATCTAAAATAAGAGGACGTTGCTGAAAAAAAGGAGGACTTTTTAAAAATTGGTATGAACAAAATTAAAGATAAAAACAATGGCTCATCTTAGTCAGTTTTCTCGCTACTTGCTGGATCAATATTACACCTGTACCCTACTAATCGGTGGAGTCCACTTTGTGCACAAGAGCCTGAAGGGACCAACTTATATCTTGTAACAAATAACTATAGAATTGTTCACAGAACATGTCCTTGAAATTATATTTCACCATGATGACACCTCTGACTGTCTGACTGTGATTTCGTTCTTTTGTCCATTGAGCAGAAATTAGGAAAAAAATACTTTTTTCAGCACTTTCATTGTGGCTTGGGATAAATAAATAGAATTGGTATATTTTTAAGAGTTCTGAGAAAGTTTTAGTGCTCGCAGAACTATTGGAATTGAAGAATTTGCACCATTGTTTCTCTAAACTTAAATCTTTGTTAAAATTAACTTGATTGGCATATCTTTGTACATTGCAGAATAAAATTGATAAAATAGCTTAGAATCATGAATAGTGACATTTTTAGAGTGTAAGAATTCAATCCTGTCAATAGGTCATTATAAATTATATTTTTTTATGTGCTCCAGCTTCAACCATTGAAAGCAGTTAAATTCTTTCATAGGTTTTCACCATTTGTTTAGATATTCTATGCATAATATCGCACATTATTCAATATTCATATTAATTCTAGTTGAAATGCGAAATGCCGGAAATTGCAAATTTTTTTTAAAGTGCCTGCCGGACAGGATAAAATGATTAAAAAAGAGGACATGTCCTCCTTTTGCCGGACGGATGGTAACCCTGCTCGCAACGAAATGCAGCTTGGAGCAGCACACTTCTCTGTCGACCCACCGATCCGACTGATCATCTTCTCCACACCTGTGGAGTAACGGTTAGCGCGTCTGGCCACGAAATCAGGTGGCCCGGGTTCGATTCCCGGTCGGGGCAAGTTGCCTGGTTGAGGTTTTTTCCAGGTTTTTCCCTCAACCCAATATGAGCAAATGCTGGGTAACTGGACCCCGGACTCGTTTCACCGGCATTATCACATTCACCTCATTCAGATGCTAAATAACATAAGATGTTGATAAAGCGTCATAAATAACCCAACCTGATCATCTTAGTAAAAAATTAATTAAGTGTTTAGGCCTAAGTTTAGTCATGGAGATAGCACATATTTTCCAAATTATCTGTATACAGTACTCACTATCGTGCAACACTAGCTTTTGTTTATACTTTATTTTTTAACTCAAAACATAGGCTAGGTCAAATTTCCTTTTCCGCATTGAATACAAAGAATACTCTTACAATCCCAAAAATGAAGACATATGTTTTCATTTATAAATTGTGCTGTTTAAGTCTGTGTTCGGCATTTCTTGACTCGTGAGTCAACACCTTAGTACATAAGCTGGGCAGAGGGGTAAGGCATGATCTCCCTCCCTCCCTCAAAGTTACGCATTGTTCAAGTAAACACGATAAGATGAGTTGTAAAATCAAGAAGAATTTCGCATATGACAGGCGAACATCTCGTAGTTCGGTTAAAATTCGCAACATGCAGCTTGACTCCTAATTTTAATAAGTTAATTACACATCCATCTTAATATTTAAATTACCGGTATGTATAAAATAACAGAAATAAGAAATAACATCCTACAAAAGTGAAAAAGAAATGAACAAATAAATTATACAGAGTGGAAGCGAAATAACCCTGCAGTTTTTTCGAGCGAATAGTTCATGTTGTATGTAACAAAAAAGTGTAATAACATATCGGTGAAAGTTCATAGTTTTCTCAGAATTTTTTTTCCCAAATGTTTTATAATCTCATATTCGTTAACTATTGCGAGTAGGATCGTGATATTTGTCCAAATCGATAGAAAATCTAATAAAGAATCATTTATTCCTCTGGCGTATTTCCATAATGTAGACGGTTTTCGTGTAAATTTAATTAAAGAAAAAAAAAATTAAAGCCACTAACGATGTGAAATAGATTGCAACATTGCAATCACAAAGGGAGAGGTTCACCTAGCGCAATCTTATCAAGGTCAGTGGCCACTACGAGAGGCTTGTGGCTCGCGTGACAATCGTAACAGCTGTCTCCTGAAAAAGTAATATACTACGAACTATACAACCTTTGGATATTTACATACGTACGTTACAGCGTTCCTACGTTAAATGTTAAATTTAAGATACTATCCGTAAAATCCAGAACTCTGTGTGCAATATGTTCGTATTGAAGTAGATTCATACAAGCGGTTTACACCGAAACTGTAATATTAGACATTCTTATTGTAAAGTATCTAAGTAGCTAATTATTTTTATTTATTTATTTATTTATTATTTATTTATTTATTTATTTATTTAACCTGGTAGAGATAAGGCCATCAGTCCTCTTCCCCTCTACCAGGGGATTACAACTGCAATATTAAGAATACAATTACAATTATAATACATAATTACATAATATATTATTTCCCTCCCCCTTCAAGTAGTGAATAACGCATTCAAAACTATTGGTATTTTTAATACTTTAAAGCAGGCATGCACAAACAGCGCTCAACGAACACGTGCAGGAGCGGGAGAGCGGTGTTTACCGCTCGCCGAAACGGAGAGGAAGATACGTCAGAATGACATAGACTTGCTGTAGGTAGCGGAGAGGGAAACGACCACACTCTATACTGTGACCACTCAGTTATCTAGTGGAGTGCAGTGTGTAGGCCTATTCTCAGTAACTGTTTCACATTGCTTACCTACTGCTACAGTACAGTATGGAGGAATCTAAAAGACGGAACATAACATTTAACGATTTACAGCTCGAACTTATTGATCTTCAATGTGACCTAAGGGCTAAAGATCGTTTGAATAATACTACCAGCCTGGTTGAGTTTTACAAGACTAAACATAAGCAATAATATCCACGACTACACAGGCTGGCTGTGAAAATGATTGCTATGTTTGGCTCAACATTTATACAGGGACATCATTTTATTTTTACTAACATTTCTAATATTAACCTTGCTATACCTTTGAATCAACGATTAATAACCGGTAACACCGTTTGCTACCCCCATCCACGACTGGAGTTCGATGATACAGGCGTAATATACAAACAAATCACGTTACTAGGTATAGGAGGGAAGAAAAGTAGTTCATTTACGTAAACTAGGAAATATCATGCTTTTGAGTTTGATCATTTTAATTAGGTTTTTGTTTAATCAAAATACAGTACAGTATTAACAATGAGTGTTTTTACTCACGAACTGAGCTGTCCATGCGGACGTATTCATTATGCAGTATATATATTATACTGTCTACAGCACAGTAGCGTACACTATAGAGAATAAAGTTAAATTGAAAAATAATCATAATATGGATATTTAAACACATTTGTCAAAATGGTGGCCGTTCATTTCGATACAGGCTTCAGTTCTAATGTATATAATTCCAATTACCAGTTTCGTCCTTCGTACTTGTTACTCATGTTTAAATAATTCTGTACCTACTCTGTAAAAGATTACCTTACGTACTGTAAATTCGGTCTTCACTTCTGCTCGATCCGAAAAGATAAAATTACTAAGACATGCTATCTACTGTCCGTCCAAGTGGTTATGTCGCAGGGTCGTAGAAGGGACGGTTAATTACTTAACGAAACCCTTTTATTTGACTTATTTTAAATAGTTGTATGGGTATAATATTACGCAGACGTCCAATTCCTAACAGAAATTAATGTTCTCAGATAAGAGCTAAGACAGCCCAGCCACTAGCCTTTACAGAGAGGCGAATAGAAGCAGGTGGGGAAAACCGGAATGCGACGTAGGCAAATGGACGACAGTACCTGTGCGAAAATGATGCAATTTTGGAAGCTCTTTCGTCACTGGAAAACGCGAACATATTTTTGGAACGTACTGTTTGCTATGACCGTAAGACTACTATGACTGTATATGCGGTCTTGGATCTGTGTGGAGGACGGTTGAACTTCATTAGTAGAAGGGGTGGAAGTGAAGTACATTCAAAAACTCAGGTACAATAAAAATTGAAGTAAAAATAAAATGATGTTCCTGTATTTGTGAGCAACTGTTTTCTATAATCAACTTTAATAAATGCAGACATCGAACATCTATAACTGATGTTTCATTATGATCATTAGGCTACTGTTCCTTTCAGCTGCCAACAGCATAATACCTCGTTTTGATATACTGATAAATAAAAATATAACAAAATGATATTGTACATTTAAGCAGCTACCTATAGAATTTCTATTACTTCTGTAAAATAAATATTTCTTTATTAATTAATAATAGTCCAAGATAGTTTTGCAAACACTGAACGGGAATTCATTTCATAAGCACTCGTAATAGTACTTCCTTTTGTGTATATTTTGTACGAGTCACCCCTTCTTCCAGTCCACCCTTACATAGAGCGCAGCTAATATCTGCATTCCGCTCATGAGCTGTGAGCCGGCTCGGAGAGCGCAAACCTTGTGCAGGTCTGCTTTAAAGTACTATGGAAACTAGATTCATAAACATTCGATTTTTAAAATCATTGAAATTACATTAACTCACACTTCAAATATTGCACAAAAAATATCTACTTCCTTCGTAAGTACTGTACTGCACGTAATCGTACTTAAAAAAAATAAAACTTTCGGTATTCACAAATGATCAAGGTTGAACTTCTTGCTTCCACTAGAACACTGTGTTATAATATTACAATAATGATACACTTTTAAGAAAAGTAAACTCAATAGTAAAGAAAAAAAAAAGAAAAAAAAAAAAAAAAAAAAACATATTTCCTGAAACAAACTACAGCCAATGCTTTTAGTATATTTACTTACTTACTTACTTACAAATGGTTTTTAAGGAACTCGGAGGTTCATTGCCGCCCTCACATAAGCCCGCCATCGGTCCCTATCCAGTGCAAGTTTAATCCAGTCTCTATCATAATATCCCACCTTCCTCAAATCCATTTTAATATAATTCTCCCATCTACGTCTCGGCCTCCCCAATGGTCTATTTCCCTCCGGTCTCCCAACTAACACTCTATAGGCTATGCAGTTCTGGATTCGCCCATAGTGCTACAGGCCCTACCCATCTCAAACATCTGGATTTAATGTTCCTAATTATGTCAGGTGAAGAATACAATGAATGCATTTCTGCGTTCATTTTCCTGTAACTTCATCCCTCTTAGCCCCAAATATTTTCCTATGAACCTTTTTCTCAAACACCCTTAATCTCTGTTCCTCTCTCAAAATGAAAGTCTAAGTTTCACAACCATATACAACAACCGGTAATATAACTATTTTATAATTTCTAACTTTCAGATTTTTTGACAGCACACTAGATGACAAAATCTTCCCAACCGAATAATAACAGGCGTTTCCCATATTTATTCTGCGTTTAATTTCCTCCCGAGTGTCATTTATATTTGAATTTTTCCACCTCTTCGAAGGATAAATCTCCAATTTTTATGTTTCCATTTCGTACAATATTGTGGTCACAAGACATAATAATATACTTTGTGTTTTAGGGATTTACTTCCAAACCTATCGCTTTACTTGCTTCAAGTAAAATTTCCGTGTTTTCCCCAATCGTTTGTGGATTTTGTTTTCCCCAATCGTTTGTGGATTTTCTCCTTACATATTCACGTCATCCGCATCTAGACAAGAAGCTGATGTGACCCGTTCAATTCCAAACCCTGTCTGTTATTCTGAACTTTCCTAATGGAATATTCTAGAGCGAAGTTAAAAGGTAAAGATGATAGTGCATCTCCTTGCTTTTTAGTATGTTTACTATGACAAGAAACGAGCAACTAACTTTCGAGCATTCGAAGTCTCAGCTGAGCTGTCAATCATCTGGCCGCTATAGAAAAGTTGAACCACGGCTATGGCAAATGCCATTTAAGGCTCATTTTGTCATGCCTGACAGACCTTAGTTCGTTGACCTCTTATATTACGAGAAAAAAGAGCAGTGTATTATCGGCGATGTTGCCAAACTGCTGAAACTTCCAACTTAATTTTCTAATTAACTGTGCATTTAGTTAGCATAACTTAGGTTTCTATTCATGTAAGTATACCCTGTCGTCTTTTTCAATCTGGAGGGTTATTTCACTTCCACTCTGTATATTGACACAAACTTAACTGAACTTCCCCTTAGTTTGGGTATGTCCAAAGTCTGTCTCTCCGCACGCAAAACTTGCAATAGTGAAGGTGTTTCGCGACTTCTCTTATAACTTCTCCTTTCACCTTACCCATTGATGTCTTTTGCGGGTTGTATTTCATATGACATCATCTTTGCCGACCTCTATAGTGAGGATCACGTAAGTGTAGTTCCTAAAAGTCTAATTTGGCCGTTTCTTCAGTGTTGCCAACTAATACCAGTTATCACCAAAGAGGGAAAAATTACAATGCTACGTACTGAAATAATAATAATAATAATAATAATAATAATAATAATAATAATAATAATAATAATAATAATAATACAGTAACTGCATATCTTACTTATTTGCCACATCTCATCTTTATGTTGCGAGGTGTTTTCTACATGATTCAATAATTTATGAAATAGCAGGCCTATATTTTCCTTCTGAAATTCTCTCATATTATGTTGGTAATTAGGATTAGTATGATCTAATATTACAATTTATTTTATCTGGCAACATGAAATTCATTGCTTTAACTAAACAGTTTACGATTCACGAGACCTAACCTAAAAATGTAGTTGGACCATTTGAAATGATTACTACGAATTCCGAAAACAGAATACCACTTTAAAATGTATAGCTTACTTAAAATACTTTCAAGCACTTTCTTTCTTGAAGAAATCGCTACCATGCTATTTCCTCTCTTCGAAATTTTAATAAAAATCTAAACACAAAACAATTAAAATGCCAATATATTTACATGCATGTTTCATACGAAGTAGGTCTATAAGTTATTTCTTATTTAATTGCATTTACCTGTATGTAGAGTTGAATTGGAATTACAACGAAACAGAACTGAATTGTGTATTGATATTAATATTAATACCGGTATTACTAATTAATTATTAATTCACAAGCCTAGGTACTTGCATTTTCATTTACTTTACTGCAAACCGAAGTTATTGATGCCAACATAACACTTAGAAAATAACTGCTATTTGTGGTATTTCTAAGTACCCGAAATTCGAAACAAAGTTGGTAAAAGAAAATTCAACCTGAAAGCTAGAAAATCACTAAAATCCACTAGTATATGTAGTAATAGGGAAAAATGGTTAGGTTTCATCCTTAGGGTATTAAGTAAGCTGACCCGGACTATAGTTTAAGTAGATCTGAAGAAGTAACTTTGCACAAGTTCACAAGATGTAGCTCTTTGTATATTTTAATTACCAGTAACACTGTTCTGCTGTTTACAAAAATCGATGTTCAAATTAGACAAAAATTAAAACCTTTATGATTTATAATAATGAAGCTCTAAGTAATAGGTTGATGCATAAATTCGCAGAGTTTTGTTTTTCATGCGATTTATAAATAATTTGTCATTTTAATGTCATAATTAAGCTTAGTACTCCTGCCACCAAAAGACTCAAGTTGCGGGTAAATAGTCTATATAGTAGCTGGAACCCAGGTGATGCAGTAGAGAAAGAGACAGACGAACATGTTCTTATTGTATGTTCGTAGAGTACATCCAACCTGAAATAAAAGTAGAGCAACTACTGACTTTATAATCTAACAGCTCAACAGCCCGAAGTTGGCCTGCGTGACAAACATTTTTTCTTCATAAAGTATGGGTAGAAAGTGCTGACGGAGTTGGGGCTCACTTGAAATATGTTCCTTCGTGTACTTTTCTAGAAATTCTCTAAAGTGTTTATTGTTCAATTTATTAAGCGGTATATTGGCATTGACCATCATGGCACATAGATCCTTGCAAAACATGGATTTCTTATCGTACTCACTCTGAGTTTGATGGTACAGCTTGTTTTTAGTTACGTACAATCATATTTCTATGCCTTTTTGTATTGCAGTGTCTTTCAATACAGAGCAATTCCACGTGTAACTGACTGACATTTACAGTACACTTTGACAGCAAAATGTCTGCCTAAATTGTATAATGGGTTGAAATTAGACTGTGTCACCGCAGGATTTTATAGAGGGAAGTGTACACCTAAGATACAAATAAAAATAAATGTCTTTAATAGGAAAAGTATACTATTTATTTACATCCAAAGTGTGTGTAACAGACTGACATAAATGCCAACTCTCTCTTCGGGTGAACATGGTTCTCTACAGATTTCTCTGAATTGTCATTGCTGATACAATTTTGCAAAATATAGTTCGGAGAGGAAATTGTAATCTTCAGTTTAAGTTGAAAACGACCTCCAAATCACGATTAGTAATGGAGTTATGGCCGAAAAAGTGATGTGTAACAGACTGACCTCATTCTGTAACTGACTGACATCTCTGAATTATAAACTGAAGTTGCACTTACAGAACCGTAAATAGTACAAAATAATATGAAACTTGATAAATAGTAAATTAACATAACGATTAATTTAAATGAATAATATGTTTTCCAGAATACAAAAATTAGTTTGCTTAACCATGCATCTTAAATGACACAAATTAATGCACATACAAGTATTACATAGGCCTACTTAATAACATATATAGTTCTTTCTCTGTGATTAATAGACATCGGATTTTTAGGCACTAAAAATTGCAGTTTTAGGCGCCTAAAATAAGCTCACAATTTGTAAAATTAGGCTCTATTTTAATGAAAATAGGCATTTTAGGCACATCAAGGTATCATACTTATTTCTTTCACTGAAATTTTTAGTTATACACTAAAATACGCACAAAAAAAGTATGTTTAAACATTAAAAAAGAATACTATATTATATTTATAAACAGAGCTGCACAAATTTAATATATTGAAACTAATGAAATAATGATTATTGATATCAAGATTACTCATTTTAAGTTATTGAAATTCAGTTCCATGCTCAGACTTTATTATAATTATCTGCACAGTACACCACCAGAATTTTTTCTAAATTCTCCACAGTTAACCTTTGCCTTTTGTCACTGAGAATCATTTTGAAAGCAGAAAAACTTCTTTCAACCGAAACTGATGTGAGAGGCGCAAATTTTAAATTAGGTACAATAGAAACATCAATACTTACTGGAACATTTACACTTTCCCCCGATATCACTCTTGATACTTTTTCCAACAATGAAAATCCTACATTCTTATTTAATACGTTGTCCCACTTATTTTTAACTTTTTTTCCCAGTTTCGCCCAAAGCAGAATGTATGTTCACTTGAGCTTCCTTTACTATTGCTATTTGGCTACAAAGAAATTGTTTTTCACGTTCTAATTGTTCAATGCTTGCAGGTATGAAAGAAAAGTTTGATGTTATGTAGGCAATATCGTTTTTCACTCGTGAGTCATTCAGACAATCTTTCACTGCTTTCACACACGCTGCACTATCAGTTTCAGGTAATTTATCAATAACTGTGACCACTTCTTTAAAATACTTAGAATAATACACCACTGACTGAATCCAGGTTCCCCATCGTGTAACAACCGGCTGAGGTGGGAGTGGGATATCTGGAAAGTTCTCTCTGAATATTGAAATCCTGGATGGGGCTTTACAAAAACATTTTTTTGTGTTAGAAATAAACGAATTGGCAAGAGGAAATTCATTCCGGATTGTTTCAGAAACCCTGTGAAGTCCATGTGCTAGACAGGTTACATGCGTGAGGTCAGGATAAAATGTTTTAAGAAGTGGAGCTGCAGCAACCATGTATGAGGCAGCATCAGTACAAAACAACAGAACTTTAGAATCGTCTATATTACCTGAGTATAAAGACTGTAGGCCTTTATTTACAAAATAAGCAATGGCTTGGTTATTCACTTTCGAAAGTTCCTTAACACATACGAGGTGTGGAATCGAAGGTCCATCAGGACTAAGTTTTCCTACTACCATATTTGCTATATACCTATTCATAGGATCTGAGGTTTCATCCACAAAGACCCATATGTAAGAATCACCTATATCCTCCCGAATGGAAGCTAAAGTTTCATTGTATATTCTGTCTAAGTAATTTTTTCTTAGAGTCGACTCAGATGGGATATTTTGAATGCAGTATTTTTGTAAAAACTGTCTTAAAACCGGATTTTCAATTGCATTCCAGGGAATGTTAGCAGCAACAAACGCTCTGGTTAAATCAGCATAGAAATTGCTGCTGAGATTGGATGAAGTAGGCTGTGTTAGTAAAGTTTGTTGCAGTTGATTTTTCTGCTGAGCTTTAGCCTTATGAGCCGCTCCTTGCACATGCTGATTTAAGTGGCACTTCTTTTCTTGCGAAATCTAAAAATGTAAAGTAAACTGAATTAAAATAAAATCCTAATTGTTGTATTGCCGTATTTCTATCACAAAGTTAGTGGGTTCGAACAATCAAAATTTTAATGACCTGCAAATACTTTAACTATCGGAATTTAAAAGGTTAAAGTGTAGTGGTCTTAAAAAGAATTATACCTCAGGATAGCTCAGTCAATGTATAAATATTATAGGCCTACTCATTAAAATTAATAGAATTTATATATTTCAACTATTGTTAATACCTGTTTGCTACAAATCTTGCAGAATATTATTTTTCCATCATAAGTGAATTCTGAATATTCTGTTAGCCATTGCCGGATCAATGTAGATTTTGCACTTATATTTTTCGGCATTATCGCGTTAAACTTCACAGGAAAACGTCCTACCGCTCAAAACTTCTCAACACAAATAAGGTGAGGGAAAGAGCAACTGTTAACGAGCATTCAAATGAACCGTTGTTATTGAGATTCAATTGGACAAAAATACAAAGTTCCACTTATTGTTGCATTTCCTGGTAGTGTTAACACTAGGAGGGCCATTCTTTTAAATATTTTGTAACGGTTTACCCTACTAATTCGCAGTTTTACGACTTTTCATAAATATTTCAAAAACACTCTTTCTCCAAAAATTGTGATTTTATGACACTCTGAAGGGCAGTACAGCTAATCGGGTTCAGACCGAAAACAGTCATTTTTATAGTATAGTATATCTCTGAATCGGTAGCAGCACATGTTGTGATTGTTGCCTGCTTCAAAACTAAGGTTGGTTCTTTGTCGGCATTTATGCCTCCAAACATGTTAAATTCGGTGAAATCTATTGCGAGTGTCGTGAGATTCAAAACATTTTGTTTCCTTTATCAATGGTTTCATGGCCGGTGTGAAGCAAACTTTCCACTTTTTAAATGCCTTAAATTTCGTAGTGAATGCATGTATAAATTATAAAAAGTAAGAGTAAAAGGCGAAACTTTACAGTGAGTTAGGCATTTTTAGGCGAATATTAACAAATTAGGCTCTAATAACCGTTTTAGGGCATTTTAAGGCACTATAAAACTCTTTGAATACCTTTCAATTCCCATGAAACACAAATATTAATAATTATTTTTACTTTTCTCCTAAAGAAACAAAATAGGCATTTGCCCTAGAATCCGATGTCTGGTGATTAAATACTGTATATACAAGCCATATGCATTGGTGTTTAATTTTAGGACTATAAGAGTGTCACAGCAACCTTGACAGCGCTTATCACTCTGTATGGCATCAACTCCCCAGCGTAAGACAGTATGTTACGCTATTCAAACGCGTTCCTAATCATCTGGCACTGACCCCCTTATCGATTACGATAAGGTGACGCAGGTCACAGTTTATATTTCCCATGCCTATGGCTGTTATGTATTATGTTCATAATAATAGATTAGAATGTTGAGTTCTACTTTTAGATTGAATTTGAACCATTGGAATTAAACACGTAGAAGCACTCCACGGCACTCGTTGACTCACTTATTTATTCTAACAGGTATGTACTGCAGGAATACTGTCAATATGTCACTTGTTATCTGAACAAACTTTAGTTTATTTTCACACACGGAACCTGTGGACCTTTCGCACTGATTGTTCACAAGACAGTTGTACATATTCTACAACATAGGGATCTAACACTTTCACGTAATGAACTCCATGAGATGCCGGAATAGGTGCAAGATGTTCAAATCGTTTTTCGAGATACTTTTTTCCTTCGTCTATCTCAATCTGTGCTACCTCCTTAACAATAATTTGGTTGTAAGAGTAATGGAACGGAGAAAAATTCTCTCCGGCGCCGGGATTTGAACCCGGGTTTTCAGCTCTACGTACTGATTCTTTATTCACTAAGCCACACCGGATACCACCCCGGCGTCGGACAGAATCGTCTCAGATTAAGCTCCAACTCTTGGGTTCCCTCTAGTGGCCGCCCTCTGCACTACGCCATAGATGTCTATGAACGTAGGACCAAAGTCCACACATGTGCTGAGGTGCTCGTTATGAGTGACTAGTTGGCCGGGATCCGACGGAATAAGCGCCATCTTAAATCACGAAGTTCAAATCCCGGCGCCGGAGAGAATTTTTCTCCGTTCCATTACTCTTACATCGTATGATGACGCAGAATATCTGCATGGAAATATCATATGTACTTCGGTACATTAAAATAATATATATAAATAATTTGGATGTTTTTATTGCTCACAATGTTACAAAATTCTGTAGCGCTTTGTATCTTCTTCCCCGATTTCGCAGGCATCCATGCCATCCTTTTTACTTGGCCTCCAATCACATCCACGGCCCCTTTGCCATGATGCGACTGAAAGAAGTTCCATTCTATGTTAAATCCAAATATGCGAGCAAGCAATGTCACATTGCTCAATGTTTACTTATGTTTAAAATGACTCGCTGCTTTATCTGAAAATATTTTTACCACCTCAATGTTCGGAAGAATTGCCAAAATTTCCGAAAACACTTTTCGTAGACAAACATTCACTGCATAGCCTATTTGTCATGTGCTACATAATCTGACACTAATGCAGAGGATTTCTTCTGAACTTCCCTGTCACCTTCCTGTCTAAACCAGGCAACAGCAGTGAATATTGAGACCTGCTTATTGCTCCAATGAGCTGCCTGAATCTCATTTTGCTTTTTTCAGGTATAATTACTGCACACTTATCACCAGTTCTCGTTTAACTCCACCAAGGCCTTCCAAGTAACTAAGCACGCTGTGAGAATGAACAACATAACAGCTGAGAGCGCGACATGTCAGTCACTCACAATGCCGTAGAGGAAAACGAAATAACTTTAGAAGAAAATGTTCTAATACTTTTTTATTGGTCATGTAGTAATAACGCAGAATACCAAAGGAAATTTTAATCTGTCAATTATTGTGCTGTGTGGAAGAGTTTTTGTATGTTTCTTGTGACGGACTGACCGTAACTTACAGTACAAATAATTATAATGATTTTAAGTTATTTAGGATCTTAGGATACTTCAACTAATTACATATTTACTTCAAGGAAAGATCAAAATATAGTATACAAAAAATACGGCTCGAAATAAAACAAATTTACGTGTCCAAATTGTGACACGAAACATAAGTATCTATAGGTGTTTTTTTAAGCGTTTGGAATATGACAAGATCTGCAGCAAGTTATAGACTAAAAGGAAGAGTATTTTAAACATTATCTTACGAAATAAGGCGATTTAAAGTATAAAGAAACATATTTCTTCAACAAAAATACTCCTACATCAATTTCAAGAAATTCACCTCAGTATGACATTTTCGTGGAATTGCTCTACACTGTTTTCTTGTAACTTTTATATCTACTTTGCACAACTTACATATAAAGTAAATTATTATTGGCTCCGAACTCTTGAATTAAGTCCTCCAGCCTTTCATACTTCGAAATTTTTGTCTTCGGCATTTTACCTCGTCACAAATACAAATGTTACGTTAAATAAATAATACGACTTTTACATTTCACTGGTTTAAAGCATTCACTATGATCGTGTTCCGACTTCAACACAAACTAGAGTGAGAGTGAGTAAGATGCAGTTCTATGTTGTATCAGACGGGACGTATCCCTGGGCTGTGACATCAGGTACAGTATGAGAGTAAGCAACTGTATTCCAGCTTAGACGTAGCTGAAATACTAAGTTTAGTCACAATATTTTGTTACTGAATACTTCTTAAATTGCTAAATGTTTAAGGAAGTAGGAATAAAAGAACATTTCCTATAGTTTTGTTTCAGTTTAACTGGGAAGTGAAGGCATCGGAGGCTACTAGAACCATTTGTGTCGTTTACAGGGAGAACATTCATCGGGGATAGTACGGCACGAGGAGAACATTCATCGGGGATAGTACGGCACGAGGGTTTAAAGAGGGTTGTTTTGACATGAATGATTCTCCACGTCCAGGAAGGCCGTCCGACTTTGACGAATCCGTTTAACGCTTTAATTCACGATGATTCACGTCAGTCAACCCGGGAAATAACCGATATGATAATTTATTGAGGAATTTTGACCAATGAACATTTGCATTCGGTCTGCCGAGTTAGCTCTGTGGTAGTGTGTCTGGCTCCAGACTAGCCGGCCCGGGTTCGATTCCCGGCAGGATCAGAAATCTATATACTAATAATAAATCTGTAGCCGAAATTTTTCTGGTAATTTTCGATTTTCCAAAAATAATTGGTCCTAACATATATAATTAACCACCCTGAAAAAGAAAATCGCGTTTTTCAAATTTTTGTTTGCATGTCTGTCTGTCTGTCTGTATGTTTGTTACCTTTTCACGCGATAATGGCTGAACGGATTTCGATGAAAATTGGAATATAAATTAAGTTCGTTGTAACTTAGATTTTAGGCTATATGGCATTCAAAATATATTATTTAAAAGGGGGGTTATAAGGGGGCCTGAATTAAATAAATTGAAATATCTCGCTTATTATTGATTTTCGTGAAAAATGTTACATAAGAAAAGTTTCTTTAAAAATAATTTTCGATAAGTTTTATTCCTTGAACAATTTTGATAGGACTGATATTTAATGAGATAAATGAGTTTTAAAATTAAAATAACTGCCATCTAAGGCCGTGTAATGAATTAAAAAACAAATGACTTCGTCTGTAAGGGGCCTTGGACAGCAACAATCGAAAGCTATGAAAGATAGCCTACAGAGAATGTTTCTGTGTTTGTATGAAGTAATATCGGAAGCTAAATTAACCGATTTGTATAATTAATTATTATTTCACCATTGGAAAGTGTAGTTTCTCTAGATGGACATAGTGCTATAATGTTATTACAGTAACTTCTGATATAATATAATATAATATAATATAATATAATATAATATAATATAATATAATATAATATAATGTAATACAATATAAAAAAATTAAGAAACAGGTTAAAGGAATTGTCATTGCACCAAAAGAGTGTCTCTGGACCAAAATGATCGCATTTTAATTATTTGGATGCAATTTAAATCAAGTAACATATTAAACGATTTATCCTTCTATCAAACACGAATGTTCCCTGGATCAAACGTCCTATTTTAATTATGTAATTACTTTATTTTTATTTCTAACGGGTGCTGCGGAGCGCACGGGTACGGCTAGTATGTAATATTATATAATATAATTTAAGTTATTTGAAGGGTTCAGAACCATAGTGGGCCAAGCGCCATTTACTGAATACGTAGAAAACAAAGGTTAAAATTAAGTTATTACCATAATTCAATGGAAACCTATAACAAGTAAAATAAAATATACACATTAAACCTAAATGATGTCAATCTTCATTAAACTATGGTTGCATGTAATATAAATTAAGAAAAATGTTAAAGGAATTGTCATTGCACCAAATGAGTGTCTCTGGACCAGAATGATCGCATTTTAATTGTTTGGATGCAATTTAAATTAAGTAACATATTAAATGATTTATCCTTCTATCAAACACGAATGTTCCCTGGATCAAATGTCCTATTTTAATTATGTAATTACTTTATATTTATTTCTAACGGGTGCAGCGGAGCGCACGGGTACGGCTAGTTTTCAAATAAAATTTCTACCTCGGAACTAGGAGAGATGGCGGTGCGGAACTTCTGATCACTAGATTGTGCACCAATATGCCTGGGTTAAATCCCAAATCTCTCCGCAGTGCATATGAAGAGAAGGCATATATATGTCACTGTTGATAGTGATTCGTCCGTCGGACGGTGACGTTAAACCTGGCGGCCCCCTTGATGCTATTCGACGTGCCGGCACCGGGTTCCCCTTCCTCCTCCTCCTCCTCCTCCTCCTCATCATCATCATCATCATCATCATCATCATCATCCCTCAGCCCAGACACTACACTTACACATACACTCACCCTAGTACACGACATAACTCTCCACAGATACACATCATGTACAGTGTGGCCCGCCGAAGTGGTGTACAACTAGAAA
The DNA here is from genome assembly GCF_040183065.1 of Periplaneta americana. Taxonomy (NCBI): domain Eukaryota; kingdom Metazoa; phylum Arthropoda; class Insecta; order Blattodea; family Blattidae; genus Periplaneta; species Periplaneta americana. Next base: position 128,608,714 of record NC_091120.1, read on the forward strand.
AATGGATCACAGTCCTGTCATTTATCCGCAATATGCGGATTCCGAATCACGTGTCGTAAAGTGAAGTGAATAGGCATTGGATACATACATACATACATACATACATACATACATACATACATACATACATAGGCCTACATACATATATACATAAGACTACATACATTTGCATTCCATAGAGTTAAAAAGTAGGCCGCATAATTAATTAATTCTTTAGTTTTTTAAGTTAAAATCTACAATTACTGTATTGTTGCATTACTTATTATATTCTATTCTATGTTATTCCATTCTATTCCATTCTATTTTATTATTAGAACAGTGATGTATAAGGTTCACTATATTTTGCCTGATATTGTCTCTGCTTGCTTGTACGTGTGTGATATAGAAGTGATGGGGTATTCTTGGTGGGGTTGTTCTATTTTTTAACAACCGGTTCTCTCCGCCAATAACTACAAATTTCATAATTTTAATATCAAAAATATTAAATAAGATAATAAGTAATAAGTACAGTAGTTCCAAATATAGGAAAATTGCAATGCAACATGTTATTAAATAATTATGTCTAGAGAAAGTCCACTGTTTTAGAGTTACGGGTAGTGCTTCTGACCGTGAAACGAGCGAGCCCGGGTCAAAATCTTTGTTGGGACAAATTACCTGGTTGAGATTTTTCCTGAGGTTTTCACTTAAAACCAATTGAAGCAGAATTCCTGCCATCATTTCGCCATCTATATATTGACAGACTCGTTTCACCATCATTAATTCAATGTTAATACAATGTTAAAATTGAAATATACCGTCTATACTTATCTAGTATTATATGATTAATTATAACATAAACGTTTTCGGCACTAATGTGCCATTTTCAAATGTATGAAAATCATTAATTCACATATCATCATCATCATCATCCATTCCATAGCCTGAATTAATTTCACGATGTGGCGTGCTGTACTTTTATTGTTTTAACACTGCATTGCACTGCACAAGAGGAATCAGCATTATTAAACGAATAATCGTTTCAAATGTATTTTTACCACGTTTTAACACATTTTTCACTTCATTAAACCTATCACCACTGCGTACTTTCTCCTTTAGCCGCAATTACAGCTACCATCCTCTTAGGCATGCTCTGAATAACATTTCTGGTACCCAGGTGATCCAGGTTGAATGGCTTCCCTGAGCTGGTGTAAGTCTTCTGGTGCAGGCACCCCATTCCGTATACGTGTTCCCAGTAAATTCCATACGTTCTCTATGGGATTCAGTTCATACTCTGAATCGCCACCTCTTGGAGAAAATTGATGACGGACATTATCCTGCATTAGAATGAAGTTGTCCCAAATAAAAGGTGCAAAAGATACAACGTGGTTCGTAAGAGTTTCTTTTACATAGCAGTCGGCATTGAGGGGGTCATGCTCAACGAACACCAGGTCCGTCTTTTCTTGCATACTGATTTCGCCCCATACCATGATGGACCCTCCTTGGAATGGACTCTAGGAGAGAAAGTACAAGGAGAATAGCGCTCTCCAGACCTTCTCCACACTCTCCATCGTCCATCTGGAGAACGTAGAGCCAACCTAGTCTCATCTGTAAATAAGAAATTAGACCACTGTTCTAACGCCCAGTTGGTATGTTGATGAGCGAACTCAAGTCTTGTAGCACGACGCTGCCGAGTCAACAGGGGTCCTATGGCAGGTCGTCTTGACTGCAGGGTCGATTTGTGGAGACGTCTTCTAACTGTCCACACACTCACTTCCAACTTAGGGTTTTGATGGAATCGATTTTGGATCTGGGGGGCAGTCGTACGACGATCCCACAATACGTGCTGCCGTCCCTTTCGATTGTGGCTTTGCTACGACCTGAACCTGGCCTTCTGTTGTACGAATTTGTTTCTCTAAAGCAGTGGTCGTCAGCATTCGCTGAAATGTGCAAAGGGTACGCGGTGCTTTCCCGTGTGCACTGTCGTGCAACAGGGAGAGATAGAGAGCATACCTGCTAGCAGCTACGGAGTGCGCCCTAGTGCACTGCGTTTTCCGCGGGTAAGAGAGACTAGCCCCAGCGTGCTCTGTGCTGACGACCCCTGCTCTAAAGCGTCTCACAGAGCTCTGTGAACGCTTTCAACTGATACTCCAAGTCTCTCCACTACATAGCGATAAGACGTTCCATCTTCAATCAATGCAACAGCTCCTGCAGAGGCTTCCGGGCTTAACGGCATGTTAGTTGTATGAAAACTTCTTCGTAACAGCATCAAACAGTGAACAAAACACGTATTTTCGTCGGTTAACTTCAAAAACATAAGTCATCCCCCAAACACATGGTGCAATATTTGTTAACAGAGCTTGTCACACATGTACGAGTGATAATGGTAATAATAAACAAATGCATTAAGGAACTGCAAATGATTATTAGCGTGATTTTTACAATTAAATTTTTCTTTCAGAATATCCCAGCCGCATCTTAAAACTAAAAAACTACTTCAAAGTTCAACAGAGAAGACTTTAAGCCCTACTATTTAATCACAAAATAACTTTTTCTCTAGCATTCCATTTTTTTGCACCACAGTGCATGTTACTTTTCTTAGACCAGCGGTGACCAAACTGGGTATCGTGATTACATCGTGTAATCAAAGACATTCATACTGGTAAGGGGAGTTTCCTGTACATGCTCTCTTTCTCGCTCATGTACTGAAGGTAAGCAGTGTCTGTACCATGTCGCTCTACAAACCCTCTGTCTCTACGAGCAGGATGGGAAGAGGAATTTGAATTTATTCGCTATTCTGTCGAAAAAAATGTAATATGTTGCTTTGCTCAACGGTTCAATTAGTAGTAGTATATAGAAGCGACATTACAGGGCATTACGCTGAATACACAGGCATAACAGGTATTATTATTATTATTATTATTATTATTATTATTATTATTATTATTATTTATCAGCAAGTGTTACCATAATTCTTATATACGTGCTTCAATATATAGGCCTACATCTTCCCTTGAATGATAAAATAATTACTACACTATATTTCCATTTTAATTTCTTTTTTAATCTTTTAGTGACTATTATTAGTTATTTATGAGTTATTGATTTAATAATAATAATAATAATAATAATAATAATAATAATAATAATAATAATAATATAATACTGATAGCTTTATCAGTAGCAGCAGTAGTAATTAATAATAATAATAATAATAATAATAATAATAATAATAATAATAATATAATAATAATATAGAGAAACTGATTGAATATTACGTGCTAGTGTAGTAATGAAACGAGCTATTAAACTCTAAGAACTGAAATCAGCCTTGAAACATCGTCATGAAGAGAAAGATGACATAAATAAATGTAAGGAAGCCAGTTGTCTAGTGGCGAACGAAATAGCTCGTTCTCTTTAAGCCTTCTAACAAAGGAGAGTTTTATAAAAGCGTAATGATCAAGGTGGCTGAAATAATTTGTCCAATTAAAGTTGTTAATCAATTTTGAAAAACTACGCATTTCTCGACTAAATATCTGGAAGAGAATTCAGGAAAGTTCTGATTGTGTTCATGAGGAATATTTAAAAAAAAGCTTGAAAATTTGTATATATTTTTAATTGGTTCTTGATGGCAGTAATGATATTACTGATACAGCTAAACTTGCGATTTTTATTCGAGGAGTTGATGAAAAGTCAATGTTAGAGCACGAACAACCACTGGTTGTAGTTTTCATGCCATGTACTTCTCCCCCGCCTCCTTACTTTTCGCGTGTAATCACTGCCGTTCGAGTTTTGGTCAAAGCTGATCTATGAGAATTCGATTCAAATACAGTGTATGCGCAGCTTTAAATGATACTGGTCCAATGAGCAATAATGCAATCTGTATTGTCAAGACTCTTAATTAATGAAAAAATAGTTTATTTCATTCAAATGTAATACAAAATTGTAGACATATTAAAAGAGGAAAACAAAGTATTTATTAGCCTGTTGACTTTTTAAACACTTATCGCAAATTAACTGCAACTGAACGAAGTCTTTTGGAAACACGGATCAGTAGCAGGCTGCGTTCGAACCTAACCGAAACGACGACTACAAATACCTCATGGTGAACAGAATGGGTATTCGGGTGAAAACATAGTACTTAATACAGATTTAGAATCAAATGACGTGCATATGAAATTTATTTTTAAGGAATTCTTGTCGCCATATTGAGAGTTTAACCTCTACACGCAATACACTCACAACACGTTCGTTATTTTCATTTTTTATTAAAGTAAATGAAAACGTCTGAATAGCTAATGCGCAAAATAACTGAAAATTATGTCAAAAGTTTTGTTTCGATACCGCAAAAACAATATTTACAATTCCGCACAATTCATCTGATAATGTAATACCAAATTTATTCTAACCCATTCTGTACTGGTGAAGATGGCGCTGATGAATGTGTGTTCGATGTTCGGTGTAGATGGCGCTGATCGGTTCGATGTCTCCATAACAACAGTTAAAAGAAAGTGTTGCTGTACGAAGGAAGTGTTGCTGTTGGAAGGAAGTGAATTTAAAGTGAAATGTCATTTATAAGAACGGTCACAAATCGTGGCATGGAATGCGGTGTTAAGGACAAATTCAAATGTAGAAAGCAGCGTAAAATGAGTACGGGAAGTATTTCGTGGAGATGCACGGAAAAGTAACAAACCGCAATTTTACAGACTAATGCAGAAGTTGGTGAAATAGTATATATAAGAGACTTGCATGATCATGAAAATAAAAGTCCTAGGGTTATTGAACCACATATTTTGCGGTAAAATTGAAAAAGAAAAGCGTGTGAAGAAATTACTGTAGAACCCAGTAAAATAATACGAGCAGAATTATCGAGGTCAGATGCTTTTAATATTCAGAGAATGGAAACGGTCAAACTTCTATTAGCATTGTACAGAACCCGGAGGAAACAGATGTCCACTGACTCTCGTAATGTAAATGAGGCATTAGAACAATTAGGCCCTAAATACTTTAAATATTTTAACAAATCGAGGCGAAAGGTTCTGTTTTGTAGACATCGAAAATAAGGCAGTAATGTTTACTTGTGAACGAAATGTGCAGTTTCTGTGTAGTAATGCGCGTAATATATTAGCGGATGGAACATTCTACGTTTCACCAAAACACTTTCATCAGGTTTATACTATACATACATATACTACAGTACGATTATTTAGTCCTGACAGTCGCCGGAGATGTGCGCGTGGGACAGGCGAGTCCATTTAGTTACGCCAAGGGGTGTTTGGTTTATTCACTCTCTTGCCTTTACCGACTGCTCGCCCCTATCTCTACTCCGGAACTCTCCCCACTCCTCCGATTACTTCCCCTCTTTCGCGTCGCTGAGCTGTCAGGACTAAATAATCGGTCTGTACATTAGGGTACGTCCAAGTTGCTTTTTGTTTATTGTTATCGAAAACTGTATCAGCTTACGAATGCATGTGGAAACGTATTCGTGATTTGTGTAGTGATGATTTTAATCTTGAAACCATAATTTTAGATTTTGAAATTGCTGCTCATAATCCAGTCAAAAAAGTGTTTCCTTCAAATAACCATTAAAGGCTGCAGTTTTCATTTAGGCCAGACGTGGTAGGCCTATAGGAAGATACTCGATCGAAGACTTCGCTCTGAATATGCCACTCCTAATTACGAAGTAGGAAAGCTCCTGAAATATATGTTTGATTTAAAATGCGTACCTCCATGCACAGTAGGGTATGCATTTGCTGATTTGCATAGCATTGCTGCTAATCACAATCAGTTAACGAGATTCCTAGACTATGTACTTGAAAACTAGTAAGTGAAGATGCTAAATTTTCTCCTAAATTGTGGGCCAGTGTACCAACAGATGAAATCAGAACAACAAATGGGGCGGAATCGTTCCATCGTCATTTGAAACGACAGTTTTACAAATCTCAGCCCTCTATCCATGAATTTACGAAGTGTTAAAGCAACTGCAGAGTGGAACGTATCTTTCTTTCAACATAGTGCGTTGTAACAGAAAAACAAATAGACGTGTCCAAGGTAATCATCGTGTTGCAACTGAAATATGGAGGAAATACCAAAGTGATGAATTATTACTGGAGTACGTTAAAAAAATTGCACTTCCGTTCCAGCCAATCGTACTGTAGACAAACGGCATACCGGGACCATCACTGGACAGTGTACTTTAAAGCATACCTGCACAAACAGCGCTCGTTCCTTCGGAGCGGGAGAGCCGTGTTTACCGCTCGCCGAAACGGAGAGAAGGATACGTCAGAATGACATCGACTTGCTATAGGTAGAGAAGAGGGAAACGACCACTCAGCTGTCTAGTACAGTGCAGTGCGTTTTCTCAGTAACTGTTTCACGTTGCTTAGCTACTGCTGCAGTACAGTATGGAGGAATCTAAAAGACGGAAAAGTGATCATCAGGCAAATTCTTTCAATGTTGCATGGGAAAACGCTTATTTTTTCATAGCTGCTGGAGTAAATACTCAGTGCCTTATCTGCCACAACATTTTGAAAGGTAGAAAGAATTATAACATGTCATAATGCGTCATTACGAGTCCAGACATAAAGATACTTACTGTTGTTTTGTTGCTAAAGATCACAGTGAAAAGGTTCAGGACTTGAAAGCTGCATTATTACCCGAGATAGGTACAGTCAATATTTATTTTTTATAAATTTGAAATACATTGTCTTATGAGAGGTACTTTCTTAATTACTTCTATGCGTGAGGTTGCGGGTTCGATTCCGGGTTAGGTCGATTGCATTTAAGTGTGCTTAAATGCGATAGGCTCATGTCAGTAGATTTACTGGCATGTAAAAACTGCGGGACAAAATTCCGGCACACGGGCGACGCTGATATAACCTCGGCAGTTGCGAGCGTCGTTAAAGAGGCCTAAAACATAATATTTAATATTTAACGATTTACATCTCGAACTTATTGATCTTCATTGTGACCTAAGGGCTAAAGATCGTTTGAATTACTACTAGCCTGGTTGAGTTTTACAAGACTAAACATTAGCAATAATATCTACGATTACACAGACTGCTTTGAAAATGATTGCTATGTTTGGCTCAACATTTATATTTGTGAGCAACTGTTTTCTACAATCAACTTTAATAAAGGCAGGCATCGAACATCTGTAACTGTAACATCGAACTGTTCCTTTCAGCTGCCAACAGCATAAAACCATAAAACCTCGTTTTCATGTACTGATAAATAAAACTATAACAAAATGTGATTGTACATTTAAGTAGCTATAGAATTTCTATCATTTCTGTAAAATAAATATTTCTTTATTATTTAATAATAGTCCAAGATAGTTTTGCAAAGACTGAACGGAAATTCATTTCATGAACACTCGTAATAGTACTTCTTTTTGTGTACATTTTGTACGAGATCACCCCTTCTTCCAGTCCACCCTTATACAGAGCGCAGCTAATATCTGCATTCCGCTCATGAGGTGTGAGCCGGCTCGGAGAGCGCAAACCTTGTGCAGGCCTGCTTTAAAGGTAAGTTGTTGTACATGTATTATTTTTATATAAGGATCTATTAATTTAGGGACTCGAAATATTTTGCGCATTTGCAATCCGTCGTTTTGCGGGAAAGAAAGTATGGAATTTTGCGGATTAGCAGTATCTATTTGCGTGAAAGTAAGCCGCCAGTGAAAACGATGACAGAAAGTAAACATTATTTATCTTAAACGAAAATATGATTATTAATACAGCTCAGAATTCATTCTAGTGGCCTAATTTGAAACATAATATAAATCGTATGCAGAATCATAATATTTTTCAGAATATTAAATTTATTGAATATTTATTGTAATTGTAATTGTAAATGTAATATTAATTGTAATTTTATTGTTCATATTATAGTTGTAATCCCCTGGTGGAGGGCAGAGAAGGCCTGACGGCCTTATCTCTACCAGGTTAAATAAATAAATACTAATACTAAAGATTTTACAATAATGTCAATACTGCAATATTGATTATGTTCGTAGTGGAGTTTGCTACTGATCGATGTACAGAATCATTAGTTTAGTTTTTTGAGAACCAAATTTTGTAAATTTTTCTGCCGACTCTTTACTATTCAGTATTAGTGTTGAACAAGTGTTTGATAAATCGACACGCATAATAAACTGAAGCGTTAACACAGTCTATGCAACAAATATCAGCTCATAACTTCAGTGCAGTTTGTATCTTCTACTCTTCGGTCATCCAGTGCAGTTTACATGGAAGTGATTAACCGTCCGGTTTCTTTGCAGTGCAGTTTACTATTTTCCAGTGCAATTTACAATCGCCCATTCAATTACCGGTCAGTTACCCAGGAGACACCACGAGGAGGCTGACTGCATGGACTACGAAAAACTTTTTTTTTTATCCATGTAGCCACTAGAAATGCGTAGTTTAATTTAGTTTCCTGGAGTATCTTTCAATTTGGCAAGAACTTATATGACAGTGATTTTACAAAATCAAATCGAGATATGGAGTTACTTATTATTTTACAATTTGTTCTCTGAGAAAATAATATTTCTTTCTTCACTATATTTTTTGCTTTCTTTCTTCCTCCTGTGCTTCTTATATTGATGTAAGATACATCACACTGTATTTCCTTCAGAACGTCAACAAAATTGCAGATGGTTGGATGCGATGTGTAGAAAGACCCATTTAATTTAGCGTGATAAGATTCGCAGTTGTTTGTTGTGCGATTTGTCGTTGTACTGAGCGCTGTCCAATAACTGGTGGAAACAGGGTTTCGTTCGAAATATAATTATCAAAAATGTAATCGGCAAACATTGCAGGCTGAATGCTCATGATATCTTCAGTAAAATAGGCATCGATATCTTCTGGGTTTAAAAAGGGTAAGCCAAAAAAGTACTTCAGAAACTTACTTTTTTCTGACTTTGCTTTAAATTCTGCTGCCGAACTTAAATTTTGAATTGTTTTTTTTTTCCACCAATTCTGGCCTAGATGAAACTGGCAGCCTCTGATTTTGACTGAAGGGAAAACAAGTTTCACAGTGGTATGTATAGCGAGTTCAAAATTCACATAGGCTACATTTCTGTTTTGGCGAATAATACATCTCGTGATTCACACTGTCTTATAATACACTGAAACATTTCTGTATAGCTTTCGATTTGTATATTTGGCAGCAAAAGGAAAAATAGAGGCATATACTGTACCTATTTCAATAACAAGTCGGGTAGAAGGGACGCAACTAACCGTCCTCTAGTAGGTGAGTGTCTCAATTAGGACGCAACTAACCGCCATTTTATGAATTATGAGGATGGAAGTTGGCTCTGTCCACCGCGAGCATCTGATTCACGAATGCCACCTAGACCAGCTGTCGGACAGTGATCCAAACCTCGAAAATACAATTTACGTAACTCGAAAATACAAGCCAAAAAGGGTCAGCTACATTTTTGGGCCCGTCATGCTTCGTTACTCTAAGTAACTGAGCGAGACTTACGTGCTTATTCCTTATCGGTACAACCTTGGCTAACAATTAACTACTGGGGTCAAATGAGGTACCCGGAAAACATTAAAATATATCATAATGTAAATGTACTGTATGTAGGACGTGAAACATAAATAACAGACATAATATTGATAATAAAATATATCATAATGTAGATGCACTCTATGTATGACGTGAAACATAAATAATATTGATATTAAAATACATTATAATATAAATGCACTGTATGTAGAACGTGGCACATAAATAATAGACATAATATTGACATTAAAATATATCATAATGTAAATGCATTGTATGTAGGACGTGAAACATAAATAATAGACATAATATTAATAGAACTAATTGATAACATTTGTTAGCAAAGAGAATAAAAATTAGAATAACGAAGTCTTAGAAATTATAGTGAACACAAGACAACTCTGAACGTGGAAGACGCCAATTGAATGCTGTTTGAGGCGCACTCTTGGCGGACACACCCACAGCGACACCGTGAGAGCAACACAAACGCAATATAGCCTAGCTGCTGTTCTCTCTGTAACGATCTCGCAAGCAGGGAATGCCGACGGAAGGAATGCGAATGAAACAATGTGATAAGGAAGAGCAGGCGACAGGAAAGGTCACGAGATAACTTGAATGATATTCAGGAGTACAGTCGGAAGAGAAATGACATCGATAAAATCAGTTCCGCGTTGTGATAGTTATATTACGACTTTAGTTTCTTCCATTGCATGTGAATGCGTGTCTTGTATCGCACGGTATCATTATTTCATTCGTAAACATATGTTGTACAGTTTCCCTGAAAAGGAATGAGACGATTGAATATTCCTAAGTCTCAGATGTAAAACACTGCGCATGATCAGAGACCAGAGCACTGATATACAAGATAACGAATATTGAGTTACTTAGATTCAAGCTATTTGGTTTGTTACTAGCATCGTTCCGGAATTCACTTCAAAAACTGCAAAAAATATGATAATATTACGTAAATAAGAGATAAATATATACGTAAATCGTGTAGTTAAATCGACAATGGACCTTCATGACTAGATCGACACTCCGCACAGAAAGTTAAGCTTTCGTGTCGCTGCAATAGCTCAGACGCTAAGATCTCTGCGTGTTGTGTAGAAGAGAGCGAGTTCGATTCTTAGTTTATATCAACGATTTTTTTAAAATAATGTTGAAATAGAGTTTTACAAAGTCCTCAGATTAAGTGTTAATGATCACAGAAATTACAAAATTACAAGTTATAATATTATAAACGTTAATCTAATGAATGCATTTATACACATACACATACAATATAAATGCATATATATATATATATATATATATATATATATATATATATATATATTAAAAACTAACAATTAAAATGAAATTAAAAATATATTCCTAAGCCAAACAGACAAACGATTACAAAAGTTTAGAGTCCTTAGGCCATGTCATTTGTTGAGTAATTATTACAATATTTTATTAGTAGCTTTCCCATATGTGTAATAAATGCACTCGCACAAAACAATTTTTGTTAAAAGTGTGGCCTTGGATTATTTCATTCTCACCCCTTCAGTTGATTTTAACTATTTTGTCTACGTGTTTAATTTAATGTGCATTCAATTTAATTCATGTTATGATTGAATGTATAAGCACTGTTGCAGTTATTGATTAATTACATATATTAATACTAACTATTAAATGCATGTGTTAAGTAACAAATTGCAGTCTCTTTTGCAAAATCTTGAATGTTTAAGTTGTCAATAATATTTCTGTACTATATACTATAAGACATTTAAATAATTTGCAATAGATTTGGGATCCTCTACTTTATAATCACTAATTTTAATGAAAAAATATTTTCTTTCTTAGGATATCTACAAGTTTAACTTTAATAATATTCTGAATAGCTTTAATTGCATTACCTGGATTTTGTGCTTTTCTATTCAAATATGTTCTATTTCCCTCTTTCATAGATTTTGATCAATTACACTGTACTTCTTGCAGCATTTAAGAATATGAGGATAGTTACATTGCAGCCCATTACATATAGATTCTTCTTTTTAATACATGAGATTTTTAATTCCCTGCATTATCTACATGATTTTACTTTTGAATTTTTTCACAACATTGAGTGGAGAACATCCATTGAAGTGATTCTGAAATGAAGTGAAAAATACAATACATTTACTCTTAATATCAGTAGTACCAGTAACATATACGTTTTTCCAAGATTCATTTTGTAGACATAAATGTAAATAATCACTAGATACAGCATTTACGACCTTTTTTTAGTTTTTAAATTAATATTTTGAAATTGTTCAGTAATATTGGAAACAGGATTTGTTTATCATGTTCATACAAGCCATTGACTATAGGTGCTGCCGAATAGGAATTCAGTCTAATTCAGTGTACAAAACTTTTATCAATGGCTGTGCTACTTCAGCTTGTATGCTGGTGGGGAAATGAGTCTATGACTAAGATTTCCAGTTTCAAGGAGTGAATTTAATTTACTTTTACGGAAAAGTTCCGAGAGATAATCTATGTCTATGCCACTACAGATCACAAATTCCATATGAGATTTCTAAAGTCTTTTCTTTATAAATTCAATGTTGGCTACAAATATTAATAAATATTAAGAAATATGGATGATTGTAGTTAGAAGTCTGATTTACATTACAAAAAGCAAGAAGTTACATTCCTCGACAAGATTCGAAATTTTCGATGTTTTGTTTTGTCGTCCAACACATAAGCACGGACCTATTCAATGCTTATGTTAATAACCTACAATTTAGCTGTAGCAATGTGGTGTCATAACTTGGGGTTTGTTTACTTAATGTAATTAGATTTATTTTGATTAGCTTCGCAACAATTGGACTTCCTGTTATATCCTGTTATTTAGATATTTAATTTAGGGTTGATTTATTAACTCTTACTGTGCAAGATGACCCTTATTTCAATAATTCTATATCACGTTAAATAGTCATTGTCTACACTAAAGTATTATCATCATCCCTCATTTCTCATCTTAATGGCGAACCGACGTGACATGAGACAGCGAGTTATAGTTCTAGTTGAGGCTGGATATGGGGCTAGATCTGCTGGCCGTTTGGTCGGTGTTTCTGGAAGTACAGCCGAGAGGTGGGTTCATCGTTACCAAAATTCAGGGGAGGTCGAAAATCGCCCTATTCCTGGGCGTCCCCGGATTTCTTCGTTGGAAGAGGATGCTCTCTTATTCGAGGAAGTTCGACAGGACCCCTTTCGGACTGCTAACGAAATAAGAGCAGCATCTAACTTTCCCGGTTCTTCACAGACTGTGATCAGCAGGTTGAGGAACCGCGGTATTAGGAGCCGGAGGGCTGCGCAACTGGAAATATTGGGGGAAGCACAAGCTGTCGACCGTCTTGCCTTCGTTACCTATCGAGTGGATTTCGATTGGAGAAATGTATTTTTCTACGACGAAACAACCATCCCGAGTGATTATGAAAGTCCTGTCCGTGTCTATCGTGAGGATGGTCTCCCACATGATCAGCGCTATGTGCACCGACGTGAAAGATCGGGCGCTTTAGCATATTGTCACAGTCTAGTATATACAATCTGAAGCTCAATACGTAGTAAATATGCAAACATTAGATTATTGCTCACCACTAGGATCGCTAATATCGCCTTATTACAGGCTATGCAAAATAGTACCGTTACAGTCTATTGTTTCTAGCACCCTCAAAACTCAAGCTTCGTGACTGTATATAGTAGACTGTGATATCGTGTTGGGGTGGATGTCTTACGATGGACCTGGCGTTATAGAACACATCGATACATCGATGGCCGGTTTAATACGGGAACTTACGAGCACATTCTGGAAAATATATTCCTTCCTTCCGCCCTTAGAACGTTTTCCCGAAGGAACATTGATGTTCCAACAGGATAACCATCCCGTGCACTATGCCGCAAGCATTCAAAGATGGTTTCAAAGTAGACCCGAGATCGAAATCATTAATTGGCCTCCGAAGTCACCTGATTTGAATGTCATCAAAAATTTATGGGCGGAATTGAAACAGAGAAGGATAGCCACCTATGCTCACCGACGCCCTCGAAATCGAGACGAATTGCGGGATCAAGTTGTTGAAACCTGGGAAGATCTCGCCGGGGATTAGAATTTATTCCACAATCTCGTGACATCCATGCCGGACCGATTTGGAGCTGTAATAGAAGCTGATGGCATGTGGACAATATTTTAAGTTGACAGGTCTCTTTTTGTTTCTTGTGATTTTTGTTTGAGGAAAAATGCTCTTAACTTTCAAGTAAGATTTATTTTTTGACGAGTTTCAGCCCACTTGTAAGACCCAGAAATTGGGCATAAATTATTCATATTTTTCGACAAATTAGATAGTCTAGGAACTCTGAAGAAATTAATTACACCTCAATAAAAAAAGTTTCACCTGGGATCGAACACGAGACGTTTCAGCAGTGGAACCGACACGCTACTATATGAGCTACCGAAACAAGACAGTGACAACAGCAGTCTAGAATTTAGATCCCATAGCAGGCATTTGCCATTCGGTACAGAGAAGCAATGATAGCTTGTGACTCTAGCAACAGTATGTTGTGAAATCGTGGCCTTAAATGGCTGTCTTCTTCGTGATTCTTATTTTGGTCCTTGTCCTTGTTGTGGTCCTCGTAACAATTCTTGCTGTATTTCTCATGTTACGTATCGTTACGTCGATATCGAGTGAACCGCGCTGTAGAACTTTAACTTCCGACGACCAAGAGTCGTCACATTCCTTTTAAGGGTAACTGTACGTTTAATTAGCTTCGAATTTTTCTCTTGCTATGTTCTTTATTTCCATAGCGATGTCCTCATTTGTTCATCTTCTTGGAAGAAACAGTACTTCCATCGGCCCGCATCTCTCGCTCCCTCGGCGTGCCTACATACACACGTCAAAACAGATAGCAACGCCGCCATTGTTTTTCGGTAATCGTTCCTTGCGCGAGCTATATCATACTGCACATTTTGTGTTCGTAAAAAAAAAAAGTCTTCATCAAAGCGAGCCAGCGTGTTTCGTTAACAACTAGATTAGTGGTCTTCAGCACTCGCTCAAATAGGTATCGGGTAAGGAGTGTATCGGGACATGAATCTTGGTGCAGAAGAGTGAGGGAGAAAGCAGCCGTAGCTGACGCGGGTTCTCTGTAGACGAGGACGCTATTTGCCGCACCGTTAAACATTATCATGTCGTAACTCCTATGTAGTCAATCAATCGCGCTGTAAGGTTTAATATTCATAGATAAATCTCCAAGGAAAGCATAGAAAAAAACTCGAAACCGAAATCTTTATTGGAAAGTGACTTCGGAGTGACTTGTTCAAAATAGACATTGACATTCTCAAAAGTTGATAAGCGGGAAACGTTTTTATTTTTCACTTTAGGGGGGGGTCAAATAGAGAGAAATATTTAGAAAGAATGAAAATTAGTTTTAAAAATGGTTGCTATTCAAAATCTTTCGTGTTACGGCGAGTTAAACAGAGGAGTATTTTCGCCTGGCGGACTTCCGTATGCAGAGTCACTAAACTTTTGGCTGTTAGAACTGCGGATTCGCATAGAAATCATCGCGGTGATTACAAATGTGTTTTAGAAATGTTTCCATTGCTTAAATTTTTCGAATTAATCGTGAATTTTGAAATTTAATAAAAATATTTCTATTACATAAATAACATTTATGCTGATTAAACACTAGTATGACATACTTTGAAATTCAGATAAATGAAAAGAATATCATATTAGTCTTTATATCTATTATTTGTATTACTGTCGATAATATTATTATTATTATTATTATTATTATTATTATTATTATTATTATTATTATTATTGTTTGGACTGAAGCCGTCTTGTTTCATTTTCCTGTCCTAGCACAAGAGCCATTCCACTTCAAACCTATCAAGATTTCACATTGCTACCTCCAATTTATTTTTTTTTTCGGTCACTTCTAACTCTAAAATAAATTTGATCCGTGTATATTTTTTTCTAGTAATCTAATTTCGGCAGATATTAAATTACGAAATTTTCGAAAACTCGTTTGTACCAATTCCTCGGATCTATCTCCGGTTCTGACCATTCATATTATTTAGTCTTGGGCTCAAATGAAAGGTAAAAATCCCAATGGCGTAATGACATATTCTACATATCAGGATTTTTGACTTATCCACTTCTTTTTACTGGACACTTCAATAATTTAAGATATTTTGAAGTTATTGACATTATAAACGAACATTCTGAGTATTTATTACAACTTATAAATGGCTTTTAAGGAACCCGCAGGTTCATTGCCGCGCTCACATAAGCCCTCCATCGGTCCCTATCCTGTGCAAGATTAATCCAGTCTCTATCATCATATCCCACTCCCTCAAATCCATTTTAATATTATTCTTCCCTCTACGTCTCGGCCTCCCCAAAAGTCTTTTTCCCTCCGGTCTCCCAACTAACACTCTATATGCATTTCTGGATTCGCCCATACGTGCTACATGCCCTGTCCATCTCAAACGTCTGGATTTAATGTTCCTAATTATGTCAGGTGAAGAATACAATGCGTGCAGTTCTGTGTTGTGTAACTTTCTCCATTCTCCTGTAACTTCATCCCTCTTAGCCCCATATATTTTCCTAGGAACCTTCGAACACTCTTAATCTCTGTTCCTCTCTCAAAGTGAGAGTCTAAGTTTCATAACCGTATAGAACAATCGGTAATATAACTGTTTTATAAATTCTAACTTTCAGATTTTTTGACAGCAGACTAGATGAAAAAAGCTTCTCAATCGAACAATAACAGGCTTTTTCCATATTTATTCTGCGTTTAATTTCCTCCCGAGTGCCATGTATATTTGTCACTGTTGCTCCAAGATATTTGAATTTTTCCACCTCTTCGAAGGATAAATCTCTAATTTTTGTATTTCCATTTCCTACAATATTCTGGTCACGAGACATAATCATGTACTTTGTCTTTCGGGATTTACTTCCAAACATATCGCTTTACTTGCTTCAAGTAAAATTTCCGTGTTTTCCCTAATCGTTTGTGGATTTTCTTCTAACATAGGCCTATTCACATCATCCGCATAGACAAGAAGCTGATGTAACCCGTTCAATTCCAAACCCTCTGTGTTATCCTGAACTTTCCTAATGGCATATTCTAGAGCCAAGTTAAAAAGTGAAGGTGGTAGTGCATCTCCTTGCTTTAGCCCACAGTGAATTGGAAAAGCATCAGATAGAAATTGGCCTATACGGACTCTACTGTAAGTTTCACTCAGACATATTTTAATTAATCGAACTAGGTTCTTGGGAATACCGAATTCAATAAGAATATTATATAAAACTTCTCTCTTAACGGAGTCATATCCCTTTTTGAAATCTATGAATAACTGATGTACTGTACCCTTATACTCCCACTGAGT
Organism: Periplaneta americana; assembly: GCF_040183065.1. Taxonomy (NCBI): domain Eukaryota; kingdom Metazoa; phylum Arthropoda; class Insecta; order Blattodea; family Blattidae; genus Periplaneta; species Periplaneta americana. Next base: position 128,625,617 of record NC_091120.1, read on the forward strand.
ATTTATTAATTATAAAATATGCTTATATGAATGCGTATGTGAACATTGTGTGCATCATTAAACTATTATTGCTGACGTAATTTTTAGCACGAACGAAACCCATCACTGGAATAATGCATTCCCCGCCAGCAGCCACGGATGCACTAGCGGGACTAGCTAGCCCGAGGGTGCACTGTGCTGATGACAGCTGAACTAGACAATGAACTTTTGCAGCAATTTCAGTGGCTGATTGTAGAATAGCGACCGCGTTTAGTCCCGCTTCATGTTCAGTTGTTGTGTGTTACTATACAATAGTACCTATCAACGTTGTATACCCATATGTAGATCCCAGTCAAGAGGTCCGAGGTTCGATTGCCGGTGTGGGGATTGCAAGAAATTTATCTTCCGTCCATTTGTGCGTGCGATGTCTTGTGATTGTTCTGTATTGTATCAGCGGTGGCCCAGCGTCATGCCGATCTCATTACTACGAGGCCAGTGTTTGCGAGATCTCTAGTGTACGTGAATGAATCTCCCTTTTCAGTCCACCTGCAGTGGTACTTAAGTCGGTTAGAAGGGGAGAAAATAATCAGAGTAAGAAAAAATTAAGTACCTCCATGATTCAATCAATGATCAACCAATAATGGTGCATAATTATCAAGCCGGGGTAGTAACGGTGAATGAAAAGAATTTGTATTAATGGAGTTACTATTGAAGTAGGTATTCTAAATCAATAATTCTCAACCGGGGGCTGTAGCCCCTAGGGGTCCGCAGAACAATGAATGGAAGATCGCGAACAAAATAATAATAATAATAATAATAATAATAATAATAATAATAATAATAATAATAATAATAATAATAATAATAATAATTTTTAAAACCTAGACTATAAAATTTAACCTTACGACTATTTTGAAACTCTCAACTCAACTCAAAACTCGAGTGAGATTTAATTGACTGTTACACGATTAGAAGAAAGAGTATAAAGATTAGAAGAAATAAAGTACTCTAATACAATAAAATATTGACTTACTAAAGTTCTGTTTTACTAATTTTAGCTTCACCAAAACGTTTGAACAGATCCGTCATTTTCAGTTGACTATCTATGTGGGAAACAAATGATGATCGCAAAGCATGTTTTATAGTACCGTTAAGAATTTTCAGTTTGAAATGTTGGCAATCAAAACAAATGGTAGGAAGGTGATAAAACAGAAGAAAGTATATAAAGAGTAGAAGAAATAAAGTATTCTAATACAATAAAATAGATATTAATTGACTTACTAAATTATTTTGCATTAATGTAAGCTTCACCAAAACGTTTGAACGGAGCCGCCAATTTCAGTTGACTAAATGTTTTATAGAACCGTAAAGAATTTGCAGTTTGAAATGTTGACAAACAAAGAAACAAATGCTAAGGAAGCGATAAAAGCAAAAAAATGCTAGGGAAGTGGTGATAAAAATAAACAAATGCTAAAGAAGTGATAAAATTGTAGCGATAAACAGCCATGATTGGTTGAAACACATCCTTTCTTACCGTTTTATTGGACGAAAGTAGTATGGCGTAGTAAAAGTGTAATAGTCAATATAACCGTCCTCAAAATGTATGCTTTAGTTACATTTTACAATTACAAACAGATTCTCGTGACGGAAAATCGATATTTTATAGTCATTTTACCACACTTTTATTTTTGCTGCATTTACTTACATTCAACCGCCATAGGTTCGCAACAAATTTCATGCTATGAAGTTGAAATATTTATTGCATGTTCTAAAAGGTGTGATTAACAAAACTACAGAGCTGTTTTGGATAAAGTAAATATTTTAAAAAGTAAAATACATTATCCGGCCACTAAATAAATTTATTTTTAAGCTGACTTTCAGGTCACTTATACATTTAAAATTCAAATTATGACTCTGCTCTTGAATTATATGCACGTCAAAGATTCTGTATAGCTTTTTGTCCGGTCTCTAACCTGTATTTTGTGGAAGTAACTACATTTTGGATAAGTAAGAAATTAAAAAAAAAGATTGTATATAATAACTGAAAAAGTATTAAATTGATATTAATCAAAGGATGAAAGATGAGTGGAACAGAGAAAAATTATCTCCGGCATCAGGATTTGAACCCGGGTTTTCAGCTCTACATGCTGATGCTCTATCCACTAAACCACACCGGATTCCCATCCCGATGTCGGATCGAATCCTCTCAGTTTTAAGTTCCACCTCTTGAGTTCCCTCTAGTGGCCTACCCATATGCACTGCGTCATATATATATGACAATGGCACAATGTTCATACATGTGCAGAGGTGCACTATGATACTAATCAAGCTTGGGAACATTAATACTAATAAACATAGGCTGTTGTATAGAAAAAAATAGTCTCTAGCTTAAAAATTGTATAAAATAGAAATTTCACCAATTTCATCCTTTAACTGCTTTGCCCCCTCCCCCACAAAGGGCCGCGGTTCACGCGTTAAAGTGAGGAAAAGAGGGCCTCATCATCAAAAAGGTTGAAAAACACTGATCTAGATTATTTTGTATAGTTGAAGTAGTATATTGAGTTACTTTACACGTAAGTGATTGTTTAGAATTGAAATCAGGTTTTTGTTCCGTATGTTTTAAGAATAGGCAAAGTCACCTTCAGCCTGTCACGCAGGCGACCCGGATTCGAGTCCCGGTCAAGCCTGATATTTTCTTTGAAAAATCCATAGTGACATTTGTGGCGGACAAGGTCGCAGTTGGGGTTTTTCTCGGAGTTCTCCCGTGTCTCCATATTAGGCATAGACATCATTCCGTCAACATTTTTCCATTTCGTCATCATTCCATAGCATTTTCCGAACGCTGAGCTGGCTGGCGATGCACGGAGAGGGCCGGCCTAGAGACAAGTGGGGTTGCCTGCTCGAAACCTGGGTACGCAACGAATCTTAGTGTAGTCAGCTTGAGGATTAGCGCAATAGATCTTGTAAGGTCGCAGTGCTGGGTTCTAATGCCTCCCTCTAGAAATTTCATTACGTGAAAATTGTTGTCGCTCTTCCGAACATTCAACCTGGCTGTGGCAACCCCATTGCGTGCTGCGGTCCTGCCCACCGGCATGTTGTTCACAATTTGTTATAGTGCTTGACTTTATAATCTCACACAGAAATGTCGCCATTTGTCGGAACTCAAAACCGTACAATTGAATTTTTGTATATGGGAGATTCATCAACGTCCCGTGTTCGGCTAGTGCAGATAGAAAAAAAAAAACCAAACTATGGGCTTGAGGTAAATACCGTTACGGGCATGAAAAATCCTCGACTGATAGAGAAAGAGAAAGGTACAGTGAACAATGTCATTCAGTACATACTTAACCGCACCAAAGCCTTGAACTGTTTAAAAGACAGAAATATAGCCTTGTTTACGTTTTCTGCGGGATAACGGTGAGTAATTCCTTTGTACATTACAATATTTAATTTGAACAACAAACATCATACACGATAACTTTTTTTCTACATACAGTACATGCCGTACGTACGTACGTACGTATGTATGTATGTATGTATGTATGTATGTATGTATGTATGTATGTATGTATGTATGTATGTATGTATGTATGAAGTCTATATACAACAGCATGCTCCACCACTAGTTCCTGCAGTACTACATGCCTTGGTTTACATTTGACAATACGAATATATCTATATACAATATTAACATGTCATGAATACTTCCTTGCTTACATTTAACGTTATATACTCACTAACCCTGAGCTATCTAGTTATTATTGCTATTTACATTTCATTGAAATATACATGTATGTATGTATGTATGTATGTATGTATGTATGTATGTATGTATGTATGTATGTATGTATGTATGTATGTATGTATGTATGTATGTATGTATGTATGTATGTATGTATGTATGTATGTATGTATGTATGTACTTTTTAAATTTTATTTATATAGATCAGCATGCTCCATTACATTGGAGTAATACTACATGCTTTACATAATATATTACAATTGGTTTTTATGACATGAGATTTAACAAGTTATTTACAATTTTGATTAAGATCTTGCAATTCTTATAGATTCAGGCATTGCCTAATTATACTTCTTTATTTTAGGTTACAATCACTGTTAATATTATTTCTAATTTTAATAATTATTACATTTTGTCATATTATATATATATATATATATATATTACATTTTTTTTAAGCTTTTAGGTATGTTTTTGTGAATTTATCAAATGGTGGAGGCCAGATTTGACCTGTGCGTATTATATTAGCTCGAAGAATTCTTTCATTTTCCAGTTGGACACAACTTAGTATTATAGGGTTGACTGTTCTTCTTGTAGTTTGCAAGGGCACGTTGATGCTGGAATAATCTTGAACCTGTTAAGGTACGATCTTGTGAAGCCATGACCTGTCACAATAGAAGTAAATTCTGCTCCGATAGATAACTTTATCTTCAATCTGTCTTTAACTGATGGGAAGAATGATTTTGTTATTGCTCCTTTAGTTGAGATAGTCCACTGTTCTTGCCATTTTTAAGCTCTTTTCTTTCTCTTCTGTTAATATGGGTATTGTATCTCTCGGTATTTTATTATACGCGTAAGCTATTTCCCCTTCATCTTCTGTGTCGTCTTAATGTATGTGTGTGTGTGTGTGTGTGCGTGCGTGCGCGCGTGTGTGTTAATATTTTTTATAACTCAGGAAAAGGACTGAAGTTTGATTTCGCGCATATCTTGTGGGATTTGTGACTGACACGTTTCACAGTCGGCTATGAGGCGAATTTTCTGTGTCCCCACTTATCTGTAATAATATCATATATGTAGTATGTTAGGGTTTGGGTAAAGCCCAGTTATGGACTTAGGCTATGGTTTATCCTGGGCTGGAGAAACGAGGAAAGTGTAGGTCTAATGTTGTTATCTCGTTTCATTTGAACTTAGCGCTTCCTAGAAGCTTGTTACTATGCAAGGCAAAATTATAATATTAAATGTGAGCACTTCCATAAGAAGATTTCATAAAACAAATAAAAAACAAGATTGAGATCAGTAATTTTGTACAGGTGAACTTTTGAGTCTCTAACGTCATCACAGCCCGTTCCCGAAACTACCTCAAGGTATTCATCTTTCCTTATAGAGAATATAGAAACTTTCTGAAGAAGAAATTGCAGACTAGTTTTTTTTTATTGATGAGGAAAACCATCAGTCTCAATGTGAGATCTTGCCTGAAGGCAATGACACTGACATAAGCAAATATGAGGAAGAGTTTAGTACGTTTGCTTTTCCTGTAGCTATTACCAAGAATAATTGGCATAGTTCGAACGTCTGGAGTTTCACACCTATCACAGCTGTAACTGGACAGTTTACTACACGGAAATTATTTCAATAACATGAATAATTTAAAATCCTGTCTTACAGGACAGCGCACGTTTTACGTTACGGCCACGGATTCTGAACTCTCTTAAAGCATATACTGTGTTGTCTTAGGTGGAGCATGGCGTTATGTTGACTCCATTTCAAGGGGCTATTACCATGTGTGCCCGTCATACATAGACAACATGACACAGAAGAAGGCAGGAAAGAAACAAACGAGCAAGACTTACAGATTGTCATTTTGGGTTATGTAAATATAATGCGACATAACCCCAGATATCACTGCTACGAATAAGCTACCATTTATTCTACATCAGTGGTCGTCAGCACTCGCTGAAATGTGCAATGGGTACGCGGTGCCGTCCTGTGTGCACTGTCGTGCAACAGGGAGAGATAGAGAGCATACCCGCTAGCAGCTATGAGAGCACTATAGTGCACAGCGTTCAGGGTTGCCAGATAAAGGAATCGAAACCGTCGTACTAACTTAAGAAAATTGTCGTACATTTCGTAACTTTCTAATATATTTCTAGTCCACTGCTGTGTAGTAATGGTTAGCATGTCTGACTGTGAAACCAGCGGGCCGGAGTTCAAATCTTGGATGAGTCGAGTTATCTGGTTGAGATTGTTTACGGGGTTTCTCTCAACCCATTAAGAGCAAATGATGGGTAACTTTCGGCGCTAGAATCATTTCGCTGGCATTATCACCTTCATGTCATCACGTAGTTGATAATATACATACATACATACATACATATATACATACATACATACATACATACATACATACATACATACATACATACATACATACATACATACATACATACATACATACTGTATAATATATGTCTACCAATGAATTTTTAGTTCCAATTAAAAATACTACTATTTATTGTTCACATCCACAATGACATTCAGCATTGAAACAAATCACCACTCATTTCTTCGTCATCAACACTGCTATCGCAGTAAGGCGTGCACGATGACGCTTGGTTAGAAACAACTTTGTTATATTTAAAGTCAGCAGAAATTTGATCTTTGGCTGGCGCGGCGGCAGATGGGCTTATTTTAGTATCAATCAATGCGGCGGCTGAAAATTATATCAAATTAATTCATCTACAGTCGACTCAAACCCGACACCTCTATAATGTCGGCGCGTTTAGACTTCTTAATGCTACTGCGATACTATTTAATGGATAAAAGATTTTCTTTATCGAACAAAGAAGGAAGTTAATAAAATTAAACTCGTATTACTTTGATATAACTGCGCCGTATACGTGAAACCCAAGAGTTCAAGATGACAAATTATGACTTTCATGGCAAGGATAGTTACCAGATCGATTTTCAAAGCATTTCCCCCCCTCCCCTTAAAAGCAAGGACATATTAAATGAAGAAAACTTGTCTAAAAGGGACGAATTAACCATCAATTTTATTTTAATTATAAACCCACATTATAAGTTCCCAATTATGTTTTCCCTTCAGTGAAATAGTCTTACAAAATTGCGTAAGACGTCGTACCTCGTACAATCAGTCAAAATAGTCGTATGCGTACGACTATAGTCGTATGCGTACGACTATAGTCGTACGTATGGCAATCCTGATCAGCGTTTTCCGCGGGTAAGAGAGGCTAGCCCCAGCGTGCTCTGTGCTGACGATCCCTGTTCTACATTCAATAACTGATTTTATAAATTGTAAACGTTTTCCTCTCATCGCAAGGATACTATCAATTTCCGCCAAAATAGTTCATATTTGAGCACAACCTAAAGGACAGCTTCGAAAATGTTCTCCGCTGTGTTGCTTCAGGTCTCATTCGTTCTCAATCACATACTGTAGATGTACTTTTCTGACTCTCCGTGACACATGATTCCGATATTACTGATGCAAACATAATAAAGAATAAACCGTTTTGAACGATACATATATATGTGATCTAACTGAATTATGATGGGGGATGGATTGCGCTACTTTTACTTTCACCTCAACTTTAGAAGCGAATATCCGAGCACAATATGCATGTAGGAAGTCACCTGAATTATCGGGAGGAAGTTCCTTTCTGTAGGAACGTGTATAACCCACTTGCTCGCCCTAAATACAATATTTTAACCCTCTTCTTCGTTCTCTTTCTTGGCTTCGGGTTCAGTTTACTGATCCCATGTAACCAGCTCACTTAACGAATATAAAACTAGCTATATTCTGTAGAATAATTCAATAGTCGGCCTGGTGGCGCAGTCGGTAGAGTGCTGGCCTTCTGTGACCGGGGTTGCCGGTTCGATCCCGGTCCAGATCGATGGCATTTAATGTGCGTAAAGCAGATTTACTGGCATGTAAAAGAACTCCTCCGGGACAAAATTTCGGCACACCACAGGCGACGCTGATGTAACCTTGCCAGTTGCCAGTTGCGAGCGTCGTTAAATAAAACAATTTTAAATTTAAATAGTTGAATAAGTAGTACCGAAGTAACGCACCCTCAGGTGTCTATTTAAAAAGAAACATAAATCATTAACACAGGCCTGCGATGATTTTTTTTGCTCTCCTTTATGTATTTTTGTGTGCTGAAGCAAAAAATGACATCAAAAATGGCACATCATGCACAATTTTTACAGAAAACTATATTTTATGTTTTATATTATTAATAGGTCTATACTAGTGATTTTGTTGCATCCATAACCCAGTGCTCTAAAGTAAAAATTTTGTACTAACCAGTTGATGAGGGTCAGAAACATAATCTAGAAGGCTGTGAGATGTAGAGAATGAAAATTCTGAAGAGTTTACCAGTTTGAATTCAATGATTTTAATAAGAGATTTAGTCCACACCTGTGGAGTAACGGCTAGAGCGTCTGGCCGCGAAACCAGGTGGCCCGGATTCGATTCCCGATCGGGGCAAGTTACCTGGTTGAGGTTTTTTCCGGGGTTTTCCCTCAACCCAATATGAGCAAATGCTGGGTAACTTTCGGTGCTGGACCGCGGACTCATTCCTCCGGCATTATCACCTTCATCTCATTCAGACGCTAAATAACCTAAGATGTTGATAAAGCGTCGTAAAATAACCTAAAAATAAAAAAATAAGAGATTTAGGATTACCCAAGGAAAAAGCTGAGATATTATGCTCCAGATTAAAAGAAATAAATTTGCTAACACCAGGAACATTTTCTTCATTAGTACAGAAGTATAGAAGAGGAGTTTAAGTCCTACTCTTCATAAGAAGGTGCCTTAGTATACTGCAGTAACTTTCCTGATTTGATATAAAAGTTTAATGTCCAGTAAGAAGTGGATGAATGGAAACTTTGATCGATTCCTCCAAAAGAAGTCTGAAGGCTTTGTACAATGGCAATAAGTATACTTCGTTACCTGTTGGTCATTCGATACACCTTAAAGAAACTTATGAGAATCTTGAACTGGTTCTTACAAAGATAAAATACAGGGACAGCATTTTATTTTTCCTTCAATTTTGTTGTACCTGAGTTTTTGTATGTACTTCACTCCCTCCCTTATACTAATGAAGTTCCAACTGTACTCCACACAGAACCAAGGTCGCATATAGTACCGAGTTAGTGAGTATAGTACGTTTCAGAAATATGTTCGCATTTTCCAGTGACGAAAGAGCTTTCAATATTGGATTATATTTTCGCACAGGTACTGTCGTCCGTTTGCCTACGTCGCATCCCGATTTCCCCCACCTACTTTCACTCGCCCCTCTGTAAAGCTAGTGGCTGGGCTGTCTTGGCTCTTTTCCGAAAACATTAATTTCTGTTATAATATTATACAACTGTTTAAAATAACTTAAATAAAAGGGACTCGTTAAGTAATTAACTGTCACGTGATTTCCCCTCTTTCTACGATCCTGCGACATAACTACTTGAACGGACAGTAGATAGCATGTCTGAGTAATTTTATCTTTTCGGATCGGGCAGATGTGAAGATTGAATTTACAGTACGAAAGGTACTCTTTTATGGACTAGGTACAGAATTAGTTCAGCATGAGTTACTAGTACGAAGGACGAAACTGGTAATTGGAATTAGATGCAATAGCCTATAGTGCGATAATATGCACAAAAAAACTAAAGTCTGTATCGAAATGAACGGCCACCATTTTCAAAAATGTGTTTAAATATCCATATTATGATTATTTTTCAATTTAACTTCATTCTCTACATTGTACGCTAATGTGCTGTAGACAGTGTAATAGACACTGCATAATGAATACGTTCGCATGGATAACTCAGTTCGTGAGTAAAAACACTTATTGTTAATACTGTACTGTATTTTGATTAAATAAAAACGTAATGAAAATTATCAAACTCAAACTTGCGACATTTCCTAGTTTACGTAAATGGACGAACTATTTTTCTCCCCTCCTATACCTAGTAAAGTGATTTGTTTGTATTTTACGTCAGTATCATCGAACTACGTTCGTGGAAGGGGTAGCAAACTGTGTTTTCTGTTTTCAACCGTTAATCTAAAGGTATAGCCAGGTTAATATTAAAAATATTAGTAAAAATAAAATGATGTCCCTGTATAAAGATCATAACTAAATGATCTGTGGAGATCTGAGAGAGTTGTGCATGCTTCTTGATCAGCAGGCTGGGTATACTAAGTTTCCATAATTCCTATGTGAATGCGACAGCAGAGCAAGAAGCAGTCATTGGGAACAAATCACTGGCTACAAAAAATATCTTTTAAACCTCACACAATAGTAAAAACAACAAACGCAACTTCACCATGAAGAGAATAAGTTGGTATAAATCATTTGACTAAATGTGAGTTTTTGTAAAATAAACCTGTAATATTTGCCACAGGACATGTTTCACTTCATCACTTTTTCATAATAAATTCAATAACGCTACATTCATATTCATAAACGTGCCAATGCATGTTGCGGAAAAATGGTACATGATACAAAAAATCTGAGGTCAGATTTGGATTCAGCACTCCAAGAAACTCTAATTATAGCACACATTTTTAGAAAAATTTTTATGACCCTTAATTTTGCACGCCTGTGTAATAAATGATGATATAATAATAATAAACATGTCTACACTTCATGGAGACAGATCTTTTACACAAGAATTAGAAGCCAAGACTGTTGTGTTGCGATTAGCTGCGTGAGAGACACTTGTTAAAGCGTCTCTAGTAGAAATCGTTGAAATAATGCTGAAAAAGTGGCAGTATGGTTGATGGAGGAAATGCGTTTGTCCACATATCTAGCCCCTGATCTAACCCATCCTAACCAGCCTAATCTTGTCACAGTCGTTGTTCATCAGTTGCGCTAAAGATAAAGCTTTAGCTGATCGGAAAGCACCAGTTACAGCTCGATTCAGCGTTAATGGTCCCTGTCCTTGGTTGTTTGGCTAGTGAGCGAGCTCTGTGATGCGTCATAAACTCGTAAGAATGTAAGAATGAAATTTAATCACAAATGTGCATAGAAGGGAAAGAGGAAAGAGGAAGAATGAAAATAATGTCTATGCTCGAAGCTGAGGGACACTAATGTCAAGAAAATATGTCATCATGACATTGTTTAGTCAACAGATGTAATGGTTATAACAGGACGTGTGGAAGAATATTGTGTTTCAAGACGAAGTGTACCGCGACATAAGAATAGTGATAACTCGCTCTTAGTCTATCTGCTTACTTTTTGCAGGGGCCAAAATCCCTGAATCAAGCTGTACGCCCGCTGGTGAATTTCCGCACGACAGCATTTTTTATTCCCATTTCTCCATTACGTAGTTTGCTATCAACGGGTATGGTTAAAAATTCTGTTGAAAATAATCGTACCGGTAACTTGGTACTCGTCAACGTGTTTAAAGTACGGGTAACATGGTACTTTAAAAAAAATAAAATAATTGGAACAGGAATTAATCTTTATGTTTATAATAATTAATAGCTAATGTTTTTGAAGAAAGAGTGCATTAACATTCCTTGTCTGTGTTGAAAAAGCAATTATTTAATGCACTATTTGCGTTTTTTATACATTTTATTTTTACTTCAATTTTTATTGTACCTGAGTTTTTTTCAATGTACTTCACTCCCTCCCCTTCTACTAATGAAGTTCAATCGTCCTCCACGCAGAACCAAGCCACTTATGTAGTCAAAGTCGCCTTACAGTGATAGTAAACAGTATTGAGTTAGTGAGTATAGTACGTTCCAGAAATATGGTCGCGTTTTCCAGTGAAGAAAGAGCTTTCAATATTGAATCATATTTTCACACAGATACTGTACGTCCATTTGCTTACGTTACATCCCGGTTTCCCCACTTGCTTCTGCTTGCCCCTCTGTAAAGACTAGTGGTTGGACTGTCTTAGCTCTTTTCTGAGAACATCAATTTCTGTTAGGAATATTGGACTTCTACGTAATATTGTACAAATGTTTAAAATAACTTTAATTAAAAGGCCTCGTTAAGTAATTAACTGTCACGTGATTCCCCCCTTTATACGCTCCTGCGACAAAACCACTTGGACGGACAGTAGATAGCATCTCTGAGTAATTTTATCTTTTCGAATCGGATAGAAGTGAAGATTGAATTTACAGTACGTAAGGTACTCTTTTATAGACTAGGTACAGAATTATTTCAGTATGAGTTACTGGTACGAAGGACGAAGCTGGAAATTGGAATTAGGTACATTAGTCTAAAGTGAGATAATATGCAGAAAAGAACTGAAGCTTCTGTCGAAATGAACGGCCACCATTTTCAAAAATGTGTTTATATATCCATATTATGATTATTTTTCAATTTAAATTCACCCTCTATATTGTACACTAATGTACTGTAGACTGTATATTATACACTGCACAATGAATACGTACGCATGAATAGCTCAGTTCGTGAGTAAAAACACTTATTGTTAATACTGTACTGTATTTTGATTAAAGAAAACTTAATGAAAGTTATTGCGACGGTCAATGCGTGTGTGTTGGTCAACGTGGGCGCCAATCACAATGGTTGCTCTCTCCTTCCTCTGCCGCGTCGCCGACAAAGTCCGGATCGGTTAGCTCAGCTGGGACGCCAATACACGATGCTGTCCCACGGTGGAGATGATCTCTTTTCAGGGACACTGTGGTTTTGTGGGTGAAGGATTTTATTGTGATTTTTGTCGATCACACGAACACAATGAGAAAACCATGAAGTGAAGTTCCACTAATCTGGTTTATTATGATCACGTCCCTACGTGAGTATGAATGACGGAATACTGGCTGTTATCTTCTCCGTAATCTCGGCAACGTTTTTCTGTTATCGAACGCCTGTTTAAGTCACCACTACTATTTCCCGAGTAAGTCACAAACTCGAAAACAGACCATTCGAAGTCTCCACTTTACCACCACGATCGGCTCAATGGCCGAGAATTGTATGAGAGCGCGTCTTGGTTCGCCACACGTTTAAATACCTGCCGTGATGACGCGCTCTCATGACGCTACTTTTGTTTTGGCTAGCTTAAGACATCGCGAGCGTTCCTCGACAATGAAAACCCACGCTTCGAGAACATACGATGCGCTAGAGTTCAACAGCCTTGCGCGCGTCTTCGGGTTGAGTGCCCACACACTTAGGCTTAAGGTAATTGCCGCCTGCAAGACTGTGAGGACAAAAGCACCTATTATACGCTTCGCCACCCTCAATCGCTTGGGTTCGAACACCTTAAGAAACGTAGAAATATCTGAGATGAAGCTATACCGTATTTGATATAAAAGAAATATCTCTTCCTATTACTAGACCATCGGACTACCGCTTCATTATCAAACTCAAAATCGTGAAATTTCCTAGTTTACGTAAATGAGTGAACTAATTTTCTTCCCTCCTATACCTAGTAAAGTGGTCTGTTTGTATTTTACGCCAGTATCATGAAACACCGGTCGCGGAAGGGGATAGCAAACAGTTTTTCCGGTTCTCAACCGTTAATCAAAAGATATAGCCAGGTTAATATTAGAAATGTTAGTAAAAATAAAATGATGTCCCTATATTTTATATTGACCCTGCGAACATTTTCTGTGTCATTCATTTTAATACGTACCTATATGTACAGGTCGCGCAGATGATCTAAAAGCCTGGTTGACGTCACTTGGAAGGGAGAGAGAACTGAGTGAAAACGACAAAAAGTGCGCCCTAAACATCAAATTGAAAACATTGATCTCTTTACCACAAGCCGCTAGACGTAGTCCTCAAGTAGTGCCTTCCCATCCCTTTCATTGTCTCAGCTGGAATCATCATCATCCTTATCATTATCACTGATACCATCGAGGTTTATGATCATGCTTGGGCCACTTATCATGGAGGGGTGGTTTGTTTATCCTTCACCCCATGATGAACCTGTTACATGCACTATCGAAGAGAGTAATGGTGGGTTTACACGTGCATGGACAGACTGGCGCCAGTTAACACGCCAGTTTTTTTTATTTTAGTAGGTTATTTTACGACGCTTTATCAACAGCTTAGATTATTTAGCGTCTGAATGAGATGAAGGTGATAATGCCGGTGAAATGAGTCCGGGGTCCAACACCGAAAGTTACCCAGCATTTGCTCATATTGGGTTGAGGGAAAACACCGGAAAAACCTCAACCAGGTAATTTGCCCCGACCGGGAATCGAACCCGGGCCACCTGGTTTCACGGCCAGACTTGCTAACCGTTACTCCAAAGGCGTGGACAACACGCCAGTCGTTCTTTTGCGCCAGTAAAGGTTTACACGGATTTCTTTATTTTGCCTCGCCATTGCCATTTTCAAATGAGGCTGCTACCTGAATGTTGGACGAGGACATAACATGTCAAGTGAAGTTGAACTTGTTCATAACGCTTGCCTAATAGTCGTAACTTTGTTGGATGAGGAGATGATTTCTTATTTGGATTAAAGAAAAGACATAAAAGAAGATTGAATATTATGGGTGAAAAAGTGGATTATTCGAAGGGAGAATTTAGATACATTTGCTAGAATTCTAAAAGAATTTTCAAGCACAGATACCTACCAATGTTACAGATGACAACAGATAATTCTGATAACCTACTACAACGTGTAATAATAATAATAATAATAATAATAATAATAATAGTACGTGAGGACACAGCCCATGAAGGGCCAGACCAACAGCCGGCTGCTGGCCTCACGTTCACATGCCGAAGCAGAGGTCGACGATCATCCAACCAGAATGGAGGTATCATGTGGTTAGCACGACAGTCCCCCAACCGTTATAACTGGCTTTCGTAGCCGGATTTCACTACCTATCGTAACTCCTGAAGTGCATTACGATGCTGGGTGGGCACCGGTACCATACACTGGCCGAAATTTCTTGAGAAAATTTCTCTCCCCATGAGGACCCGAATCAGCGCACATTCCGTAACGCGACTCTTAAGCAGGATGCCTTAGACCACTACAACATCTAGTAATGTCATTAGATTCAAAAGTTTGCTACCGACGTAAGAGATGCTTTAGTTCCAAAATTGAAATCGGAAATTACATTGGCATATTTAGCACCTGAAAATTATTTTGCTTCCTTATAAAATTTTCGTTTTTACGCTCTATGTATACATATATCTGGTGGCGTGGAAGGGCCTTAAAACCACGAGAATAAATAAATTTATTATTATTATTATTATTATTATTATTATTATTATTATTATTATTATTACTATCATTATCATTAATATTTGTATTCTGTCCCAAAGTGTATGTTACAATATCAAAGTTCTAGCCCGAAGTTCAGATATCATCTGCACTGCACTAAATAGAACAAGCGGACAGCTTAAAATACTTGGGGTTTAGGCTACTATTAGTAGTAACATGAGATGCTGCCAAGAAGTCAAAAGGCAAAGGAAGCTTTCGACAGAAAACTGAGTATCTTCTGCTGACCTCAGGAAAAGAACTAGGGAAGACACTAGTGAAATGTCTTGTGTGGAGTGTGGCATTATATGGGGTAGAAACATAGACATTACTACGAAGTGAAGAGAAACGGCTGGAAACCATTGAATATGGGGAAGGATAGAGCGTGTGACGAAAGAATAATCCTGAAACTGATGAAGAAGAGAAAAAAAAATTGGCTTTGTCACTGGCTAAGAAATTGCGTACTGAAGAATGGACTGGAAGGAATGGTGAAAGGGAGAAGAGTTAGGTGCAGAAGAAGATATCACGTGATAGACATCATTAAAATGTATGGATCATGTGCGGAGATTAAGAGGAAGACTGAAAATAGGAAAGACTGGAGATTGCTGGGTTTGCAGTGAAAGACCTACCCTTATATAGAAAACCATGAATAAATGAATGAGTATAGTATTTTCATAGGTAAATAGCACGCACACATGTCAAAATCTCATTTTTCAATAGATGGAACTTAGCCCCTTTTGAATTTCCAGTCTTAACTTGTATATAAATTAAGATTGTAATGTTTTTATACAAAGTTCTCAAAATTTCTGAAGACTGTCTCTCTCTTATTTCCACCACTTGGTACAAAATCCTGTCAGCAACTGGAAACCATGTTACTTTAGGTTTGTTGATGTCATCTGAACCACCGTCAGATTTCATGCTTCTTGTTACTTTCTTTGCCTCCGGAGTGTAGGCATCTCGTATGAATTTTAATTTTGCTTTCACCTAGGCAATTCCGAATCCATCAATTTTCATTGTCCTTGGCATGTTTTCGTAAACCTGTATTCTGAAATCTCTATTTTTTATAAAGATTATAGTTCAGATCCCACAAACACTGTTTTTCATATACGTAAAGAAATTTTGTGACTATCTCAGAATTCCACTTACTCACTCTTATAAATCAAATTTATAAAACTTGATGCAAAGACATCAGCGGACTACGTACTGTACAATAGGCACCGTGCATGGGTCTGGAAATCGTACTGGTGGCGCCGCGCAGTGTCTCAATTTCTAATTAACTACAGGATCGCAGTCATTCGCTAGTCATGTGTGATATAGAAATTACATGCGGCTTTCTGCCGATAAAAAGCTGTTGTAATATTAGTAACAATGGGTTCATTCATTCATAGTGTTCTTTCACTGCAAACCCAGCAATCTCCCGTCTTGATTTATTTATTTAGTTATTTAATAGACTCAGAGGAAAGTTCAGTAACTGCTAGAAGGGTGTAAAAATGTAACTACAGAATTCCTGTAATATCGGTATAGTTTGATATTTAAATCAGATTTCAGACCATTGAATGAGGGAGAACAGTCATATTACGAAATCAGTGATATACTTATATTTTTTATTTTAGTTGGTTATTTAACGACGCTGTATCAACTACTAGGTTATTTATTGTGGATGTCAACAACATTAAAGTGGTGGTAAAAATATATTATTATTATAGTTGTACGATGAACTTCGAACATCACCCGCATAGGAGAATACGACAATCCAGTTTTCATTTTAATTAGAAATATGAGTAGACGATTTTCTTTAATAATCCTACTGTATGATAGTGTTTCAATTGGCAGCATCACAAATGTCACTCCTATTACGTCTGGTAGTTCTGTCTCATCTCTTATTGAAGAATAACCTCGGAAACCTTGCATTTCATTAAATATATAATTTGTTCCTGAACTCTTGTCATAACATTTCTTACATGACTTCAATTCGGCATGTAATGGAATAGACACTTGAGTAGACAATCCACACAATTCAATAATTGTGAAAGAAAAAAACAAAATCACTAAGAATGGTTTCATTTAATTCTGCCTGTATGACTAACTTCATTTTTCGAAATAACACTTGTTGAGCATTCACCTTCCATAATACTTAAATTTTCATCTTTTCTTCTTCTTTTTGCGTCTCTTTCGTATCTTTCCGGAGCTAGTTCAGAGGAGGCAGCCTTTTTATTGTAAGCTTAATCATTTGGAAAAATACTGGGAACGGTATTCTAGTTTTGGGGGTGTTCTGATCTCGTTCCCAATAAAATTAATACTGCAAGTTATTATTGCGATTGTTGGTTCCCAAGGTGAACCATCAGCACTTGAAATCAAGAATTAAATATCGATATGAATACATTTAAAAATAAATATATTATTATTTATTGTTGCTAATGTTATACATAATATATATGTAAAGAACTCTGCAATTGTGTACTAACTTACGTTTTTACTTTCAAATATAATAGCACATGTAGCATTGAAACTTAAATTGTAAATTCCTGTCGTTGATAACTTAATGGTTATTTGTAAACATAATATAATATATACATTCTATTTTTTACATTATTATATAATAATACTATCATTACAAGCAGTGTAGCGCTATTTACTTTCGTCTGCGTACTGCTTGGATCCACAGTAAAATTAGCGTCGTTCCACTTCAGTTTTCTGTTTTGGGAATGAATAAAAACAATATCGGTTGGTGTGTTCCTTTAAGCATTACTGCATCCAAGAACACAGCAATTTGCGTTACCTTTCCGCTTTTTAGGATCATTCGTATTTCTAATCGTTTAAGCTGAGACGTTATGTATATTCATACGCTTCAAGCACAACTCTATCGCTGCTGTCCTGCAGTTAGTAACAACAGTCGCCACCAGAGGAGCTTGCACGGTGCCTATACTGGCGTGCCGATGAGAAACTTCATGTTTACACGCGCAACAAAAATGTCCGCCAGCGCATGCGTCACCGCTGGCGCATTGAAAAGTTAGAATGCCACTAACTTTTCGAAACATTGCATGCAGTGTCTAAACTTGTACGCCAGTAAAGGTTTACACGTGAAAATTGTTTTTACTTGCGCGCCAACAGCTATTGGCGCCAGTGAATCCAGTGGCGTATACTGGTTTAAGGGCCTGGGCTACCACTGACCCTATTATTACACAAAATATGTTTTAAAGTCCCTATAATAAAATTCCTTACCTATTTATATATGAATTTCAGACGTCTTGATTGGGACGAAAATACTTTGATGACTTCGTCATTGAAATTACAGTTGGGCCGCTTGCGAAGTTTCTGTAGAAATGACTTTTCAATGGACATCAGTGCCAAGCCGGATAAACGTTCTTGTGTATGAGTTGATCTACAGTAGGATTATATTCTCTTCAACGCAGAAAATGTTCTTTCTACTGATGCTGACGTAGCTGGTATTGTCACAATTAATGTTGCCAATTTAAGGACTTCAGGAATAACTTGGTTCAGCTGGTTTTCATATATGGCAGACAATATTTCATGGATAGGTTTGTTCAAAAAATCAAAGACCTCTGCTGAATATATTACACTTAATTCATTTTTCAAACGTACTTGATCAAAGTGACTGTTATAGGACTGAAGTAATTTGTTTAGTGCCTCATTCGGGAAGTTTTCTCTATAAGCAGAAAATTTTTGAGAATCTAGAAGATATGTGAACTGAAGCTTTCCATAATCAGAAAATCTGTCAGTAATTTCCATGTGCATGCGATCTAGTATGCTGTAGTACAGCTGCCTGTATTTCAATTCATCATCTCCTTTTCTTCGCTTTAATGGTGGTTCCATTGTATTGTCTGAAGAATTTTCATTTTCCATATTACTCCATATGGACGGAAACCCACTATGTCTGAACTCGAATATAGTATTTTTTTTTAACTTTGATACCTCTTGCAAGCAGTATGCTATGTCTAGACTTTTTGTCTGAAGAATATTGTAGAGCACATCTGTATATGCGAACACTCTAGCATAGACTTCAAGAAGAAATATATTCTGAAACTGTGTGAAAAAATACAAATATCCTTGAGCCTGCACAATTACATCATCAACCCAGTTTTCTTCAGAGTCATTACAAATGATATTTTCAAAGAAAGCAGTCAGTTGTTCTCTGTATTCCTTTACTGTATTTACAAGCCGAGATGTAAAGTTGCATCTAGTTGGTGCTACTTTTGGGAGTTTCTTTTTCATAAATTCCTTGTGTTTTCTGATCTTTTAGGAGATGATGAGAAAAATGCAGCTAAACCCGACAGTGTTTTGAAAAAAAATGCGGCATTCTGGAATGGATGAAGTAGTTTGTTGCATAACTAAATTGAGAACATGGCTGTAACAATGGACAAATAGTGCTTGAGGATACTTTCCTTGAACTTTTGTTTTTAAGCCATTAATATTTCCCGCCATAACTGAAGCACCATCGTATGTCTGTGCAATTAACTTATTGCCGACATTGTATTCTGCTATAACACCTTCCACATGCTGAAACAAAGCAGCAGCAGTTTTGCCCGAACTGACATTTGTGAATCCTATAAACCGTTCTTGAACATTGGCAGTACTATCGACGTATCTTAAAACAGTGGACAAATTACTCTGATTAGAGCAGTAACTTGTTTCATCAACAACAATGGCCGCAAAATGTGCTTCTTCTATTTCAGATTTTATGTTCTTTATCATAATCCCACTTATAGCAAATATTAAGTATTATGAATTGCGGGAGAAGTGCCACGAAATACTGTTGAACTCTCAAGATGATTGGCCAGTAAATGGTCAAATTCACTTAAGGAACTTAAATATTCAATATAATTTCCTCTATTGTCTGATTCCACACTCTCATTATGATCCCGAAAAGCCAATTCTTGTTTTCCTAGAAAGCAGACTGCGTTAATAAGATGCAGTAAAATCTCCCGATTTTTTTTTCCACAGGAGCATTGTGTTGGTTGATATGTAGAGCTTTTTGCTTATCTAGCTGTAAATCAATTCTTGTCTTCCCAAAGTTTGCAAAGTTCATGCTACTACAAATATGAGCTTTTGATTTGTCGTGTTTTAGGACTGCCGTTCGAAGGGAGTTGATATTAGAAAACGCTCTTTTGACCACACATTAGTTTCGCAGCTAAATAACAAACATGGCCAGCAAAATAGTTTAGACAGTTTAGAACTACCACACAACCAATTCCACTTACCATATGATGTTCAAGTGAAATGGCGTGTGTACTCACGCTGTTTTTCTTTTACGTCCATGGACAAATTTAACTCAGGAGTTGGTTTTTCCATTTTCACAATTTCAACTTCCTCGTTGTATGTACGACGGTTAAAAGGCACTTTTAATAAACCTTCTATTACACAGTCATTTTCAACACAAACCTCTCCAGAAACTTGTTCTGCCATATTTTTCACAATATCACTTAATTGGGAAATTAAAAACTTAATAATTCACAATTAATATAACTTTTAGACACTCGAACAAATCACAAATTTAAAATACTGCACTGCAAGAACACAATTACATTCATGAGCTAGCGTGCTAAGCGTACTGTTGCTTCGCGCCTTCGAAGAAACCGATCACGAGAGCGGCAACTCACCCTGCCTTACACTGCACGTTGGAAACAGAAGAGAGCGGGGGGGGGATGGGCGGTACGGTCACAGGCTACCTCACGTAGCAAGCGGTTTCTCCAGTGATGCCGCCTTGACAACTTGTTTCTTTTCGAGAGCAGAGAGCGCATATAAATCTAACAATTACTTTAATTTTAATTACTGTGGTAAAACTAATAATACAAAATTATTACATTATGTTATATTATAAACTTTTTCTTTTGTAATTTCCTTGGGCTACCGCCGGTAGCCCCGGTAGTCCGCAGAATACGCCCCTGAGTGAATCCATGCACGTGTAAACCCACCATAAGGTAACCTGTTTTGCTTCCGCTTGCTTCGTTGCATCAGTGGCGGACGTCTTTTAAACATAATACTGAGTTAAAAATATTACTACGTAACTAATTATCTATTTCTGTTATTAGTAATAAACATTGTACAAACGTGTGCAAACGTCCCAAACATCACTTTAACATCAGTCATTCATCATTTGTAATGTTAGTGTATCAATTTACAAAATATGATTCCCGAAATAATGACGTATAAATAAACATTTTAAAAACCTATAGGCTTAACCAGTTTTGCAACACAATTAATTTACACTTTTACTATGAGCGCCCGAGGATGATCCAAAAGACTTCTGATACCTCTTCCTCTGAACTAGTGTATTAATATCTGGTTTTAAACCCAATGAACACAATCGCAAAACTGAAACTAGTTCGAACTACACACTGTATCTTTTGCTGAACGGAAGCTTCAGTCTCAGGTTTATTTGTACCTTTCAGTTCTGTTAGTTGGAGACTTGCAGTTTCTATTTAAATAAAGAATGAATTGAGGTCACAAAATAATAAATGTGGACGTCAAAAAGACAATAATGTGAAGAAAATTTAAACGATAATTACCTGAAATGACATGTGTACCTTACTTTTCTGCGTGACGAGAAGTGAATGCCTCTTTACATTGAAATGAGAAATATTATTGCTACTTTTTACACAAATTAAATGAATAGTCTTTTTCTCATGAAGTGCACAAAAGTATTCGTCTTCCCATTCCTGATGGTAGTAATTTCCAGACGAAGAAGCCATTTTTAGGGCGAAGATTAAGGAGGTATTATATGGAGTTACCTGTCATCCTACTTTCCGCGAAACGCCTCAGACGTATAGGTCTCCCAAGCAGGGATTGCCGACGACAGGAATGCGAATGAAACAATTCGATAAGGAAGAGCGGGCGACAGGAAAGGTCACGAAATAACTTTAATGATATTCAAGAGTACAGTCAGAAGAGAAACGACATAGATAGACTCAGTCTTGCATTGTGATAGTTACATTACGGTTTTAGTTTCAGTTCCATTGTATGTGAATACATGTCTTGTTCCAAGTGCGTTTATTTTATTATGTAGTGATGGAGCGTTCCCCTCGCAGAGTATCATTATTTTATTCGTAAACATAATGTTGGCGTCTAATTCGCTTCGAATTTTTCTCTTCATTTCCACAGACGATGTCCCCCATCTGTTCTTCTTGGAAGAGGCAGTACTTCCATCGGCCCGTACCTCTCGCTCCCTCGGCGTGTCTACATACACTCAAAACAGACAGTAACTCCACCACTGCTTTTCGATAATCGTTCCTTGCGCGACCTATATCACAAGCAATGTTTACGTTTGAATCCTACCTTCCCCTACCGCGCGGACTGGTGTGGGGTGAACGAAAGTAATGACGTCATCTCTCATTGAGAAACAGTCGCCCACCCATGTTTATGATAATGATGTCTATGACGTCATCAGAAAATAACTCGCGTTCCATATAATCATTTTCAATTTATATTTAACATTTTAACAAAGAGAGCGTCAATTTGATTCATTTGAGAATAGTAATCCCCAGATAACTGCTGGGTTTTCCAAATTAGTAGGACATTTGAGACAAACCCTTGCTCACCTCTAGCGTGTATGATTATAAGGCGCTGTACCTTTGAAACCTACGCTATAAGTCCATGTGTTGAGTTGTCGCTCCAAGACTTGCTGTGCACATGAGATGACTGAATGTATGACACATCGAGGTACGCAGTATTTCTTCTCTCAGCTCGAAAGGCTAAATACCGCCTCAGGTAACTTGTTCTTTTTGTCCAATATCGTATTTTTCAATTAATCTAACGACCTATTTGTTATCGTTTTCTTCCGAGAAAATCCCCGTCTTTAGTAGAGTATTGTCCCTATTAAAGGCAACTGCATATCTCAGTTTCATTCTTAATGCAGAGACTGTTGGAACGCGTTTCTCGGTGATGTAAAAATCACAATATCCTTCGCACTACACTTTCATCAAGTGCGTCTAGTTTCAAGACACTCTTTTCAGTTGTTTTCTTCTTATCGGCGGCGTTTGGAAAGACGTACCGTTGCCACTCTCTATTTTCCTCGTTTCTCTCAATTTTTTGCTCACTATTACGAGACACGCCTGCAGCCTTTGCCACTCGCTCTTGAATCTTGTGTAGAGGAATTTCAGTTCCTTGAAGCTTCTTTCCTCTTGGTTTGTATTGTATTATTTGGTTAGGATAGCTCTTCATTCATTCTATGTCATCTTTCCAGTTTTGTCTGTATGTTTTTATATTTTGTTTGTTATTGTAGGTTTTGTCTAATTTCTATGTTTTCATTTCTGTCTCCCCTTGTATAGTCTTTAACAGAACGCAGCAGTTCATCTGTGCTACTCTTATCTTACTTAGATCATGTTTTTTCTCTATCCAGGATTCAGAACCGTAGACTCATATTGGTACTGCTCATGTTTTATAGAATTTCAATTGTGTCTCTTCTTTTTGCTTTGTTATGCAGTGATCGTATTATCGTTCCACATATTCCTTGAAATGTTTGTTTTATTATATAGGCTTATCACTGCCATAATCAAATGAGAATTCACATCCTAGGTACATTAATTAAGGTGGTTTACTTGTTCGATTATTTTGTAATTCTATTACTAATTTAGCTCTGATTTGTTATTTGCCTTGAAATGCCATAGCCTTCTTTTTTTCAATGGATATCTTAAAATTATGTTGTTGACATATTTTATGTACTATACGTACGTAATTTAAAAATATTGCTTTGTAGTTTGTCTTCTATACTTGCTACTGTTACCTGATCATCAACATATAGAGATGGTGATGTTTTCTTTTCAAGTTATTTGTATTACTCAATTTTATTCCTGTATTTGTTTCTTTACTACATTTTTTTATTATTTCATTCATCTATAGTTTAAACTTATATAAAACTGTAGAAAGACTACAACCTTGTTTGACTCCTTGGTTAGTGTAAATTTGACTTTTACTTGTTTTATTTCCAATTTTTATTATATATTTTGTGTTTTTATATAAATTTCTGAAGCTTCTAATTTTTATGACACTTTCGTGTTTTTATATAAACTTTTAAGGCTTCCAATTTTTATGACACATTTTGTGTTCTTATATACACTTCTAAAGCTTCCAATTTTTATTATACATTTTGTGTTCTTATATAAACTTTTAAGGCTTCCAATTTTTATGACACATTTTGTGTTCTTATATACACTTCTAAAGCTTCCAATTTTTATTATACATTTTGTGTTCTTATATGAACTTTTAAGGCTTCCAACTTTTATAACACATTTTGTGTTCTTATATAAACTTTTAAAGCTTCCAATTTTTATTATACATTTTGTGTTCTTATATGAATTTTTAAAGCTTCCAATTTTTATGGCACATTTTGTGTTCTTACATAAAATTTTAAAGCTTCCAATTTTTATTATACAGTTTGTGTTCTTATATAAACTTTAAAGCTTCCAATTTTTATGACACATTTTGTGTTCTTATATAAACCTTAAAGCTTCCAATTTTTGTGACATATTTTGTGTTCTTATATAAACTTTTAAAGCTTCCAATCTTTATGACACATTTTGTGTTCTTCTTAAAAACTTTTAAGGCTTCCAATTTTCATGACACATTTTGTGTTCTTATATAAACTTTTAAGACTTCCACTAAGTATCTTGTTATTCAATTTTTTTTTTCAAAATTGCCGAAAGTTTTATCAGTAATATTCATATAGGCCTACCAAAGGGAAAACTGAGAGATAGAACTTAAACTGAGGGGATTCGACCAGGCATCGGAACTGGAATCCGCTGTGGCTTAGTGAATAAAGCTTCAGCACATAGAGCTGAAAACTCGGGTTCGAGTCCCGGTGCCGGAGAGAATTTTTCTCTGTTCTATCCACCCTTTATCTTACCTTAGAATATTTAGTAAAGCTGGGCTCACACTTATCTAGCAAAACTCCTTTAAGCAGAATCGTTTTTGTTTAAAGCATAAACGTTTTTGCTGTAACGAAAACAATTTTGTTTTCCCAAACGTTTATTTTTTCCAAGAACATTAGAGTCATGGCAGACTAGAAGCAGAAACATAAATCAGTCTTGCAATGGCGGTGGAGAATGATGTGGTTGTAGTGTTATGGCACTGGATGGACTCGATTGAAATTCACTATGCTTGTAGGGTTCGGGCCGGGCTTGGGCCTTAAAGAAACGAAAATATATATATATTTTTTTTTTGCGAATTATGTACTGATTAAAAAAATAAGCAAATATTTTAATGGATGCACGATTAGATGTCCACTCGGCACATGCAGAACAGTAGACTACCGGTACGGTAAGTCATTATTTAGTTCGACTTCGTATTCGTAATGACATTTGTATCGTCTCTACTGTCACAGACACAGAGCATTGATTATTTGTTTTACCTGGCAAAGTGGTAGATTACTCCTTCTCATGCTCCTATTGGAGTGACATCTCACATCTCTATCAGCTATACCTGACCCCTTTGGTATCTGGTCTCTGCTCTGTCTGCTCTGCATATTCCATGCGCACAACGAAATGTTTTGCCTTCAAACAATGATCAGTGATCTGCTCAAACTTACTGTATCGTGCTGTACAGCGTTTTTGCTTTTTGCTCAATCATGCTTAAACTTGCTAAATCGTGTGCAATACTTCGCTTTTGCACTTTGCTCAATCGTATTTAAACATGCTATACAGCGTTTTTGTAATCGTGCTAGATAAGTGTGCGGCATCCCTATATTAATCATTGGAAAAACATGTTTAAGCGAAAACGTTTTCGCTTAAAGCTGTTTTACTAGATAAGTGTGCGCCCAGCCTAAGAGTGAAATGTTCCGTTTACACCTCTAACCCATTTCATTTTCAAATATTCGTCTTTCTCAAATAGAAATACATGGAGTTTGTGGTTACTATCATAGTGCATGCTGGTACATAGTACTTAAACAGTATATTGATTTCGTAATTCAGAATAATTGACTATGTTTTTACGGAGCATAAAGTCTCATCTCATGTCCTAAAATAGCTTACATCATAATCGATATACGGTTAAAGTTTATACGATTACTCTTGATAACGTCTTGGGAGTTGACAGCCAGGTGTCGTGTTGAACAGCTGTTTACATGATTGCTGACTTGATTCTGCTGTCGTAAGTTCAAACACTTATCTAGACGGCAGTGGTTTCAACCAGTTTGCTACAGATGAAATCACGAATGGTTTGAAATTAGTTTTCAAACCAATCATGCGCATTAGGTGAGGTTGGGACACTTTGCAAACAGTTTTCAACCATCACAAACTTAATATTTGAGGAGAAAAATTCGCTCCGGCGCCAGGGATCGGACCCGGGTCCTTGGTTCTGAGTACCAAGCGCTCTGACCACTGAGTTACGCCGAATTCAATCCACAGCACCGGATCGAATTCTCCTCCTTCAATGTTTCCCTTTATGGCCTGACTCCAAGTTAGACATATATGTTGACGTATATGTCCAATGTCATCTGCCATTATACTAGGATCGCACTCATCTGAGTGACTTATTTGGCCGGGATTCCGCCGGAGCGAATTTTTGTATTCTACAAGTCAGAATAATACCACAAGTTTAATTTAATGTTCTGTCCATACATGACACTTTAAGGAATTTGGACAATTATGTAAAAATGCAAGACACTGACTTCTAAATTCCTCATTTCCCGAGAACAGTGTTTTTTTTTAACTTGTGGCAGTCTTTCTACAGGGGTGCGATATGTATAGGCCGTACATAAGTTTGACATTGTTACTGATACTCTTTCACGTCACTCAAATGCCACTCACTGTTCTGGCACTATGACACATTTCACTAACACTATAGAGCACATTTCACTGATACTATAGAACACATTTCATTGACACTATAAATTATCACTGATCGAAAGTATTCACTGTCACTGTAAACCATAACTTCACTGATTCACCACGCTTCATTGATACAACAGTTCAAGTAAGACAAACAATTACACCCTTATTGTTCCGTAGAATCTTGTTTATAAACTACATTAAACTAAAAATTTCTAGTCTAAGACCTTCGTACAAGCTATTTTAATTATAAGCTGTTTACCGACAGAGTCGTTGCCCAGAGTGCGTCGTAGGAGGCTGGTCTATGCTACACCCGCGGTGAGATATGAGATGATTATGGAGATTTGTTGAAATGCCACAGGGGACCGGAGTTCTCGAAGAAAACTGCTATGTTATCTGGACCATGAGCTTGCCCAACACAAGTTATAAATTGGAGGCACACCGGGGATCGAACCCGGGTCCACAGGATTATAAGTCCATCGCTCTAGCCACTAGACCACCTTGGCGGCTCGAAATGGGATATCAGCATGAACAGACTTATAGGCCTAACATAAATCTTAAAACATATTCAGTTTTATTACACCAAAATGAAGTTGATGTTCATTCACTTGTAAAATGTTAAGCTAGTTTTCGTTCCCTTATAGATGCAATACTTGCAATGCTGTTGTATGATACGTCTCATAATATCATTGACTTTTAGATTTACATAAATTGCTTTGAATTTTTTCTAGTCACTAGAAAAACACTGTCTATCAAACTGCTGTACAAGTAAATGCAATTTTTAACTTACTTTACTTTCAATATATAATATTTATTAATTTTTTATCATTAATATTCTGCCGTAGGTATAACATCAGACCACCACGTCGCCTTTGACTCCTCCCCCTTCATGCTCATTGCTGCCGAAATATAGTAAAGGTACTATAAAGCTAGTTTTCTGTCCATTGCAATGAATTTCCAGCGCAAGGTCACTATTGCACCGTGTAAACTACACAGCGAGCTGCTAGATTGCAGAGGCTATGAGGAAAAGGCGCACAAATGACTCTGGCTTGCAATACGATCCTTGCGCCGTGTACACAGCGTTAAGGAAAGTCTGGCGCTACATCCTTCCGACATGATCAGGTCAGATATTACTGCAGTTGGCGCAGCAAGTCTTCTGTACGGTGCTAGATATTCCATTGTGTTTATTGAAGAAAAATTGTAGAAGAAATGGAAAATACTCTAAGTATTGATATAAATGATAATATATTGTATTATGTAATGTATGACCTGCATCTATACAGGGTGCTTTAAAAGTGTCGCATATTTTTATAGGAAGTCGTATAGGTCGAAACTATAAAAAAAAAGTTCCTATAAACATGTGTTCGGAAACAAATATCTGTTGAGACATGGCCCATGTTATAAATCATATTTATGATTTAATCAACACACTCTCAGGTCCGGGCGTTTAGCTTCTCTCTGAACGCTACTGTGCGTTTAACCCTCAATGGGAGGGACAATATTTTCTATTATGCGTGCAATTGCGGGAGTAGGATGAGCCTGGTACCTGTAGGTCGCTCAAGTTCATACGAATCGGCCAGCCCTGTTCTAACCCATTAATATTAAATATTCTGAGGTTGATATATAATGTTAGGAATGGTTCTGATATTCAGAATTGGCATACAGTATAATCAAGAATATTTCTTATTTTATTGAACACTTTGTCTTACATTTTCACTCTATTTGTTTAAGATCAAAATGGAAAAATAATTACAATGGACACGTGAACGAGTAAGGCTACACTGTGACTGTCAGTGCTACAAGGTCAAGTAGAACGATCTTGCGCCAGATAATCCAGCGCGAATTTCATAGCGACATGTAAACATGTGCTGGAAGATCTTCCTGACAGCTTCTAGCGCTATACAAAAAATTGCAAATAGCGTGATATTCTGGCTATGTGTGTAAACATGATGTGATATTTCTTTTGTGCTATTAAAAGTAGCGCGCTATATAATTACAATCGTGGACGAGTACCTTTAGAATTACGTGACACCGAGTCCCCTTCATTTAGGAGTTTGTGTCTAAAAAGTCTACAAGAGCGCGATCGTTCGGACTTCAAACATCATTCCTACGATAGGTGCCGACGACACAATAAACCTATTAAAGGCTGCAGTGCTAGCCTTCGAGCCTCTCCTCCATAGCAGAAGAAAGAAAGGTTCCTCCTTTACACGCCATAGGTAGAACTCCATGCTTTCAAGACCTTGATACTATGGTCCGTCCCAGAAATCTGTAGAGTAACTTCACGCATATGGGGGTGGAGTCTATCTGTGCCGAAATATATGCGGGCAGCTTCAGCTCGAGGCCGCTAAGGGGTAAGATGTTCGTAATAGATGATAGAAATGATTCCTTCCCTGGAAGCGATTGCTGGTTTCGTTCAACCAACACCTCCCCCCAGAGCGATCATTGGCCCTTGCCCTCCCACATACCACTTACGCAGAGGTCTTGTTTCGTCTTTCCAGGTCTACAGATTCCTGGGACGAACCATAGATTAAGGCTTGTGCTCGACACCACGCTCGAGCGCCTTGTACCCCCAGGAAAGACCCGGTACTCAATTTGGCAGGAGTACAGGAGTCTGATTGGGACCTCGGGGCCTTTCTGGGAATTTTGGCAACAAGAAAAATCCCGCCATCACTCGAGATTGAACCCAGGATCTTTCAGTCTGTAGGTAGTTGCTCCGCCACCTGACCTAACCGTCTGCCTTTTCAACGACTTACGTTCACGCAATTCGTAAGTGTGTTGTACACGTCGTTCTGTCTTCGTTCTGAAAAAAAAAATATAAGTTATGCAAATAATACTGCGTCTCTTAAGGTAGTTTGTTGTTTTGAAGTTAGTTTTTCTGATTAAAAGACCATTATGTGCTCCGGACTGCATACCTGTGGATAACGGATAAATTTATATTTTTAGTTAGAAGAAAAACAAAGTATATGATTATGTAACAAGCCTCCTACATCTATATTAAGTATTAAATTACATAATTCTGATTGTCGTCTTATAGTGTAAATGTCCCATTATTAAGGAGTCCTCTGAAGTTAAGTATTTAGGCATAATTTTCGACAATCACTTAAAATGGAACCAACACATTAATTACCTTTGTAATAAATTACGTAAAATAATATATTATTTTGTTTTATTGAGGAATTACTTGTCAATAAGTTTATTACGCACAATGTACTTATCTTTATTTCAATCGGTAATTATGTATGGAATTATAGGATGGGGTAGCTTATTTAAATCCAATTTTAATCCACTTTATTTATTACAGAAGAAAATAATTAAAATATGTCTTCATAAACCCATTGATTTTCCATCTCAAAAATTGTTTTTAGACTTTAATGTTCTTAACATAAGACAAAATTCATATATAAAAATCGAAGTAATTTTGAATTGTATTTTCATAGTTATGAAACAAAAGGTATGAATTATTTAAGATTGGTTGAACCAAAATGCAACACTGCTACAGTATTAATCATAGTAGTAATTTAGGTCCAAGAATATACAACAAATTTATATTTAAATATCCTAATCTTGTCAGTTCTAATAGTTCTAGTATTCAATTAAAAAAAATTATGATGTATGGATTTGATAAAAATTGAAAAAATTGTAAATTTAAATTTATATATACTTACTGCGTAGTAGACATAAGACAAATTGTATTATATACTTCTTAATTTCAATTCAGGAATCCGCCCCTGAGCACAAGTTCTACTCTTTCAGGGGCGAGCTAAAGTCTTTCTATAGAATATATATTATATTTATGCAGTGCCTGGGGAAAGTGACATAAGTCAGTTTCTACAAACCTTTTTTGATAATTTATTGACAACTTACGGAACATCTGCTCGCTTGGAAAAAGAGACATAAGTATTTCTCCCATTGCAATAATTCATACAGAAAAAAATCAAATCGACATAAACCAGTGTAAGTTGTCAATAAATTATCAAAAAAGGTTTGTGGAAACTGACTTATGTCACTTCTCCCAAGCACTGCAGATTTTGTTACAATTATTAGCAAAACAAGTAAATAAATAAGTAAGTAAATAAATAAATAAGTAAATAAATAAATAAATAAATAAGTAAGTAAATAAATAAATAAATAAATTAATTAATTTCCCGTGGCCAGAACATAGTATGAAATGCAAATATAAAAATTATAAATTTATCCTATGAAAAGGTGAAAAAATTAAAATATATTGGAGCAACAATAACTTAATATAAATGACACTCGAGTGGAAAGTAAACGCAGAATAAATATTGTAAATATCTGCTATTATTCGTTTGAGAAGCTTTTGTCATCCAGTCTCCTTTCAAAAAAAGTGAAAGTTAAAATATATAAAATAGTTGAATTACCGGTTGTTCTTTATGGTTGTGAGACGTGGACTCTCACTTTGAGAGAGAAACAGAGTTTAAGAATGTGCGTAAGTAAGGTGCTTAGGAAAATATTTGGGACTAAGAGGGATGAAGTTACAGGAGAATGAAGGACGTTACACAACGCAGAACTGCACGCATTGTATTCTTCGCCTAACATAATTGATATGGTATATATTTCGTCACAGTACTTCTTTACATGTAATGGTGTACCTCACATTTCTCTGTATCCGGTCCCACCATTAACACATTTTTACATTAACACATTTTTAGCAGTACACGTCTATACAAATACTCCAATTTACACTGTATACTATTTTATTACTTGGTCTAATCTTCCCTTCAATATTTAACTTATATTTCCTTTGCTATTCTCTATTTGTCCACTAATCCTAATATCTCTCAATATTATATACGACTTTCAATCTCTTTTTTTCTCTAACTAATATTCACTAAAATTTCAATTTCATTTTTTTCTATACATTATCAAATCGTGTTATTTACCCTATTTTTTTCATTGACCTTTTCTCCTGTCTTTCTCTTATATTCATTTACTGTTCAATGTTCAAATGTTTGTACAACTTTCTTACTGACTCTATATCAATTCTCTTAACACCTTTCCACTATTATTATTCACTCTTCCTATTTGCGCTCACTATCACTTTCTCACTTCTCCACTTACACCAAATCCTTCCTCACTATTCTCACTTTCTGTATATATTTTAACTCTTTCTCCACACATTTGATTATACACTTCTTCTCTCTTCTTTATACTTCTCGATCTTTTCCAGTTCCACTTTAGTTGCACTTTTTGATCACATTCTCACATTTTTTAATCGCATCTAATAACTTTGAATTTATAATATCCAAATCCTTAGCAGTCGCAGGTTCTGACCTTTCTTTACTGCTCATCTCAGCCTTATTTCTATCTCTGTCTCTCTTCCTATTTCTTTCTTCTTTCCTTTCACTTTCATTATCTCTAACACTCGCCTGATGGCCTTAACTACACCAGAATAAATAAATAAATAAATAAATAAATAAATAAATAAATAAATAAAATAAATAACATAATTAGGAACATTAAATCCAGACGTTTGAGATGGGCAGGACATGTAGCACGTATGGGTGAATCCAGAAATGCCTGAGACCTGAGCGAAAAATACCTTCTGGGAGGCGGAGACGTAGATAGGAGGATAATATTAAAATGTAGTTGAGGGAGGTGGAATATGATTATAGAGACTGGATTACTCTTGCTCAGGATGGGAACAGGCGCCGGGCTTATGTGAGGGCGGCAATGAATCTCCAGGATTGTATAAAAGTCATATGGAACAGCAGTAATATATATTTGAGCGCTATTAATTTTGATGGTTCACCGCTGCCACCGGTGTGGAGTAACGGTTAGCATGTCGGACCATGAAACGAGCGGGCCTGGGTTCAAATCCTGGTTGGGACAAGTTACCTGGTTGAGGTTTTCCCTCAACCCATTAAGAGCAAATTTTGGGAAAATTTCGGCGCTTGACCCTAGATTCACTTCGCTGGCATTAACATCTTCAATCAGACGTTAGATAATCATCGCACTTGAGTCCACACCTGTGGAGTAACGACTAGCGCGTCTGGCCGCGAAACCAGGTGGCCCGGGTTCGATTCCCGGTCGGGGCAAGTTACCTGGTTGAGGTTTTTTCCGGGGTTTTCCCTCAACTCAATATGAGTAAATGCTGGGTAACTTTCGGTGCTGGACCCCGGACTCATTTCACCGGTATTATCACTTTCATCTCATTCAGACGCTAAATAACCTGAGATGTTGATACAGCGTCGTAAAATAACCCATTAAAAAACCATCGCATTTGATAAAGCGTCGTAAAAAAAGCAATTAAAAATTGTTAAAGGATATAAATTGTGACTTCAATTTTGTCCATTTGTCCTGTGCATAAAACAATGTGGGACACACTGATTGCCGGGTTCTGATATTGGATAATACTGTATTTACATCAAGAATCTAACTTGCTTTGGATAGTTGTGATTAGTCATGCAACCTTCACTTCGACCGCTGATAAGCAGTCAGTCTGAACATGACTTCACGTTTCTAACAATCTTGACAGAAAGCTGTTTGTGAGAGCTGAAAACACTGCACTAATCGCCAATAACAACCAATAAAAACAAATTTGCCGTATTACGTCAGTGAGCGCGCATGCTCGTCCGAGCTCCAAACAGCTGTACATAAGCGTACGTCACACACAGAAGGAATTGCCAGTCGCGTTCAAACAATTGGCGGTGTTCTGCCACACGGAAATGGACTCGCAAGAGAAACTGCCCAAATCAGAGACGATAAGGTTACGGAAAAGACACTTGGGGTAAGTTAAAATAATTTACAAAGCATTACCACTCGTATTTTAATATAGCTTTACAGCAGTCTTTCTCAAAACGTTTCTACTCAATCTATTGTGCAGCCGCGTAACGTTGTCATTGGTTTTTTCTGTTTTATTATTATTATTATTATTATTATTATTATTATTATTATTATTATTATTAAAGTATACTTTTATTGAAGTGGGTAAACTGTAATCTAAATAGTGTGTTATAAATGCACGTAGGCCTACATTGTCAAAATATTGCAACTTTAGTTTTATTGAAGTTATAGATTTGCTGTAGTAAGTACCGGTACTATGAAATTTTATAAGAATTAAAAAAAAAACATGTTTATGATACAAAAAATATTTTTTTTTCTACGGTAGTGCGTAAAGTTACATTTTACCCACTGTTATCAGTGCCTAAAGTGAGCCTTTAAAACACTAGTGCGTAAAAAAGTAAGTAATCACTTTAAGTACTGCTATTCATTTTACGCACTGCCAAGGAAATGTAATATTAGGGTGACCAGACGTCCTCTTTTGTTCGGACATGTCCTCCTTTTTAGGTCTTTGTCCGGGGCTCGGGCGAATTTTTAAAAAATCAAGAAATGTCCTTTTCGTAACTTGTATGCCTGCTATTTTGAAATTATCTGATTTGACGCTTTTTTTTCGAGTAATTTACCTGTAGGTGGCAGCAGCATCGACGGAATATACTCTTTTCCAACGATCGTAACTCTGTTTGCTTACAAAGTAATATTAAATTCACGTTTTGTGCGGTCTTTCTATGTATTTTGATAATAATTATAGTTCCCTTGGTTTTCATCTAGTTAACTGTAAAATCATTTTATATTATTAAGTTTTATCAGAACTATACTGTAATAAAGTAGATATTGACATAATTTCGAGACGTAGGTGAGAAGATAATATTAAAATGGATTTGAGGGAGGTAGGATATGATGGTAGAGACTGGATTAATCTTGCTCAGGATAGGGACCAATGGCGGGCTTATGTGAGGGCGGCAATGAACTTCCGGGTTCCTTAAAAGCCAGTAAGTAAGTAAGTAAGTATGGACATAATTTTAGTGTAATGTAGGCCTAAGCCTAAATCTGAATAAATATTTTGTGTCCTCTTTAATAATTACAGTTTCCTTGACTTTCATATGTAGCTAACTGTAAAATCATTATTATCACGTTTTACTGTAATTATTTTGTAATAAAATAGATATTAACATACTTTTAACTATGATATAAGCCTAAATCTGTAATGAAAATATTTTGTAAGAAAATAGATATTGACGTGTAATATAGGCCTAATTCTAAATCGAAGTACATAATTTCTGTCCTCTTTTTTCGAACAATGTCCTCTTTTTTGAAGCTTTGTGTCCTCTTTTCTATCGATGTGAATCTGGTCACTCTATATTATAATATTCAGTGTACAAACTTCATTCGGTAAGAAATTAATGCATGACCTCGATCTTTCATTGCTTAAATATTACACGTAACACAAATAAGAAACAAATTATAACTTTAATATCTACATTTTAGCCCTTATTATTATTATTATTATTATTATTATTATTATTATTATTATTATTATTATTATTATTATTATTATTATTATTCTGAATTTACATGTAACTTAGTACTCATTCTAACAAGATTGGAGATTCAACTGTTTCTAAACGCTTTGTACATTATATGGCCGGTTTAGATACCATGAAATCGTGAACATGAATAAAACAGTCTGCCATTCCATGCAGGGGCGAATCTAGCTACTTGGCGCCTTTAGGCAGAGAAAAATATTTCCGACCCTTATTTCGACATGAATGTACCACCAAATAACCAACATCAACAATACCGTAATTGAATAATAATAATAATAATAATAATAATAATAATAATAATAATAATAATAATAGTAAATAGATGCATATTGAACTCTTTAAAGTCAAGTCAGGCAATGAGTGGTCTACGGTGTGCTTTCTTTGCTACAAATTCGTCGATCACATCTTCGTAGTCTAGTTGCTGTGTAATGTCAGATTTCATGGAGAGAACGGCAAGACTATTGACTCGATCTTGCGACATGGGTGATCATAAATAATTCTCGATCTTTTGAGGAGTGAGGAAGAGCGCTCGGCCGAACAATTGGTTGCAACTTGCAGCAGTTGACAAGAATATCCGTAATGCAATTTCTAAATTAGGAAACAGTTCTTGAATGTGGTTTTCAAGCAACACTTTATACAATGTACTTCAGGATTATACTTTTATTTGTTTGTTCTTAATATAGCCTATTCTTTAAAATGAATAATCTCATCACTCAAAAATTCTTCCAAGTCGTCTTTGCAACGCTCTTGCAGTCTTCTGCCACTAATAGTTCAGTGTTGTTTCGTCCATGCAAATTACTTAGAATCTCAAATTTGCTATAAAACTCTTCCAGTGCTTTTTTCAGATATAAATTTGTCTATAATAACCAGAAATGTTTTTTAAAGGTTTTCACGTGAGACTCTCACGGTGAGAGGGCATAACATTGAAAAAGGGCTATGATCGCACTGTGACACTATTATTGAAAAAACTGTCCTTTTTCCGTTGATTAAATTTGAACTGATTGTTGCCAATGTTGTTCATATCTTTTCCACTGTACGTTTAAGTTCTTGTACTTTTTTAAAAGAGTTATGAATGCAATTTAAAAAAATAATAAAAATTAACAGTAACAGCTTAAAAACCGCCCCTTCAAATCTGCCGCCCTAGGCAGCGCCTAGTCTGCCTAGGCCTAAATACGCCCCTAATTCCATGCATACTTACTTCTTAATGGTTCTGAGTATAGACGGCCATGACATTGTGATCTTATAACCTCTCCAATTTGAAATATTTATTTAACGTAAATTTGTGCTATCGTAGAAAGACATTGTATGACACACATTCGTAAAGCTACCTTTTTGGCCCTCGTGTGTTTGTGAAACTCAGTTTCGCGTCGTTTTACAAACTTTACACTCGTACCAAAAAGAAACCCGTTACGAACTTGTTTCATAAATAACTATTATTTTGATTAGTTTTTAATAATTGTGAAAGTTAGTATCTAAATAATTGTGTTCAGTGGAATGAATAAGTTTGCTTTTAAGCCTGCAGATTCTTTTTTATATACGGTTTTATGGCGGAGAGTTGAGCGCCTCATTTTTGTTTGTACATTTATTCTGCTTCGGTCTTTTGGTTTGGTACTCAAAAGGAAGCAGCGCCTGATGAGCGTTTTTTGACAACTCTGGGTATTTTTATTTATTTAACTAGCTAGCTAGTCGAA
The DNA here is from genome assembly GCF_040183065.1 of Periplaneta americana. Taxonomy (NCBI): domain Eukaryota; kingdom Metazoa; phylum Arthropoda; class Insecta; order Blattodea; family Blattidae; genus Periplaneta; species Periplaneta americana. Next base: position 128,662,357 of record NC_091120.1, read on the forward strand.
AATAGTTGAAATAGATTTTTACCCACAAATGCTGAGTATAATGTTTGCTCTCGTCTTCTGGAAAATACTGCAATACAATGTGGTACAAGTCCTTCAAACGTTTGACAGTTTCTTCACACAGCTTATCAATTTCTTACAAACCCGAAGTTCCGTAGAAAATACTTAAAAAAAAACCTGCTTTACAGCTAGTAATTCAATTTATATTTTTGCTTCTAAAGGTTTCGACAATTATAAATCATTCATTCATTCGTTCGTTCGTCGTCCGTTCGTCCACCCACCCACCCGCCCAACCATCCATCGTTGCTGGCGTTCTCCACGTTTACATGGTTCACCTTTTTGCCGACAGAGTACAAGTTTTGCCATTTCACAGTGATCCTTCACTCAGGCCGGTTACACACTATACCGAGAGATGTGTAATGTGAAATGTGCGCCGAGAAATGCGTCAGATCGAAAGCATTGTTTTAAATGGAACGTCACACACTACAACGAGTTTCTCGCTCACCTCGCGCGAGGTAAACACATTTCTCGCTCTGATCGCTAGCCCAGCGAATTTTTCAAGACACATTCGACCTCTGTCAACGATTACGATTGCACATATCGGAAAAACATTTTTCAGCTGTTTTAAATGCATAAAACTTAGCAAAATTGTTCTAATATGTCAGATCGGCCATTGAAATTTTTTGGTGTCATACAAATAAGTATGATACACGAGACGATAACTACAATAATACTAAATTGAAGACCTCCCCGGTAAAAGGAATGCAACATCAAATTATTAAAATATATGCTGTCGATAGGAAAGGAAATGTTAAAGCATTTATTTATAACAATAAATAATTGAACTCAATGGCTGAATAAAGTTTTATCCCTGTTTAGTGAAATGTTTGTGATAGTAAATATTGCACTAATGAAATATGCTCCTGAAATAATTTTCCTTCCTACTGAAACATGAATTTACAGTTGGTTATGTACTTATTCCGGAGATGTCTTCAAATAAAAGAAATCTGGAAGCAGATATCAACCGACTTAATCAGACATTAATTAGGTTATGTTTCTGATTTGCAATGCTAATCAGCATAAGATTGGCTATGAATGAAATTATGACTTTATTATCACATAATACTTAACAATGAAAAGATATGATTTTATATTAGATATTACTGTATGTATTACTTGCTGGTGAACACGATAATTGATTAAGGATTCAGTTGTCTTCATTGTACTCGTGATGCAGGGGTTGCATTACTGGACTGAAGAGAATGCTATTCCTGTTCATGAAAAAGTGAACAGTATCATTCCGTTTCGCGATAAAGTGAAATACAATTTCCTGCATGCCGTTTAATGTAGTGAGGGAATAATGGTATTTCTCCAGAAAAACTGCACCAAAGAAGGCACAATTTTCTTTTGTTTCACTGGCTTCTGCAAGATGTGTAATGTGGTAAAAACATGGTTTTGGTTTGCAGCAACAAATATTGTACTTTCAGGATAAAAATCTTTTTTATATTTGTGTATTCTAATACGTTGTTGTAGCCTACACTTGTTAAAATGATACAAATTTGATTCTTCTGTATTTTAATGCATTGTTGTAGCCCCCCCCCCACTTGTTACAAATATAACACTCGTTAGGTCCAAGATGCAATACTATGAAAACTGGCCATTTCCCTAGTAATTCGTGCTGGAACTATTGCGTCTTATGTTGATAATTTTGCCAAATATTTTATATAATTGGGTGCCATGAAAGAAGCTCCATCACCTCCTATACAGGCTGTTTCAATATTACGGGGCATAATTTCAGGTATGTATTTCCCACATGTAGACAATCAAAATAGTTCATTACAACATGTGTCCGGAAATGCTTCATTTCCGAGTTATGGCCTTCACAACATTGAAATTCACCGCAACGTTTTTCTTTCTGCAGGTCGTTGTCATTACAGAAGATGTTCAAAATGTCCACCTCCTGCTTGAATACAGACCTCACATCGATGTCTCATTGACCTGCGAACACGATCCCAAACTCCAGGAGTATTGCGTATGTCCTCAGAACATGCCACAATTCGATTCCGAAGGGATTCCAAATCAGGCACCGGAGACGAATAAACCAATGATTTTAAGTGGCCCCACAAGTAGAAATCGAGAGGGTTCAGATCAGGTGAGCGTGGAGGCCAAGCAATTGGGCCACCTCTACCTATCCATCGATCAGGAAACCTTCGATACAAGTACCGGCGAGCCATACGACTGAAGTGTGCAGGAGCGCCATCATGCAAGAAGTGAATGTGTCTTCTAAAACATGAGATATGGTGTTTTCCAGGAAGTTTGTGTACGCCTGCCCCGTAAGCCTTTTTACAAGTACATGGGGTCCAACTAATCGATCACCAATGATACCGGCCCACATGTTGAGGGAGAACCGCACCTGGTGATGAGATGGAACAGTTGCACGTGGGTTTTCATACGCCCATACATGCTGATTGTGGAAATTTGTTATGCCATCTCGTGTGAACTGTGCTTCATCTGTAAATAATACTAAGGCAGGAAAGTTCGGATTTACACCACACTGCTGCAAGAACCACTGACAGAACCTAACTCGTGCAGGGTAATCTGCTGGTGACAGGGCCTGTACACGTTGCAAATGATAAAGATACAATTGATACTCTTTCAACAGTCTCCAGACAGTCGTATGAGGAACACTGACTTGCAACGCTACCCTTCGTGTGCTGATAGAAGGAGCCATGTTCACAGCCTCCAGAATCTCCTCCTGTACTTCTGGAGTTGTAGATCTTGGTCGTCCCCTTCCCAAAGCAGGAGAGTTAAATTTTCCATACTCGCACAGACGGTATTGGAGACGTACAAATGTCTTCCGATCTGGACATTGTCGCTGTGGGTACCTCCCCTGGTACAAACGACGAGCCAGCGCAGCATTGCCTTCCGCCTTACCGTACATGAAGTGTATCTCTGCCAGCTCTTGACTTGAATACATGTCGCACAGTCTAACGCCTACACAACACTGAATGTAACCTTCGCCTCGGAATGAACTGTTAGAGTGCCCTCTTAATGTCTTCTTTGACGGCAACGACCTGCGGAAAGAAAAACGTTCCGGTGAATTTCAATGTTGTGAAGGCCATAACTCGGAAATAAAGCATTTCCGGACACATGTTGCAATGAACTATTTTGATTGTCTACATGTGGGAAATACATACCTGAAATTATGCCCCGTATTTTTTAAACACTCTGTATTATGGCCACATTGTCATAGTTACTGAAGGCCGTGAAAAAAAAATTGAAAACGCATAGTTCCAGAGCCACTTTAGCATTAATTTATCAAATACACTTATTGCAGTTTTATGCAATATAAATCTTTTTATTTTCATGGTAATGGAGCAACAAACTTCTCAAAGAAAATAAACGTTATATTTCATTAATTCATGTTTTGCACCACGAAATTATGTAAACTACTTACCTTTTTAGTGTTATTAATCTGCTGAGCCTTGGTTTGATCCATTGCTATATTTTTATTAAGAAATTGGATGATTTATAATGTTTAAACTATGGGCTATAATATAATAAACATATAAAACACAATTATTTGTATATTAACATTTTATTTATATTATACTGAGAATATTAATATTTCATTTATCTGTAGCCTACAATGAACTGCATTTACGATACTGTACCATATGTATAGAGTCCGAGGATTAGGAAGAGCTGTATCATGAGAAAGAAAATTAACTGTACCCGGTACGTTTTCATCACACTATTTCTTTTGCTTCTTACCATTAACCTTTCATATGTCTCTTGAGAAGAGATACAAAAGTCTTTGAAATGAAACGTGACATATACAAAACTCGTGTTCAAACAAGATTTTCTGTTTCACAGTTTCCAACACATCTTTCAAATCACCCAATGATTTCATCACTCGCCATTTATACTGTTGCAATGTCTTATTCTCTTTTCGTACACAAAACTAGTCTTTCCTTAACTTTCTTATTCTTCTTCGACAGAACCCGAATTTCATTTTCAGTATCAGCATCCAGTGACATAATGGAGGTCCCAACTTCGTCTACAACTGTCACAGTAGAGAGGGGGAGAGAAAGATTTCAGCAAACTTCCGTTTTACTCTTTTTCTTTCCTGAAAATAATAATTAATATAACATAACGAGCCTACTTGATACACAGTAGCGAATAGATATACCAATATTATTACGGTTAACTATCAGTGTAAAGTTCATCTAATTAACCTTTGGTTCTTCAGGGTGCAAATATATACAGCACAGCCCCCTTTCTGATACATATATGATGAGGTCGTGCGATCCATTTCCCCCTCCCCGAAGTGACTGGAACACGAGGTGTCCGAACAGCTTTAACCTCAGGATCCTTTGGAAAGCTGTAACACAAGTTACATTTAAATAATATTAATAAACTACAGACGACAACAACTCCGGATATTTACGTATATAATGTCATTACTCTCATACATATCCATGATAGGTTATTCCAGGTAAGTTCTTGGACTCCTTATTTCCTCTGCAATATAGCACATTGGATCGTCATATTTAAATTTATCAAAATATTATTTAAAAAATTTAAAACAATACAACCTACACCATGAAAATACAATGATAGGTGAAATTAAGATGGCTACCTTGCGACACTGGCAACTATTTTCTATTCCGTACTCTTTGGTTCGATTACACATTTCTCGGCGTTGTGTGTGGACAATGCTGTCTCGCCTCGCTCGCACATTTCTCGGCACACATTTCACATTACACATCTCTCGGTATAGTGTGTAACCGGCCTAAGAGGATAGGCTCGCGACAGGAACATTTTGACTGTGGCGTATACGCGGACCTCTCGTGCAGTGTCAGCGTGATCCTTATCTGAATGTATTTTCGCGTGCATATTCCAGATCAAATCAAGAAGTCCCCTTCGTGCTCCGGTTAACATCTTGCATAAACTAAGGTTAGATTTGGTTAGTTTAGGTTTTTATTAACCAATTCCGCGCTTGCGCAGTTATCTGACAGCCAAACTGTTCCTGCCGAGAGCCACATGTGCAGGTGTATTGCGGTAGATCAGTGGTTCACAAAGTGGGGGTCGCGACCCCTCAGCTTAGAGGGGTCGCGATAGGATTTATAAAATAAAACCAAACCTCTCATTAACACACATTTATTTTTCATTGAAACACAAACAACAATGAAAATAAAAATAAAAAATCGGTCAGTATTTTTTAAAGTAAAAAATAGTTAGTGTGATAAATGTGCATGTTTTTCAGAAAGTAGCTTCTCAAATCTGGACCAATTATTCGATACACATAGTAATATCATTTTCAACTTGGAGATTTCTTGCTCTTGTTATGATGGAAATCATAGAAGTGAGAGACTTACTTTGCATGAATGCGAGGTTGCAAATGTTATCGAAAATTTAAGAGCTGCTTTAGCAAACTCGAGGTATTCCTTTGATGCAAAATTTATTAACGCTCTGCAAAATAAATAAATAATTATTCACTATATAATAACAAAGCTGTATTTGAAAATATAATAGATTAAAGTCAATGATATTTATGTATAACAAGTGCATCTAACATTAATGCGCTACTGAAATTTCTAAAATCCACAATTTTTTAGCTAAAGAGTTGATTTTTTTACTGAATATGCATATCAGTATGATCACACATTGTAAATTTCAATCTTTTCTCATAAACGCTTATCAAAAATTAATCTTATTGTGTTTTTTTTTTTTTTTTTTTTTTTTTTTGTAATTTTCTTCATGAAAATCCTACTTCTGAAAGAATTATTATTTTTTTAAATCTATTTTTTTTTCTTAAAGGTAACTCTGCATTTTGTACATTGGAACAAAGTAATGCCATAGTTTAATGTGTTCATTTGTAAAAAAAAAATATAATTTCTTCAATGTTCAAGCATTAATAAAAATAATACTATTTTACCTATAATTCTGTTGCAATAAAATTATCATGAATACAGCCAATCAAATGCTCCATTTCACAACAGAAATATTAATGAATTAGAGTGCCAAGTTTCATCACTCTAGCTTTAATCATTGAGAAATAAAATTTAATACTTGTGGTTAAAAACGTAGAAAATATATTTTTGAGATAATTAAATTTAAAGTTTTGGTTACACATACCTCGTACATTGACACAACTTCTACCATTTATATAAACGTATATTTATGAGATAAAATTTTCATGAAACTGTACATTTTTTAGCGTAAAAATAAAAAAAAAAAAGATAAAATTTGTCAAAATTCGATTATTTTCAATAAGGCATTTCCTTAATTAATGATTCTGATTTTAAAAAAGTGTACAAATTATTTTTTGCAAACTTTCCTCTAGCAGAAAAATGAACTCTTAAAAATAATGTATTCATTTTTGTATTATAAATTAATATTATTTAAGTGTTAAAAGTGTATATAGAACATTGAAGTAGCCTAATATTATTAATTTTTGTAATGTACCATACGCTAGTTACATTTTTATGCCCTTAATGTGTTTAGTTTTTATTTTTGCCTTTCCAAAAATACTTCCTAGTACAAACTTTGGCTTTTTCGGGAGTGAGCTAATTATAATATAGAATTTTGAATTTTTAAAAAGAACTCGGTAAATAATAATAATAATAATAATAATAATAATAATAATAATAATAATAATAATAATAATAATTATTATTATTATTATTATTATTATTATTATTATTATAGTAGTGGTGGTGATGGTGATGGTGGCGGCGGCGGCAGCATGATATCATGTATTATCATATAGCTTTCACGGAGTTAGAGACATTTGTTGATCTGTTCCAGCCTCACTTTTCCAAAAACCACTTCATTTTGTTCATAGTTATTTGGAGAGAATAATCTGTTTTGTAAAATAATAATAATAATAATAATAGTAATAATAATAATAATAATAATAGTAGTTATTATTATTATTATTATTATTATTATTATTATTATTATTATTATTATTATTATTATTATTATTGCTGAAGTGTAAATATCTTATGCGACACACTTAAAAATCCAACGAAATTCCATTACGGAAGATAAGCGTTGCGGTTCGCGTAGTCAACATCGATCATGTAGACTAAAAATGAAAGTTCAACATATGAAGTGTCATATCCTGGTAGCTGTTAGCAGAGTCTAGTATATACAGTCACGAAGCTTGAGTTGTTGAGGGCACTAGGAACAATTGACTGTGCCGGTACTATTTTGCATTGTCTGTTATGAGGCGATAGTAGCGATCCTAGTGGTTAGCAACTGTCTATGGATGCATATTCTCTACGCATTGAGCTTCGTGACTGTATATACTGGACTGTGCTATTAAGTTGCTTCCATTTTCGGCTTTCCCTCTCAAAAATTCTCTATGTTCCTTCAAATGGACCGTGAAAATCGGAGTAAGATCAGGCGTGACCTGGCTAGGATCTCTCATCTAGACACTTCCTCTTAGCCCGAACCAAATCTCCATGCAAGGACGCGTGATCGCGTACCTTTTAATTCTTTCTCCTCCCATTCCTTAATTTTAATTAATTAATTCAGTCATTCATTCATTCATCCGGCTTGGCTTGGCTTGGTTTGGCAACTTATCGTAAGATGGCAGATCCGGGACGGGTTCGTTCACTTATGCATGCTTTGGTGCTTGTGCACCCGATATAGAGTGGATGTGATATAACTGTGTAGATTGAAAGGAGGAAATAGAATACATTAAAATAAATAAACAACATATTATATGCGTTTTGTAGTTAAGACTTAAGTGTATGATTAATTAGAAAATTAGTCTATAAGTTTGCGTACTTCTGAAACAGCGCGTCGCCTGCTCGCATACTAAAGCGCATACCCTAGATCATTATACCCAGATTGCTCTGCGTTATAGGCTATAACGGTAACAACTTTTGTCAGGTTTACTATGCTGCCATCTAGTTGTTACATAAGGAGTCACGTCATAACTCCCATTTGAATTGCATTAGCGACTGTACTGCCATCTCGTGTTCGTTTACGGCGGACAGGTGGCGATCCTGGCGGTCGTTCTCTTCAAAGTGCAACCGATTTTAACATAGGATGAGCAATCTATATGTCATCTAGGCCATACGTACATAGTCTGAACAGCTGAATTCCGGGCCTTGGTCACCGCAATAGAGTTGCCTTGTTTACTAATGGCAGGAAATAACGATACGTGTTAATCGTTTTATTTAATTTGAAAGAAAACTGTCCATTTTGTTAAAAAAACTGTTAAGGGATAAATCATTTATTGTGAGTTTCGCTAATTATACAGGTGAAAATCAGAATTGTACGGAGAGGACCTATTGAGTAAAACAGTGTTAACATTTAGATATTTTTTCTGAGAATAATATTCATTTTTGTCTAATATGGTATTAGAAATTTTTGTTGATTTCTATCCAAGGAATAAGCTGTTAAAATCTACACAGTATCATTTCCGCTCTGAAAATGCGATGAGTGCCCAAGTCCGGTACGTGGACTAGGTGGCTTTCGTGAATCCGATGCTGACTGGTGGGCCATCCTACCTCAGCCTCTGATATAGTCAGGTTCCGTCCGCAAATGAGTAGTCTGATAAGACCCAGGACCCTGGAGTCCTGGAACTCCAAACCTTCTTATATCAGCATTGGAAACCCGTAGTAGCCTGAAGACTTTACCCCAGCCTATTTTTACTATTGCAGATGATAGATGAAACGAGGAGGAGGTGGAGAATGTTGGTGGAATTATAGAGGGAAACGGGAGTACCCGAGAAAACTCCTTTTCAACGTCTATTCCCTACCGCAAATTCCATTACGATCTGTCCGGGGGTCAAACCCGGGCCGCCTGGATGGAAGACTAGCGCGGCAGTACTTGAGCCATAGACGCGTCAATTATCCGTCTACCACAAGATAGATTATTATCTGAGTTTCATACAGCCTTATCACGTCCTATTCTAGTAAGGTTTTTTATTTATTTGTTTTTTTTTTTTGCGATTTTTGTGAAATGTTATGCTTTTGTGGATTTTTGCCTTTCGTGATTTTGCGGGTATGGGCGTTACTGAACGTCACAATCATATCATAAATCACACGATGCTTCAGACAGATGTGACTGCAAAAGTAAGTTCATTCATTCATTCATAGTTTTTTGCCCAAGAGCAGGTCTTTCACTGCAAACGCAGCATTCTCCAATATTTCCTATTTTCTGCCTTCCCCTTAGTCTCCGCATACGATCCATTTATCTTAATTCTATCATATATGTCCCAAAGTTTTCTTCCGTTCACCATTCCTTCAAATGCATCCTTCAGTAGGCAGTTTCTTCTCAGCCAGTGACCCAATCAATACGAAATATTATGAGTTAGCCACAAAAACATTACAGAAGGTTAGTGGTGACGGGGTTATACACTACCTGTATCTCGTAAACATGAGGGAGGGGGTTGACTGGCTTTCAGTCGCTCACGTAATACGTATGTACAACCAAGGTCAAAGGTAGCCTAGCTAACCTAGTGAAATGACATACACAGCGTCACAGAATAAATTGCATATTTAATCGTAAATTATACAAACCAAATATCTTTTCCAGTAATATGAACATATGCATTAATATTAACAATGTACACAGTAAATGAAAAGGTAGTTCATCTCGAATAATACAAAGAATAGAAAATTCTACATTTTTTTGTGGATGGAAGGTATTGTTTCTGTCGTAACTGAAATTAGACGTTGAAGGCATATTATTTTCCTCCCTTTCTCTGTTTATGCAATGCAACATGTTTTTTATGCATCTTAGTTGCGATATGTTGTTCTATATACTTATGGTAGCCACTTCTTATTTTTGTTCCACACAAGTTACAAACAATATCCCGACCATCAGAGGAAAAATACTCACTGCCATAATCTGGCACAATCGTATCTGTCGTACTTGTAACGTTTCGGACGTCTTCGCTTATGCATGATTTGATTTCACTCGAAGCGTATTCCCAGCCTGCTTACCGTACCCAATGCCGCGCGACCTACAGGCGGCGGAAGTTGTGTATTAACTCAGAGTTCTATGCCTTGTGCACCACTAACTTGACGAATTTTTGACTAAACCCCCGGGCCTTAATTATGACATGACATCCTTGGTTTAGCTTAGGCAGAAACATCTGAAACTGGTCTGTGTTTCGGCTTAGTAAAGTTGGCCGCTGCGAGTCATGCTAGCTCATAATTAACCGGTTTCGTACGGAGTTGTGTTGTGTGACGATAGTTTGACACGTTTATTGCTGTCTACATGGTTCACTGCGTAATATTGCTAACATGGTAAGACTATTATTAAATTTAACTCATAGCAAAGCTTAATCATTTACGACAGTCATTGGATCTACATTCTTACAAATCCCGCAAGAGGACATTTTGTCGTAATGTCCAGGGATACAGTTCCACTCTCACAATTTTGAAGTTAATGGCGAAGTCATGGTATTCTTATAAACAAAAAGTATACAAGACATACTCGTAGGCCTAATCCTGTTTCAACAGAGGAAAAACTTGGTGACAAAATGAACTTCACACAGTTCCCTGCAATCTCTTTAACAGGATTAACGCATGTTTAAGAGCAGAGATTGAACACTCCGATAATCCGATGTAATGATGGATACTATGTGATTGTATCTAGTAAGTAATTAAAGTAAATCGTCAGTAAAGTAAGTTATTAAAACAATTAACATCCAAGCGACTCAGCGCTTGTCAACTGCAAAACACTGCTAGATCAACCTGATTGGACAGCCATTACATATATGCATATACATAATTGGAATTAAGATTTTTAGGTTATAATTCTCTTTTTGTCTGTTTGTTTAGTGAATAATTTGATGCTTTATTTCACGTAAAGTGAAAATGTGTTTTTGAATTGTTTGAAGTTTGGTTTATTTTTGACGAAGATTCGAAAGGGGACTGGAAGTTGAATATATATATATATATATATATATATATATATATATATATATATATATGAGAAAATTTTGGAAAGTTTCACATAGCCGGGGTGACGGGAAAGGTTTAGTCCTGTCGAGATGCTATAGGACTCGTGTGTATTGTGTGCGTGCGTGCGTACGTACGAAGTTTGAGATGAGGCGAGCCGTAGTGTGTGATTAATAGGGATAGGTAGGCTTCGTATTCCAACTACCAAAAGACCGAAGTTCAAGACACATATATAGGACGCCAAACACAGGTAATGCGACGGATAAGGATATAAGTAAACAGGTCTTCGCTTAGTGTTCGTGGAGTACAGTGAACTCCCGACATTCTGAAGCTATACTATTAAACACATGCTTGAGCCGTGATGTTCATTTTCATCGTGAACTTTGAAGTTAATAATAACGTGCATTAGTAAGTTACGGAACTTGAACATATGCGGATGTAACTTAAAATAGTTTTATATTGCAAGAAATTCTTTCAATAGCACATGAAGTTATTGGAGCATGATGTAGTACAAGATATTCCCATTTATTGATATTTTTTCGTGTTTCATTAGAATATTGCATATGTCGCTCATTACTGAAAACCCACTAATTTTCTATGCACTTTTCTAAAAAATTCCCTAAAATATAGACTATGTAATTTATAATTGGGATGTTGGCACTGAACATTATGGTAGGCTACACAAATACATGCTAAACGTGGAGTTAATATCTTAATAATTTTCAAATTTTTATGGTACTGGTTCAACACACATTCTGTGCCTTTTGGTATTGCAGTCTCTTTCACTGTTTTTGTCACTTTTAAGTTTATTTTAAACAATGTATATGTAATGTTGTCTATATTTACAGTGAAAATATTAGTTCAAATATCCTCAACTACGTCCTACAATATTACAGGCTTGAGCGTCTTACCTAATGCATTTTACCTCTGCAATGAACCTTGAATCAGCAACAAAGATGTAGTTATTTAAATAATACGACTAGTAAGAACAGTGATCGATAAGACTGCTCACTATGACTGCGTCCCGGCTTCGACGTATTAGAGCGAGAAGGCAGAACGTGCAAAACTATTTTGCATACGAACGTACCTATACCTGCGCTGTGACGTTACACATACTTCGTATCAAGCAACTTCATTCCAGCTTATAGGTAGCTGAATTACGAAGCCTAGTGATAGGCAAAATATTTATTTCATATATTATACCAGGCCTGCTAGCGGTATCGAAACAAGGATTTTCACGATTCACAATTTGTAGAATGCAAATAGGGACAAACAATTTTCATATATCATAATATTTCGGTAAAATATTCATATTTCATTAAAATCTTCACATTTCTCCATATTGTACATGTTTTTTTCCAACTGCTACTGAACTGAGTTTTCCAGATATTATAAGATGACAATAAAGATGTTTTGCAAAAACAATTGAAAAATCCAAGCCCCTATTCCACCAACATTTCGGAATTTCAAAGGGTGTGTGAAATTTTCAAATTTCCTTTTACAGTCATTTGAACTCGTAGCGTCAATGAATTCGAGAAGTCAAAAGAAAATACTATGAGTGGTTCCTATTCCACCTTTGCACATTCTTTATAATTCAGTGTAACGGCGACTTAACCGTCAGCCGATTGTCCTGTCGTCGTCATGTGAATCATGTAGCTTATCAACGACAAGACAATTCAGTCCGTGGACATGCGTACACATACGTTCTCTTATTCACTTTCGTTCGCCAAGTACGGAAGTTAGCATTGTTACAAGAAGAGAATATCGAAAAACGCCCTGATCTGTGTCACAAAAAACTAATGTTAATGTTAATTGGTTTAATTTACGACACTTTTTCAACTGTTATGGCTATGTAGCGTCTGAATGAAGTGAAGGAGGAGCGCCAACGAAATGATGAATCCAGGATTCAGCGCCGAAAGTTACCCAGCATTTGTTCTTAATGGGTTGAGGGAAAACCCCTGAAAAACCTCAACCAGGAAACTTGTCCCTACAGGATTTGAAACCGGCCCTAGTTTCACGGTCAGGTATGCGGTTGACCAACTTTGGCAAGGGATTTATTTAGCTGTGGTAACAGGATTAAGCGAATTGTCGCCAGAAAATAAAACTGAAGCAAGATACTGTCTATCCGAGTGGAGTGGTTATGTCGCATCTCGGTTTCCCTCTCCCGGTTCTGCTGGCGCCTCTGTAAAGGCTTGTGCATGGACTGTGTTAGCTATTTCCTGAAATTACTTGCTGCTAGGGATTGAGACTTCTAGGTAATATATTACAACTTTTTAAAGTAACTTAAACAAAAGGATCCCGTTAGTAGAGTAACCAAACGTCCTCTTTTATCCGGACATGTCCTCCTTTGTAAGCTTTTGTCCGGGGTGCGGGCGGATTTTTAAAAAGTCGAGAAATGTCCTCCTTTTCGTAACTTGTATGCCTGATATTTTGAAACTATCTGATTTGACGCCTTTTTCAAGTAATTTGTCAATAGGTGGCAGCAGCATCGACGGAATACATTCTTTGCCAACGTTCTTAACTCTCTTTGCTTCTCCTTTTGATAATAATTATAATTCCCTTGGCTTTCATATGTAAAATCATCTCATATTAATTATCATAAGTATACTATAATAAAATAGATATTGACATATTTTAAATACAATATATGCCTAAGCCTAAATATGAATAGATATTTTCTGTCCTCCTTAATAATTATAATTCCCTTGACTTTCATATGTAGCTAACTGTAAAATCATTATTATTATTATTATTATTATTATTATTATTATTATTATTATTAAGTTTTATCATAATTATTTTATAATAAAATAATATTAACATACTTTTAAGTATGATTTAAGCCTAAACCTGTACTGTATATTGACGTAATTTAAAGTATGATATAGGCCTAAGCCTAAATCAAAGTACATATTTTCTGTCCTCTTTTTTTCGAACAATGTCCTCCTTTTTGAAGCTTTGTGTCCTCTTTTTTTATCGATGTGAATCTGGTCACCCTACCCGTTAAGTAATTAACTGTCACGTGATTTACCCGTTTCGATGACGCCGAGACATAACTGCTCGTACGGACAGTAGTTCGTCTTTTATTTTATTTAGATATCTGCGGACCTCTGGAAAAAGAACTAAGGAAGAAACTAGTGAAGTGCTTTGTGTAGAAGTGAAGAGAAACGAATAGAAGCATTTGAAATGTGGATATGGAGAAGAATGGAACGTGTGGACAGACAGAATAAGAAATGAAGCTGTGTTGGAAAGAGTGAGTGAAGAAAGAATGATGCTCAAACTGATCAGGAAGAGAAAAAGGAATTGGTTGGGTCACTGGCTGGGAAGAAACTGCCTACTGAATGATGCTTTGGAAAGAATGGTGAACGGGAGAGGAGTTCGGTGCAGAAGAAGATATCAGATGATAGACAACATTAAGCTATATGGATCATGTGCTGAGACAAAGAGAAAAGATTGGAGAAAGCTGGGTTAGCAGTGAAAGACCTGCCCTTGGGCAGAATACCGAACGAATGAAAATGAACAACTGAAAGGTCGTTCGTGTGCGCTCTTTCGTATATTTCGAAGGGCCAACGACAGTCGTCTGACTCTGTGTCTTACGCGTGTGATAGCCCTAAGTCATTTCAGTGTTGCCGTATCTACTTATATACATGTAAATTAATATTTAAACTGGTTTTACCCACCAATTTTTCTGTCTACTTAATTGAGTTACCTAGTTCTAGGGTTGCCAGATCCCCATATTCCGTAATTGAGACTGTAAATGTATGTCCCTTATTGATCCCAGATGGATGTTCAAAATCCTGTGTTTTCGGACTAGTAAAAGAATGGCAGTTTTTCATAATTTTCTTTTAATATTCCATGTATTTACTCTAAGGATGTCATATCTCATGTTAAATCTTCACATTACAGAAAAAATGAAAGAGTGTCGAGTGACAATTATAAATGCACACGGAAGTGTTTCTGTACGCTTTTACTTTGTCAATTATGAAAAATAAATGTAGGGAAGAAAGGAATAGATGTTCCACAAATCTCACAAAAGCTGTGGCCATAGTTAATTATTCATTTTTGAAGCAAAAAAATAGTTTCGACTTTGTTAGATAATGATAAAAAATAAACAAAATATCCATAATCATAATATGCTTCGTACTATACAGTAATAAGTAGAGGGCGGAAAAATGTGCGTTACCACGCGATACAGGTTAGTTTGGTCTGAAGTATGGATGATGTCACAGGTACAAGCAACAAATGATCGTCAGTGTTAACTTCTAGTTGTATGGGAAAGAAAGCCAGGTGTTTACAGTATTGTTTATTGCCTTTGTGTAGTTGGTTTTTTAATTGGGTTATTTTACGACGCTGTATCAACAACTCAGGTTATTTAGCGTCTGAATGATAATGCCGGTGAAATGAATCCGGGGTCCAGCACCAAAAGTTACCCAGCATTTGCTCGTATTGGGTTGAGGGAAAACCCCGGAAAAAACCTCAACCACGTAACTTTCCCGACCGGGATTCGAACCCGGGCCACCTGGTTTCGCGGCCAGACGCGCTGACCGTTACTCCACAGGTGTGGACGTGTAGGTGGTAGTGTAAAAGTGATTTAAAATACCTAAGTCGAAGGATTTGGAATTACACAGTTTAAGAAATAAATACAGAAGAGAGATTTTGATTCCGCAAGGAGAAAATATTTTCTGTGCCGTTCGCAAATGTGAAATTAAAATACGTAGGAAATATTACATAGAGCGGCATTATAACAGCAAGAAACGTACCCAAAACGTGCAAAGGTATTCAATATCAAATAATGAAAAAAATGCACGGTCTGAATTTAATGTGGATTTATGTAATATGATGATTTCTACAAATATTCCGTTCAAGAAACTTGATAATCCACATTTTATAGGAGAAAAGGTGAAACAAAAATTCCTCAAATTCTGCAAAAAAAAAAAAAAAAAAAAAAAAAAAAAAAAAAAAAAAAAAAAAAGGTTATACAGTTATGTGTAGCATTTTGATTGGAGGGAAAAACGACGATAATACGGCGCTTTTTTCATTTGCACCTCTAACATTTTGTGACGCGGAAAGTAGCTTTTCGATGTTGAAAAACTGTTGGAGTTGGAGACGTCGAACTTTCTCTTTCGATAATTTACGGATGTATATTGTGGTTCAGTGTAATGCATCCTTTAATCATTAGGCGGTGCTAGGTAACATTTCAGGTAAGTTTTTGAATCATAATAACTGTATTACAACTTCATTCCAGTATTTATAAATCGATTGGAGTGATGAGGTTCTCATTACCAGACTGTACTCTCTTGCCGTTGTTTACGTGAGTGAATGACAACAATATAGTCAGTTAATACTGAACTTAAGGCATAACGCACATCTTTCCGCCCTTTAGTAATAAGATATGCTCGACCTCATCTTGTCCCGTATTGGCATTCTGAAAATCTGATACGGGTAACCCTACCTAGTTCTTGTATTCAGGTAGAAATTTTATGATTGTGAAAAACTGTATAATTATGCAGATTTATTGTATTATATTTTGAGCATATTAAACATAGACCTAAAGAAAATTATTAATCTCTATAGACATATTTTGTAAATAATTATGTAAAACTGCTAGGCCTAAAAGTGGTTCAGGAGGAAAGGTATTCAGCTTTGAAATATTTATTTCATAATTGAGGCGTTCCGTAAGAGAAGGGCGAGCCCGCCAAGGGTCGAATTTTGTGTTTTTTACTCCTTCGAATATTTAACTTAAGCCAGGCAGACGTTGGCGGGGTCGCCCTTACTACAACGAAATTATCATTGTTTGTAAGATTGGAGAAACTACGTAGCCTGTGACGGGTTCATAATATTCATATTACTTCGTACGAGAAGAGCGAATACTCCACTCTGCCTGAAGGCGCGCCATTCATTGTCTCAGTGTTGTTGTAACCACACAGACGAGTACAACCGTATTACGTGTATTTATGAGCATTGTAATAGCTTATTATGAATAATAGTGACAGTGATAACCAACCAGGCATATCTGGTTATTGTAGGAAATGTCAGAGGCATGTCGAAAAATAGAAAAACGTACAAGCTAAGATTAAAAGGAACAAAGGTGAATCGTACGTTAGTACGAAAACTAGCAGTGACCGACTCAGAGGAACATCTTCATGAAGATGATGTAATGGATTATTAGCGCCTCTGTTCCCAGAACAAGTGAGACCACTTTTGATAGCAAGGATAATAACATGATAGGCATCTACTTATTTTTTGTTTATTAATAATTTCAGACACTTTGTAAATGTCATATCACAATGCGATTAAGTGTTTTATTTATTTATTTATTTATTTATTTATTTATTTATTTATTATTATAACTATTATTATTATTATTGCCTGCCATTATTGAGTTCATTCTACGCCCTTCGCTTTTTTCTAATATACCGTTTTCAAATTATTCCTATAATGTTGATGAATTCATAATGTCATCTATGATCACTATTAAGTTGGAATATTAAATTGGACATTTAATTTTAATTTTCAATAAAAGTATTCGTTTTTCAGTGTACAAAATAATTATCATTATTTACAGACGTGTCCTTGGCGGATTCGCCCTTATCTCGTTTACAAGTAAAATACTTTGAACATCGATTATCTCTAAAGGTACATTTGGCGGGTTCGCCCTTCTCTTACGGAACGCCTCATATGTATTTTGCCAAAATAAATTTCATATGTTGGCGAAATTTTCTTTATATTGTGTCCTAGATCATATATGTAACAGATAACTCCTCGCTACTTTAAAATCGGCAGCACTTTGAAGAGAACAACCACTAGGATCGCCACCTGTCCGCCGTAAACGAACACGAGATGGCAGCACAGTCGCTAATGCAATTCAAATGGGAATTATGACGTGACTCCTTACGTAACAACTAGATGGCAGCGTAGTAAACCTGACAAAAGTTGTTAACCTAAAAGCCTATAAGCCCGACATATCTGTTACATATATGATCTAGGATTGTGTCCGTCTCTAGTGATAAATGTAGTAACTTTTGTTTCCTGTGTTGGTAACGTACTGTGCTTCGATAAGTGCCATGATTTGATGAGAAGAAATGACTTTGCTTCCATTTATTTTTCCATGTTTATGGTCTCTCCATTTTGTTTATATCAGTATATTTCATGCTCAGTACCTCATAAAATAACATAAAATATATCCTGTGTAATCTTTATCCGTCTGAACGCGGCTTTTTCAACGACTGTTGCATCGAAAAACAATCGCTATTTGCGTGAGCTATTAACATCTCTAATATTTCATGTTGTTTATTTCCCTTTCGTTATCTCTCGGTTGACGTCTGTTGTAACTATTGCACCACTGACATCGTCAATATTTATTCAAGCAGCGTCTATAACCTAATGAAATGGTCTAAACTGCATAAATAATTCATATTTCGGAGCCATCTTGCTAGCTCAGTTAGCAGAGCACTGGCTTACGACTGCAGACCCGTGTTCAAATCTTTGCATAGCTTGAGCTACTAATTGTATTTGTGGTAAACAAAGTCAAGGTTTTGAAGGGTTTCTCGGGGTTGTCCCTTTCTCCATGAAGACTCTCCGCAATTCCCCTTTTATTATGATTTCCGTCTCGAAAAATAATGCTTGCTTGACGTCGAATCCGAATCGCCACAATAGACGTTCTTGGCAGTTTATCCAAATATTGTGTACAGAGTTCTAGGTGACTTGCAGTTCTGTATAGTAAAAGCCCCCCCCCCCCCCAGTTTCTTGCATGCCTGACGAGAATGTGACTCATTTATATAAATCTATTAGGCACGGTAGATCACCACCAGACGTATGGTAAACGGATTAGAAAGATGTAGAGGAATGTTTAGTGTGGCAGTTCGTGGGACCGGCTTAGCTGGTCAGCACAGTCGGCAAGTACTGTAAGTCTACTTTATGAGACTCAACAGTTCTATCCTATTAACTAAATAGGTACTTTTTATTACTATAAAATATTTTTTTACATTTTATCAGTATTATCCTAGATCATATATACTAACAGATAGCTCTTTTATATAGGCTTTAGGGTTTGCAGTCGAGGCCGGCTTGATGTAGTTCAATAATCGTCAACTGATGGCACAATGACCAACACCATCACGAGACACGAACTCTGAACCGGTCTGGTCGGTCTAAATCGATTATTTCTTGCTTACGAGATATTCTCGTAAGCAACGGTATGTACTGTCGACAATTGATGACCATGGATAAATATTATTGGCCTATATGACCTAGGCAAGTTCGGAACGAGGGAGTTCTAATTATAGTTGTCACGTGGGCGAAGCGGAGAGATAAGATAAAGTACGCCTTTGTATTGAATAGAATACAATGCAGAGTCTCGCGCAAAGCCAATCTACCTAGAATTTTTAGACCATGTTATAAAGTTATCGGTGGGCTAAATTATGATTCGTTATCTCTTCTGTTTTTATATATTTGTCGTGAATATTATTTATATTATCAACTGAGTGTATAACATAATTTATCCGTTAATTGATATTTCACTAATGATAAATCCAAAGAACAATGGGAAATAAGGGACTAAACACTGAAAAATAAATAAAATAAGAGAATTTGACGTTCATAATTATAATGTTGTCGGAGTTTTGTTATACTTTACTTTGAATTATTTTAATTTGCACCACAAAAACTTATGAAAATTAATGTTAACATTACCTATTTAGTTATGATAGTAGTATATTGGAAAATTTGTGCATATAGCCTGATTACAATATATAAGTAATCCTATCCTAACCTAACCAATGGTAGTCTTGTTTATTTCAGACATGTTCGTATAATTATACAAAAACAAGAATAATCTAGTTTGCAGCGTGTGATATTGTCTCGTTTACAGTATTATATAATATACATATTACGATATTTACTAGGTACTTTAACAATATATAGTTAATAATATTATAAAATATACAGGCCTAATCCATTACCAAGAAATAGCCCTTCCCTCACATGTTCAATATTGTTTACCTCAAAAGGCCTTCAAACCTTAAAAACTATTAGAAACTGGATTAAAATAGTCATGTTGATGTAGGCCTACAACATTACATTTTTTGTCACTACTCCTGATCCCATTCTAACAGTTTCAGGTTTTGTAATTTGTAACAATACTAACAATACTGATGGGTCATTCCATAGTCACACACGTAACATTTTCGAAGTAACTATGATCTTCACAGGATACTTAATCAAATACTTAGGAGTTCATGAAAAACACATCACTGTTTTTTAACGTAAGCATTCCAAAATATAAACAGAAAATCATAATGAAAAGGAATAATTAATAATGTAAAAACTATTAAATATTATATGGTGTGACACATGAACATTTTCTTGCCACTTAATTTATTACCAAAATGGAAAATGTTCATATTATTGTGCCAAATGTCATAAATGCATTTAATTGTTTTTGAAACAATTAAGACATTTGTGAAGTACATGTAACTGCTAAATCGCATACTTTAATAAAAATAACAGTGCCATTAACAAATAAAATATTACAAATTATATTGTGACACACGAACATTTCTGTCAAGTTGATTTCAAATGCATATAGAGATTTACCGTATACACTGTGTCTACAGTTCTTATTATACAAAGCAACACTTGATTACACTAAAGTGTCCACACCTGTGGAGTAACGGTCAGCGCGTCTGACTGCGAAACCAGGTGGCCCGGGTTCGAATCCCGGCCGGGGCAAGTTACCTGGTTGAGGTTTTTTCCGGGGTTTTCCCTCAACCCAATACGAGCAAATGCTGGGTAACTTTCGGTGCTGGACCCCGGACTCATTTCACCGGCATTATCACCTTCATATCATTCAGACGCTAAATAATTTAGATGTTGATACAGCGTCGTAAAATAACCCAATAAAAAAAATTACACTAAAGTACACTTTCAGATTTAAAATATCCACGGTTGTTTACAACTATATGTGGTGATATCTCCTGTGTAATTTCACGTAACAAATACATCAATATAAGTTATCCACTTTTTCTGCCATTTGTAGTACTTCCCTTTTTTTAACAACACAGACGCTTTAAATTCTTAACTTCCTCTGCTTATCTGACGTCTTTTTTTAAATTGATTATTTAACGATGTTGTATCAACTACTAGGTTATTTAGCCTCGATGGAATTGATGATAGTGAAATGATATTTGGCGAGATGAGGTTGAGGATTCGCCATAGATTACATGACATTCGCCTTACAATTGGGGAAAACCTCGGAAAAACCTCAACCAGGTAACTTGCCCCAATCAGGATTTGAACCCGGGCCCACTCATTTCACGGTCAGATGTGCCTACCATTACTCCACAGCAGTGGACCGAACATGGGTTATGTACAGCTGTCAAAAAAAAAAAGTGGCCGCACTCGTGAACAGCGAATATTTTTAAAGTCCACTTCGGGTCGCGGCGATGTTACACGATGCATGTGCTTGTACAAGCAGTTCCGGAACTATGAAAGTGTTCCATATCTACGCCTCGTGGACCAGTGGTAGAGTGCTTGTTTAATGATTCAAAGGTCGTGGGTTCGGGCCTTTTTCAAGTTTTCATTTTATTTTTTAATCTTTCTTTAGCGATGTAAATGATATTCAAATTATCATTTATATCCAGTTATCGTTCTTTATGGATATCACGTTATTTATATTTTGTTATCGTTCTTTAGAGATATGAATAAAATTCAGGTCATCATTTGTATTCTGTTATCGTATTATAACGATATGAATAATAATTATTATTGTATTTTCAATGGGGGTTAGCCGTATTTTACATATGTATGTTAGAGCTATAGTTTTATACACAAAAAAGATAAGCATAAAGAGAAATGGAAAAGAAAATTAAATTAGCTTACGCGATGTAAACAAAACATAAATAATCCGTAAATTAGGCATTGCGATTGCAAAACAAATATCAGGTATCAATTTGTAACGTACAAAAACATTAACAACACACATACGTAACACTTCTATAACACAAATATGCAGCTTTCCGTACCATACATCATAAATTAATACACAATAGTCACACAAACACAATCAAACCATAATTACGACATTGCGACGACATCAAGCATCACATAACTGACTCACATACATAACAAATCAAGTATCCGTTACAACACATACACTTCAACATAGTAACCACACTTTTAAAATTACAAATTTGGCTCCAAGAAGAATAAATAGGACACTGTTACTAATTACTATTCTTCTACAATTCCTTAAATACATCTGTAATAAATCTGTGAAATTCCGATATGAATAATATTCACGTTTTTTATATTGTTATCGTTCTTTACGATTTAAATAATATTCAAGTTATCATTTATATTCTGTTTTCCTTCATTAGCATTATAAAACAATATTCAAGTTATTTATATTGTTATTGTTCTTTGCCAATATATTAATTAAACAAACCGATATTTATCATTTATATTCTGTTATCGTTCTTTAGTGAGACTGTATAAATAATATTCAAGTTATTTATATTTTAATCGTTCTTTAGCGATATAAATAACATAAATTTAATATTAGGTTTGGAAAAATCCAGTTGCATAATACTGGTATTAGTTTTTCTTTTTGTATTATTACATACAATTGAACCACAATAAAATGAAAAGGAGTAACGAGGAATTGAACCTGAGACGTTGACATCTAAATTCCGACGTTCGTCCGCTGAGCTACGAGAGCAAAAGTGTGGAAACATTTTTGGAAAAATTGGCCCAATCACACTCTAAGATCTTCTGATGATTCGTAGAAGCTAGTCCAGGATGCGGGGGGCAAAGGCTAATTGAGATTTCCCGGTCTCTGACCGGGTCAAACATCCTGATAGAATTAATATTTAACCCTTGCCGTGACTTTCGGTGAAGTCCGGAGGGCCCAATTAGTCAAATCCACTCTCCTCATCTCCACGCTTGGGCCCCTTGGAATTTAATAAAATGCGAAAGAGATTGTGGTGTGCGGAAAGCAACGGGATGTTACCGCATTTAGGCCTATCCTTCCTAAGAAAACTGCAAACATGAACAAAGGAAGCTTTTAATAGAAGAAGAAGGATCTTCTGCGGACCTCTGGAAAAAGAACTAAGGAAGAGACTAGTGAAGTGCTTTGTGTGGAGTGTGGCATTGTATGGGGAAGGAACATGGACATTACGACGAAATGAAGAGAAACGAATTGAAGCATTTGAAATGTGGATGTGGAGAAGAACGGTGCGTGTAAAGTGGACAGGCAGAATAAGAAATAAAATTGTGTTTGAAAAAGTGAGTGAAGAAAGAATGATGCTGAAACTGATTAGAAAGAGAAAAAGGAATTGGTTGGGTCTCTGGTTGAAAAGAATAATGGACGACATTAGGATATGTGGATCATATGCGGAGACTAAGAGGAAGGCAGAAAATAGGAAAGATTGGAGATTGCTGGGTTTGCAGTTAAAGACCTGCCCATGGACAGAACATTTATGTGTGTATGTTCAGAATGCCTGGAATATCGTGTCTAAGAACAGTCGCTATTTGCAAAGACTAGTCAATTCCATGCCCACTCGACTGCAAGATGATCGAGATAAGAGGAAGATAGACTAAATATTGAATTGTGGCTTTTTGTTTTGTTTTTTGAACGCTTAATTGTTTGAATATTTTAAGGCCGACGCCAGTAAATTTGTTATGTTTATGCCACGAAAGATATTTTATTGAGAATAAAATCTTTTTTCTTTCCATTTGCAGCCACAATATCATAAAGATAATGATAAAGTCATGGCATAATATATTAATGAACTTGATGTTAATTACTAAAATAATCATAAAAGAAAAAGGAGCCATTATGTCTAGTTTGTCTCTCTCAAAAACAGAACAAAAAAGGACATAAAAAGCACGAGGTTGTAGTCGAACGCAGGACCTCATGAATAAGACGCCTGAATGCTACCATTATGCTATCGAATAACACACAGTATACTTCAATTATAACTGTAGATATCAGGCAACGTGGTCCAACAACATGTAACATCGCCTGTCTCCGAATTGTAGCGAAGATACCCGAAGGGAACTTTGATACAGGAGAGCGGCCACTTTTTCTTTTGACAGCTGTACATTAATTCTTTTGACTTTCGGTTAGCTTTCTTAAGAATACGCATAAAGAAATGTAGTGTTTTCCAGGCTATCCTTGTAATATTAGTGACTTATTTCAACCAGTTTGTTACTAAAATATATACAGTACCTAAGTGTTTACTTGTGACACTGGTGATCCATTTAATTGGTATATGAGACGAATTTAATTTTGTGTTTTACAGAAGGATACATATTGATTTACTTTTGCTCACATTGATTTTAATTTTATTTGTTGTAGTCCAGTTTTCAATAACGTCAAGCTAGTTTTGCAAGGCGGTGATATAAGATTTATCACTAATTTTTTCTGTATATTATACAGTCATCCACGAATAACCTTGCCTGAGAAGTGACATTTCTAGTCAAATCCTACAATAATTTTCAGTAAATATTTTGCACCGAGAAGCTATTATACATTTAATTTTACTTCTGAGACCAGTGAAATATATGCCAATTTTATTAGAAAGGTGCATGTATAATTATCCAATAGCATGATATTATCTGCAACAAAAACTAAAGGGCATGAAAGAAAAGAAGAAAACATTAATGCTGTGGTTCTTAGAGTTCCATTAGAGTTACACGTTCATTGTCCACTGAAAGTTGTATTTCTCTATTGAAGTGTAAAAGAGAAACTCTCATAAATTATGTCAGAAACAAAGAAAGGCACCACCCAAATATGTGGGATAATTAATTTAATAATGTTATTACCGGGACTTGAGAAAAGCAATCATATGTAATGGGTGGGGAAAAAAATACTTTTTAATCGCGCTTCTATAGTTCGACAATGCTGACTATTCAGAGTTTTGCCTGACAGGTGAGCTACCATAAATTCCTTGAAGTCCTAGTTATTACTGAAGCCAAATGTGTGTCTCTTGTCAAGAGTCCATTTTATTTATACTTGTTAAGACATCATTCACAGACTAGTTACCGCTTTCAGTTTTGATACTACATACACTGAAATTAATCTATTATTATTCGTCCTATTTATACATTTATATTGAATGATTCGGTCTACCTTCATAACACATCTCATCAACAATACTCGATAAGAGTTGAATTAGCTTCCATGCTGCGTTGTATTTATTTTATCATGTTCCTATAGCAGGAATATTAAATAGGAATTCCTTAAAACAGATTTATATTCACTCCTATGCCTTTATATAGAATACCAGTACATATACTGTATTTCTTAAGATTTGGTTACTTTATAAACAGTATGTTAGTGCAAGAATTCTTTTTTTCATATTTAATAATTCTGGCATGTGTCAATAAATATGCTTGAGACCTCTGTCTCTCTGAATTACTCTTTACTAACTGGAAACATATTCCAAATTTATATTTTAAAAAAGTATTAAAATATCCTCACAATTTAGAGCATAACAATTCCCGAAATAATCATCCTACATTAAATTATTAAGATAAAAATGATTCAATCTATCGCTTGTAACAATACCTTTATGATCCTAATAAATTAAGAAATAATTTACATCCAACAGATTTATTTGAAAATGGCCTGCAGTTATTATTTTGAATTTTATTGTACCTTAATAAATTGAGTTAAGGTACAATAAAATTTCATCAAGTTTCAAACAAAGTAATTCCATCTTTCCAACAGGGGGACAATAAATACTTAAAGTAATGCTAAACTCGAAAAACTTATTGATGCAACTTAATTTCATATTCTATACCACTAACACCAAAAAAAAGTGTCCTATTGTTCATACTGATTCAAGATGAATAGTTTCTTAGTGTTTGTCCATTCCACTTTTTTTATTGTCCTTCCCATTTCTATTTCTCTCATTTTTAGTAGGTACTTCACAGTAGTATATGTTTTATTTTAATACATATAATGACCATGAAGATATTTGGATATGTCTTACAAAATTCTTGCTGAAGACCATTGTGGTAATATTCTGCCGCATCTGTAGTTTGTACATTTCGAAATTTTCGTGCTTCAGCCCAGAATTCAGGCGGGGGGAGGGGAGGTTGATGTGCCAATGTAGTTTTCCAGAATATAATAATATTCAAAACATTCTCTAATAGGAGGGGCCTCTGATATTAGCTCTGCAAAAAATCTGATATCGGTACTTCTGTTGCTGGTAAATAAGAAAGAACGAAATATAAACATTTTTAACCACTTTCGAATTTCAGGTGCTTTGTGTCTCAGCTGCTGGTTTGATATACTGTTTGTTTCCTTTAATTTTCCAGAGCAAAAACTGTCCTAAGCGAAATTTACACTCTGTAATTTTAACACTGGGAACATTTATTTTGGTAGCATTGTATGATGCTATTTCATAATATAACAAGAGCTTTGAAATGATTAACTGCTAACTACTTACCTGGGTGAAGCGGTTCCTGTGATTTCTGAAGTGAAAACCGTTCAATTTATAAGGAATTTTTTTGTGGAGATGCATTTGATTGTATATGCAAGGTGTAAAAGTGCCTAAACTAACTGACCCCAGTGCTGTCATGGAGGCCACACGAGGCCATATATCGTATGGAACCTACAATTTTTTTTAATTAATCGTATGGGGAAATGAAAATTTTGTCTGTAAGGAGCCATACTGCATATGGGTGCCTAAGTTTTGTACGTGGAGATCTATACAGATCTTAGATCATCTCTTCCTGTTCCTACTGTACCTATTTTGTTTGATGTTCATAAACAAAAATTATCCACCTCTTCAGCACTGGAATCCAGAATTATATAAAATAATGGTTGAAAAACAAGAAGTGCTGCAAATATACACTCCAAGATTCATCGAGACAAGTGTGCATCTATGGTGGTGCTACATGGTGTATTCTTTAAATCAAACTTGTACAATTAAATTGTAAAGCAAAACAATTTCTTTACTTCTTCTTTAATATTAAAAAAAATAATTAAATGACAATTGGAGAAATAGAGAGAGGAGAGTAAAATATATTTCAAGGGAGGAAACAAGGGGTGGGGTGTATGGCCAAGAAAAAAATTACCATGACAGCACTGACCAAACCTAACCTGTTACAGACTCAGGTATGTAAGGTGAATAAGCTGAGTATGAAGGAAACTACCTCAGCGCTAATTTAACTCTTATAGATGAACTATATAAAGAACTTCAAGTGTCAATATTGTCTCAAAGGCTTCTGTGTAACAAACTTCATTTAGAAATGCCCATCTGCGATTATGTTAACTGTAGAAGAAGGAAGAAATATTGTTGTCATATGAAGTTACTCAAATTTCCAATTAAGGACAAGGAAAGGCTACAAAAGTTATTTTTGATTTCACCCTTATAAATTGAACGATTTTCACTTCAGAAATCACCGTAACTACCTCAGCACTAGTTTCAGTAATTTAAGGACCAGTATAAAGTAAATTTGATTAAAGTGAGAAAGAAATTCATAAGGAAGGCAGTCAGGAGGGATTGAGGTTGTCTACTAATTCGTTACAAACAACTATTATAGGCTATTTCATTTGACTAACGATGATTTGTAGAGAGCAAAATACCTACAGTAGGATAAAGAATCTAAATCAGTACGTTTGAGAACGGATATAAAAGTGTCAGGAAAATAACAGAATTACCGTATATTGCAATTAACTCTGCATTGGCAGAGAAACCGCACAGGGTATCGTAAATCTGCTGAAAATTAGAAAAATGTGTAAAAAAATGCATTCAGAGCGAATTTTCCAGCCTGATAATATCTCGCCCACGTTATGGACATAATTCAATACCGTAAGACTGATATAAAACGAATACTAGAACAATTTGTTAACCAAAGACGATGTTCAGTAGTTATTTAACAACATACATACAGAGCAAATAAAAACACAAACGCATATTCTAGCAATAGTTCAGATGAAAAGAAAATGATTAGTACGACCGCTTATTCGTAAAAAGAACACTGCCAGCTGTGTAGCCTACATGAAGCAATATATCAGGTCTACGTTATGAACACGTAGAATTTAATGTGGACGAGAAACGTACAGTTATTATTTATCTGCTTCCATATCGCATCATATAATACACCTGTAAAATGAAAACATATAGGCCTAGAAAAGAGGAAACAAGTTTGGGTGAAGGGAGTTATAATTCTTCCCCTTTGGGATAAATTTCAGAAGAGGGATACCTGCTTTTCCTTCATATTCAAAAATTATAATCTTGTTCACACAAAATAAATTAGTGCCTTTTCGTGAGCATCATGATGTGCATTCAACAAACGCAGACAAATCTGATCTTTTTAGTATTTTGTGATTGTTGCTAGGGAGGTATTGTATACTGAAAATTAAAAACAATTAGATTTCGTACATCAAATGATGACAGATTATATATTGAACGCAAACAACATTATATCAGCCATGTACCAAAATGTCATCTATGTGTGTTGATGAATTTGGGTAAAACAAGCTTCTGTATATTACAATTTAGCGACACATCAAAGTCTTATTGTAACATAACCTCACATTACAATGAGAAAGAAATTTGGAGGTGGCATGACGTAAAAAAGTCATCCCACAGTCGTATTACTCTATGTACTGTTCAGGTACTCTGCCATCTAGTGTTTGTTATTGCAAGCTCATTTCTTGACACTAGCGACGCATAGCGTCCGTTATTTTCCAGTTGCGTCTAAATTTAATATAAGCTTGGTCAATCTGTTTTATATATGATCTAGGGTATTATCTATCTTTCGTGTAAGCGCTGAACAGAGAGCTTCTGTTAGACCAGTGTTCCGAAACCTTTTTCTACTCACGGCACACTCTAGGCGGGCCTAGACTCAACATGGCACACCAAAACGTTAATCCTCTCAAAACATATGATGTGACTCTCTTAATATAATTACGTAACGTAATCAAATTTATTATTATTATTATTATTATTATTATTATTATTATTATTATTATTATTATTATTATTATTATTATTATTATTATAAAATAAAAACCGTCTCTTGGATTTATTAACAATTTATTAACTTTAATTCACTGTAGAAAGTACACATTTTTATTACTAATATTAAAGTAAATAACTTTACTCATTCTTTCAATGTAATACTTGGGCTGATCCATATCAGAATCGTTGACAGATGAAGCCTCATTTCTTCATCGATGGATTTGAGTCTTTCCCTCTTTGATGTTTTAATTTCAGTTAACATCGAGAAGCCCAGTTCACACATACAATAACATATTTACTGCCATCTCGGAGATAGCCGGGTATTCACTCCTTATTGAGAACCGAAATTTTTCCAAAGGCACTTCGAGAAGTTTTAATTTCAATGTTCTGTCTGCTTTTAAATCTGCCAGTTCCTCTTGTACGAGTAAGGTAATTCCGGGAGAGATGCCCCACGGGGAGAGTCGCCCCACCCTCCTTTTCTCCTTATCTCAAAACCTCTAAGGAATCGACCTTGGGACCATTTGTTTAATTCGTATACGACCCTCGAAGGCAAGCAGTGCAATCTTTGTGACGGTTTTTTTGTGTGTGAAAAGTGAATAGAAAAAGGAAATGCTGTTTTTCGTAGGCTTTGTTATAATATTTATAATTTTTCAAAATTCGTAA
The DNA here is from genome assembly GCF_040183065.1 of Periplaneta americana. Classification (NCBI taxonomy): domain Eukaryota; kingdom Metazoa; phylum Arthropoda; class Insecta; order Blattodea; family Blattidae; genus Periplaneta; species Periplaneta americana. The sequence goes on from NC_091120.1 coordinate 128,691,929, forward strand.
TTGGGATAATGGCTATGTATATGTTGCTCAATCCAATATATTTGACAAGTACATTCATTGTACTCCATTCTAAAAAAAAAATTAAGTAATTGTCCATTACGGTTGCCCTTAAATACATAAGGCGTAATGGTCATGCTAAAGGGAGAGATGCCCCACCTGTTCGAGGGAGAGACGCCCCATGTACTTAAGTGATGTTACCGTACATAACTAATTATTATTAGTGTCCTTGCTGAATTTATTGGAATTGTAATTGAATTATTATATTGGAATAGAATTATTACATATTAGAGGCCAATAATTTTTAAAGGATGACCAAAACTTGCCAGAGGATCACATATTTTCAAGAGGTGTCCAAAGTTGAAATCCATGAACATTTTAAGGAATACCGGTATTCTAAATTTGTTGCAGCGACATTTAAAATAGGTGCCCAAAGTTGAGGGCCTTCAAAATGTTAAGGGATGTCCAAAGTTATGTTTGAAAGACACATTTCACGACCAAACGTTAGTCAATGCAATCCCAGAGATTTCTTCAATCTTACTGTAACTTTTTGGGGAATTGGGAATTAATGAAGCATCACACTGTTATGGAATTATTTAGAGAACAATCCACCGACTGAAATCTAGTGGAGTATTCAAGAATTATCCAATGGCTGCAATTCTTCCTAGAGCGAAACCTTGAGTTACCTGTCAGGCAGTCAGAAGGATCATCCATCTCTCTGAAGGGGTCAAGGTATGTCGAGACAAGAAGTCAAGCAGTATTCTGACCTACTGGAAACAACTCTATGTGAACACAATTTGTAGGAAAGCCACATAAAATAGAGGAAAGTGGCATCCAACTAAACAAATTTACAAGGAAAATTGGTTGAGAAAAAGGGATCCAAAGATGTTGAAGTCTAACTTCAAGCGAGAAAGGTGGAAGTGATTCTGTCATAACATGTTGCAATCCGGAGGGAACATTTCTTCTACCGTCAATGTTTGTGACGAAAAATGGAAGTTTTTTTAACGGATTCCTAGTAGAAACGGGGTTTATATGAACCCAAAATAGTCCTACGTTCCATCAGAATTATTTATGAAGCGATTGAAGGAAAATTTTACTCCACGAAAGAATCCTGGCAAGATTCCCTTAATTTTGGATGAACATTCAGCACATTTAGATAACATAAAATGCTAGAATGAGGATAATGAATCACAATTGTTTGTCTACCAACCTATGCAACTCAGGCACTTCAATCTCTCAAGCATTATTTCAAGAAGAGAATCACAGCGATGGATGGCTTATAAAAAGCAAGCCTGACAATCCATCTAGAAAGCTGAGTTGGTAGTAATAGAGAGGTCATTTGGATTTCGAGCCAGAGGTTTCTATCCTTTCAATCCAGATGCAGTTCCTGAGCACCTCTTCAGTATTTATGATGCATCAATCAACAACACAGCTGTAAGAATTCCTTTCTGTGCGTCTTCAGGAAATCTCAAAGAAAAGAAAACTTTATCGGCTACAATTTCTAATGATAACGGGATAATAAGTTGTAATTTCGGCTCAAGTGCCACAATGGCAAATTCAGCGACAGCGACTCCTTTCAATCCCTTCATGAAATAAACTATGTGCCAGCAATATCTTTTGCTGTGAACAAAAGAAAGCGATCGGTAGAACGCGTTACAGGTGGAGATAAAAATGGAAACACCATCTTTGAAACCCTCCCAGTTCCAAAAAGCACAAGTCAAATTCTTCAAAATCTTGTAGATATAGAAGACACTTTTGGAGAAAATATGAAGAGTGTGTCGTCAAATGAAACAAAGTAAATAGTTCCTACTTTGTTGAGTGCCTTGAAAATTTGATCAAATGAAGGAAGTTGTTGATTGGATTCAGTGACTTTTCTGCAAGAAGTTGCATAACATGTGGGCTAAGTGCCATATGTGTGGTCGCACTGAAAAACGAGCACAGAAAATTAACTTATTGGTAAAATAAAATAAGCAACATTATTTAGAGTGTTATTTATCAAATTAATAGTTTAATTTGGGAATTAACACAGCGGGGCATCTCTCCCCTACATGTGTGTATATTACAGTGATGTCGTATCTGATTAATTTTTATTTTGCCACTTGTTGTGTACGAATTATTGATTGTTTCATATTTTACATAAACCTTTAATGTATGTCACATGCTATAACACATGAATAAAGTATCTGCTTTGGTTTGTTTAATTTTTAAACGATAAAAACCTTAAGTGGGGCAACTCTCCCGGAATTACCTCTTTGATGTTTTAATTTCAGTTAACATCGAGAAGCCCAGTTCACACATACAATAACATATTTACTGCCATCTCGGAGATAGCCGGGTATTCACTCCTTATTGAGAACCGAAATTTTTCCAAAGGCACTTCGAGAAGTTTTAATTTCAATGTTCTGTCTGCTTTTAAATCTGCCAGTTCCTCTTGTACGAGTATATTATTCGGAAGACGTTTTGAATCCAAAATGAATGGATCACAACCCAGTCGAAATCTTGAACACACTCTCCAAAGTAATTTTTGAACTTCTGCTGCAAGATTACCAAATGTTCTTTAATTAAGTCTATCAACACTTTATTACCGTCAGCAAAGGGGCCATACAATTAGGAACATCTCAAACGACTCATTTTCTATAATTCGTATCCAGAAATTCAGCTTATTCACAAATTCTTGAATCTTGTCCATATCAGTCAGAATATTTTCGTTCCTATCTTGCATTTTTCTGTTAAGCTCATTAAAATGTACCAAAATATTGGAAATATATGCCAACTTAGATGCCCATTCATCATCTGCAAATAAATCCGCGTACTCATGCCCCTCAATAGTACAAAATGCAAGAACCCCTTCTTTAAGGGAAACATTCGCGCTAACACTTTACCTCCTGATAACCATCGCACTTCTGTATGTAATAGGAGTGTGGTGTGCTCTGATGCCATTTCTGACACAAAACGGAAAAAAGCCGCGTAATTTGAGGCCGCGATTTGATTAAGTTCACGACTTTTATTACTTCGTCCATCACAATTTTCAGAGGAGATGGCAAAGACTTAGCAACAATGGCTTCGCGGTGATTGAGACAATGGTCGCTCGGTATGTCAGGATTTACTTTACGTACTTCAATCACGAATCCTTTCACTCGGCCAGCCATAGAAGCAGCTCCGTCTGTACAAACATTAACACAATCCTCCCATGTTAATTCATTACGGACCAGATAGTCATTAGATGTAGGCCTATGAACTATTTCTTCACCGGTTGCTCGCTTGGGCAGTTCTTAAAAAAAAAAAAAAAAAAAAAAAAAAATTGCAGTTACATCCCCATCAATGTACCGAATGTAGGAAAGAAGTGCGTGACCTCTAATATCGGTGGACTCGTCGATCTGAAATAAGAACTTCTTACTGCTCTCTATTGTCTCCTTCATAATGTCTTCGATGTCACTGGATATGTCACTAACTAAACGGCTGATTGTGTCACCAGAGAGAGAGGAATTTAAATTTAATTAATTTTCATTAATTTTACTAATTTCTTAGAATAATAGGTAAAAGTTCACGACACACCTTTCATCTTATGGAGCAACACTGTGTTAGACTAAGACCCACCATTCTGGCCCATCCACATCATACAAATATTGGAAGTGCAATTAAAAGTTATTTCAGGAGACTAACAACCCAATTTTACAGTAAAACCCCATTAAGATTGACCCTATTAAATCGGATATCGTTTAATCCGGGCAGGCATTCTGAGAAAATAAAATCTCTTACAAATATGATTGCAAATTGTGCTTTTAATCATTTTGGATTTATAGTTAAACCTATGAATAGTGGATATCATTGAACATTTTAAATAAGTTACTGTACTGTTGCGAGGCGAGGCAAGGCTAAGTTTCCGCATACTGTAGTTCGGTTTCTGGGACAGATAGAGATAGATAGTGATAGTCTTTTGCAGGCATGTCAAGGACTCGGGCAAGATTACGAACCGTTGTCTATCAGAGTGTTCTTTGCGAGCGCTGTGATTTGAGTGAGCGTAGAGAACTCTTAGTCAGGGGTGTACATTGTGCCAGAGCTCTGATTGTGCAGGGAGCAAGTTACTACAGCAATATAAAGTTAATTCTAGGTATACATAGCCCTACTAGGCTGATTTAGTTAGGACTTTTGTTTCGACAATATGTGAAATAATATTTCTTTGGAGGTATAGGCTACTTTACAATAATTTTTAATAAAAATTATTTCACTGTAACACAAACAATTTGAAATAGTAAATTATATTGTGAATAACACTACCTATTCAAGAATAAATGCTCAGTAGGCGAAATACTGACACCCTTTCAAAATGTTACATATTGACGAATTTTTCGACATAAAACTACAATAATTCAAAATAATATGTCTTCTTTTTATACACATAAAAACATCCGGATTTGTCCTTATTCGTGAATATTTCAATCTTCCAAAATTTTCTGATGTTCTCAAGAAATAATTCTTACAATGTCAGTCTTGTTGACAACTATCCTTATAATGGACTCAATATGAAAATCTGTCCAACGTTGTCTTTGCCTAGTTTTCTTGAGATTCATTTGTGAAAAAACTGTTCGCACCTATAAGTGCTCCCAAATATTGACATTACTTTTTCAGCAAACTTACGAGCGAGATGGAATTTAAATAAATTCTAACCACAGTAAAACTTTTAAATTTGTTAAGAACACACCGTTATAATTTCTAGTTAGATTTTCAATATTTTAGTAAAATTTTGGTCTACTTATACAGTGTTGCTAGAAAGTTTAGAACTTTAGAGACACCTTATAATTCTTATAAAATTCTGCGCTGTCCTAAATTATAATTAGAGAAATTAACAAGTTTTTTAACTGTTGCTTAACAATAGGAAAGACTAATTTTTATTGCAATATAGTCCTTATAGAGAATGTATAAGTTTTTCAAACAAAAGCAAAAATCTTACATTTTCAGTATTAAAGTTGCAAATTAATAAGCAGAGCCGATATTTCTTTAACCTGCGGGGTGCTGTAAACGACGCAGCGACTATGTTTCTAGAGGAAAGAAAGAGACAGAGAATACCTTTACGATCCCATTCGGAAGCAGTGCTCGCGTGTATACAGGTACAATCGGGTGAAAAATCTTCTAGCAGGTCAGTGAAACAGAGTTTCCATGTGTACTACATTTTTCATTATTGAGCAACATTTTCACTGCAATTTAACACAGGAAACTTCATATAACTTTGAAAAGTAAAATTAAATAAAATACATAAATAGAATACACTTCTATGAATAACAAAACTAGTAATTACAGTTTGACATACATAAATAAAATGTACTTCCATGCACAACAAATACCAGTATATGGTTCACTGATCTTTATGGCAATAAATTACAATATACATTCTGATTGTATCGAAAGAAAAAGAGGTGCAGTCAGGTGAAAGATATTGTTGGGTACTTGTACTCCGTGAGGTGGACGGGAGTTCTTTCTGTTGTGTTTTAACATGAATTTTCATATGTTCACTGTGTCTTCTTGAATTACAATGTGATTGAATGAAATTTTTTTTTTTTTTCCGCTCTTATTTCCACATTACATACTTTACAAAATATATTACACCCTTTCACACAGAAGTACTCACAGCCAAATTCGTTTACCAATATTTGTTGCATGTTGTGTTTTCTTATTTTCGTCATATTTCTGAACATAATACTACGTTCTGACTAGCGCTTGTGCTTGTAATAAATTAAATGTCCATGTACCTGAGTAAGAAAAACAAACCTTCACGGGACGACTTTTGATATCGTATTCTCGTTGCGAGTGTACACTCGTAACTCTATACGTCAGACTGCAACTATAGTCTAGACACCGCTAACCTATTTTCAATTTTTTGGTTAAAGGAATCGCAGCTCTGGTAATAAGTAACTAATTGGTGCACGATTCTCAACTATTGCTGGATGATGTAGGATATATTACTCTTTAAATTAGTCGAGATCAAATATTTGTGGACAATTTTCTTTGTGAATGTTCTAGCAGTTTCTAAGGTTTGAAGTTAAAAAAATGGGGAAAGTTTGTTATTGGTCGGTTCATCTGTAACTGTTGAATGGTATGAAGAAGTAGGCCTAATTGTGGATAGTATAAACTAAGTTAAGACTGAATGATTGTGCATCCGAAGATGAGGACACTAATATCCGAATCCCAGAGTTGGAGTTAAGTAAGGTTAACAACGTTTTAATTTTGTGATCACTTTTATTCAACCAAATGACAATAAGGAATTTCCTTAATATTATTAGAGGAATCTGCGTGAACTTTTATCGAAGGAGATGCGCTACAAACCACAACAAAAAATAGTTTGTTTTAACCAAAGTAATATAACATCTTTGACGTGTTATGACCAGTGTTGCCAACTCTATCAGATAGATTCAGGCTAACTTCTATAATCTACTGAACTGGTGGGATAATGTGCTAGAAGAAAGTGTTTTTATTTAATTCCATAACTGTTTACTTGAAAGAATTAATTTTTGAGACAATATTGTACAAGGTGTTTCAAAGTTATAGGTATGAACTGCAGAGGTGAGTAGGGGACAAGGAAACAAGGCAAGAAGTCTTAATAAACATAAGTCCGGAAACCAGCCGTTTCCGAAAGCTATGGGTTTTTTTTATTATGTTTCCGAAATCTATGGGGTTTAATTATTCTCGTCATTAGTCTACAGGTGCTCCGAAGTAATAATGTAACACACTATATGCATTTGAAGCAGAGACAGTTTATTATGTGCTCAATATGGCCAACGCTCATGATAAAACAGACAATTGGCACGTTTTCTCTCATAGACAATCGTACACGTTCGCTTATTCCTGACGTGTCTGTAAAGGCATATTTACAAGCACAACATCCAATTAATAACAAATGACATGATAAACGATAAACAATCTTCTAACTACGCAGTGTTGTGACGACGAACAAAAATGCTACGAACTTAGGCTTATGCATCAACCTAGTAGTTCACAATATGTTCTCTCTCCATTACATGTTCATCCATACTTTTACAGTAACATCATTTTATTTTTACTTCAATTTTTATTGTACTTGAGTTTTTGAATGTACTTCACTCCCACCCCCTCTAGTAGTAAACTTCCAATCGTCCTCCACACACAACCAAGGCCGCGTATGCAGTCAAAGTCGTCTTATGGTCATGGTAAACAGTACTGAGTTAGTGAGTATATTACGTCCCAGAAATATATTCGCGTTTTCCAGTGACGAAAGAGCTTTCAATATTGAATCATATTTTCGCACAGGTACTGTCGTCCGTTTGCCTACGTCGCATCCCGATTTCCTCCACCCGCTTTTGCTCGCCCCTCTGCAAAGATTAGTGGCTGGGCTGTCTTAGCTATTTTCTGAAAACATTAATTTCTGTTAGGAATTGGACATCTACGTAATATTATACAACTGTTTAAAATAACTTATATAAAAGGGCCTCGTTAAGTAATTAACTGTCACGTGATTTCCCCCCTTTTTACGACCCTGCGACAAAACCACTTGGACGGACAGTAGATAGCATGTCTGAGTAATTTTATCTTTTCGGATCGGTCAGAAGTGAAGATTGAATTTACAGTACGTAAGGTACTCTTTTATAGAGTAGGTGCAGAATTATTTCAACATGAGTTACTAGTACGAAGGACGAAACTGGTAATTGGAATTAAGTAAAATAGTCTATATTGCGATAATATGCACAAAAGAACTGAAACCTGTATCGAAATGAACGGCCACCGCTTTCAAAAATGTGTTTAAATATCCATATTATGATTATTTTTCAATTTAACTTCATTCTCTAAATTGTACGCTAATGTGCTGTAGACAGTATAATAGACATTGCATAATGAATACGTCCGAATGGATAGCTCAGTTTGCGAGTAAAAACACTTATTGTTAATACAGTACTGTATTTTGATTAAAGAAAAACCTAATGAAAATTATCAAACTCAAAATCGCGATATTTCCTAGTTTACGTAAATGGATGAACTACTTTCCGTCCCTCCTATACTTAGTAAAGTGATTTGTTTGTTTTTTACGCCAGTATCATCGAACTCCAGTCGTGGAAGGGGGTAGCGAACGGTGTTTTCGGTTCTCAACCGTTAATCCAAAGGTATAGCCGGGTTAATATTAGAAATGTTAGTAAAAATAAAATGATGTCCCTGTACTATATTAACATATACCGGGTACTAGATAATAAAGAAAGGGCGGCGCGGCATTTTGGCTCTGCTTGACTCGCTAGTACGAGCTCGCTACCGGTATTAGTAATACGCTTAGGAATATCGGTAGGCCTATTTCGACACGCCATAAACCATTCATGTAAAATATAATTGTCCGAAGACAGGTTTGAACCTCGTAAGTAATACCAATGAGGCAACTAGGCTAGGAGATAATGGGGTGGGGTAGGGTGACTAGTTACTTTCCCCCTCCAATGCATACATCGCCGATTAGCTACATATCCCATTAATCAGACTTCAGATGTATACAAACAATTGTTCTTCCTCTGACACATATCATCAAATGAGATGTATGCCTGATAATATATATCAGCCAGAACCTCAATCAGAGGTAAACTAAATATAAACATTTAAAATACTATTTACTCATACTGAAATGAGATACTGAAACTATCAGTCTTCTTGTTCCAAATATTTGTCGCACCTGCTTAAGAAGTAACGTATTACTCACTACGGTACAGTTTACGTTGAGAAATGGAGGCTATGTTTGTCGGATGCTATTTTTTAGCTCTTCCAGGATACGTGGTTGATTTTTACACTTTGTGTTTCAGGGGTCCCCGAGATAAGTCACAAGGAGTTAGAGCAGGGATCGAGATGAAATCAAACCTTATTCGAAAACAGAAGATCAGGGTTACTTTCTCAGCCATCACAATTAAAATCCACCCACAAAATTTGCGCCTCATTACAGGATCACCGGGTCCTAGTTCTTGCAGCACTTTAACTCAATAGCTTTGTAGCAATTCACATAGAACTGTAGGATGTAGCCTATCAATTTCTTCCGACGTTTGACTTAGCAATTTTAGGTAATTTTTATATTTCTCCGTCATTTTCTTCGATTCTAATATGTAACATTTTCTGTATCGGGATCATTGGACGACTTGGAACATTATCAGTAGGGAAATATCCTGAAATAATAATCTAAGTTAACGGACTGAATTAGTTAATACATAATCGTCATACATTAATAGTCGCTGTTCAATCCTAGGCCTATATCTGTGTGCCTTTTTATGCTAAAATTTAATAACTATCACACAAGTACAACTATTGGTCAACTTAACTTTCACAAAAAACTCAGCACTACTCAGGTGAGGTAATTTTTGTCAACAAACGTGTATAATCTTGTCCAACTGGAATTAATTTTCTTTTTCAGAACGTGTTTTTTGTTTATTTTTCTACAGAGACATCATTTTATTTTTACTTTAATTTTTATTGTATTTAATTTTTTAAATGTTGTGTAGTGGCAAAAAAACCGGAACGACCCTTGTAGCTGATTTCAGAGCCTTGTTCACTCCAGAGAACGATAGAATGGTAACTAAGACTTTCGTGGTTCGAATCCTTCCTGGGAAGGAAACTTTATTTCGTTCCTTATTCAAATTTATTCCCAGTACTTTTCGATTGCTGGTAAAATTTATGTTCTGGGAATAATAAGTCAATTAAGTAGTAAAATATCGCTGCAATCGAAAAGTATTGGGAATAAACTTGAATAAGGAACAAAAAAAAGTTTCCTTCCCAGGCAGGATTCGAACCACGAAAGACTTAGTTATCAGTCTATCGTGCTCTGGAGTGAACAAGGCTCTGAAATCAGCTACAAGGGTCGGTCCGGTTTTTTTGCCACTACTGTACTTCACTCCCACCCCTTGTACTAATAAATTTTCACCCGTCATCCACACAGAACCAAGGCTCCATATGCAGTCAAAGTCGTCTTACGGTCATAGTAAACAGTATTGACTAAGTGAGTATAGTACGTTCCAGAAATATGGTCGTATTTTTCAGTGAAGAAAGAGCATTAATTAATTATTGAATCATATTTTTGCACAGATACTGTGAGTCCGTTTGGCTACGTCGTTTTCCGGTTTTCCTCGCCCGTTTCTGCTGGCCCCTCTGTAAAGGCTAGTGGCTGGGCTGTTTTAGCTGTTTCTTGAAAACATTTGCCTGTTAGGAATTGATATACAATTGTTCAAAATAATTTAAATAACAGGGCTTCGTTAATTAAATGTCACGTGATTTTCCCCCTTTCTACAACCCTGCGAAATAACCACTTGGACGGGCAGTAGATAGCATGTCTGAGTAAATTAATATGTACAATTGAGCAGAAGTGAAGATTGAATTTACAGTACGTAAGGTATTCTGTTATACTAGGTGTTCATTTCAAAGTGTGTCATGACGTCATTGTTGTGAGTCAGCGATTTGAAGCGAGTTTCAGCTTTTATGTCAGAGAAGTTGCCTATTAATCAAGGCTTTCAATCTGAACTTGAGAACGTGTACGGTATAACTTGAACGTCGTAGCAACAGATGGCGGTCTGTACTGTCTGTGTGCTACCATAACCTCTTTCGAACTGTGTTTTGCGCGGTCAAGTCGTACGCAGGGTATTTGTTATCATCGGTTGCGTACAGCAACATTCCACAATACAAATCAAATGCTTCGTGTCCATGTTGACTGTCGAAGTTAATGTCAACAAATACGTAAGACATCGTCTTAACCCTCTCCCCATATCCCGACAGTAAGAAAAAAACCCACCTCAGTACATGTTTCCAAACAGTTCACATTCCTGCCACTACCGGCGTTACCTTACATATCAGTAAGTACTCTTCAGAATGAACGCCGTACTTGCTAGGCAACTTCTCTGTGACACATAGGTAATACACCTCTGCGGAAGTGTAGGAAGATTGAATTCTCTAGGCTCATCGACTAGCCATATGACGTCATACAGTGAGCCATGACACACTTTGAACTGAACACCCAGTAGAATAGGTACAAAATTGTTTAAAGAGGCGCAGGATTATGCCTTCCCCCATGTCACCTAATTGAAGTACTTTGCATTATTTCTTTTGGAATTACTGTAAAGGAGTTGTGTTTGCTAAACAACTTACAACAATAGAACAATTAAAGAATTACATTCAAGAAACCATACATTCAATTTCAGAAAATATTCTTAAAAACGTTTTCGAAAATATACACAAAAGAACTGAAGCCTGTATCGAAATGAACGGCCACTATTTTGAACAATTTGTTTAAATATGCAAATTTTGGTTATTTTTCAATTTAAATGCACTCTTCATACTGCATGCTAATATGCTGTAGACAATAGGCTATACTATACAGTGCATAATGAATGTGTCCACCTGGGCAGTTCAGTTAGTGAGGAAAAACACTTAGGGTACTATTCATAGACATTTCGCAGCACGCGCTAAGAGCGTACTAAGCTAGCCCCTGCTATCCACTGGTTACTTGTACAGAATTCAAATCATATCCTATCGCTAACACTGGTTTATGAATACGAAAAACGCTGATCATCCACCGAAAGCCCGCGCTAAAAATGTCTATGAATACGGCTCTTATTTTCAATACTGTACTGTGCTTTGATTAAATAAAAATCTGATGAATATTATCAAAACAAAATCGTAATATTTCCTAGTTTGCGTAAATTGTTGCACTACTTTTCTTCCCTCCTATACCTAGTGAAGAGAGTTGTTTGTGTTTTACTCTAGTATCACCAAACTCCGATCGTGGAAGGGAGTAACAAACAGTGTTTCCGGTTCTCAACAGTTAGTAAAAACAAAATGATGTTCCGGTATAAGTGTTCTTACATTTATATATCCCTGCAACACTTCTATGATAGCAGCATATACTTTAGAAATTATTTTTAGATACCGTAAGTTGTTTAGAAACTGAAAACATACTGTACATAAGGCTGCTGTAGGAATTCCTTGCTGTCAAAAATCGAAAAGCTATTGTCAATTTAATTTCGTCGGGAATACAATTTCTGTAATTTGAATCTTGTTTCAGAGTGACATTTCGTATTAAGATTACTTGAAATGCGCAGTTTTCAGTGTATTTGATATAATTCGTATGGTAGGTGAAAATTAACATTGACTTACTAATAGCCTAATAATTGCTGCTAATGCGCCTTCATATTAGCACACTCAGGCCACTTGGAAGTGGAAGTTGCTGCGTATTGTTACAAAATGTAGTAAGAAGTAATTCAGAGTATGGAAATGAATTTTTAAGAATAACGCGACACTCATCTTTCCTGCATTGTTACACATTGCGCGACAATATTTGGAACAGAGGCCTATCACATTTGAATATTATGACTTCAAACCTAATCAAATTGAATTGCCGTATCTCTTCACAAATATTGGACAGTATTAAATATGAAAATATTACATTGAAACAAAAATGCAGCTTCGTAAAATAAATTATAGTCATTTTATACATCATTTTTCAATAATTTTTAGGTTATCAAAATCTGGGCCCTGAATATGAGATTAAATGTTACGTTGAAAAACAGTGCTGTCAATACAAATGTCCGTTTTAAGAATGTTTGAATTAAATTTGAACAATAAAAAGTTTTGTACTTTTTTTTCGGTGGATGTACACACAACAATTAAGTTAGCACAAATTTACATGAAACAACTATGGCACATCTTAATCAATAATTTATAATATAATTTTTCTATTTGAGAAAATCGATTTAGTAAAACACTAATCAATGAAAATCTATCCAACTTGCAAAACACCCTATACAACATGATTACCTAAATGTATCAATACGAGTATTATGCTCAATTCTTCCATCTCTACGACACAGTCACTACACAGCTCTCATCGAACAACCATACCGTCTCATAAACTGTAAATATTACATATATATTTATCCCATACCTTGAATTATATGCAAATCTTAATGTTCTTATAACGTAATTTATAGAAATGCATTTTCAGCTTTGATATTAATAACTATTTTAATTACCCAATTAAATATATTCAAAACCTTTCATAATACTACAATACATAATATTTAATTTTATACTCTTATCCATTGATATCATAAGACGAAACATATTTGATTGGTCATTTATTATCAATCAATTTAATATTTCATAATTTAAACAAACTTACATATATTTTCAATATTTATTTTCATCTTCGAAAACTAATCGGCAACATAACATTCTACACCGCTTCTAGATTGACGACAATTTACTATAAAAAAAAAGGTAAAGGTATCCCCGTAACATGCCATGAAGGCACTTGGGGGACATGGAGGTAGAGCCCCATGCTTTCCATGACCTCGGCACTAGAATGAGGTGGTGTGGTCGGCACCATGCTCTGACCGCCTTTTACCCCCGGGAAAGACCCGGTACTCAATTTTATAGAAGGCTGAGTGAACCTTGGGGCCGTTCTGAAAGTTTGGCAACGAGAAAAAATCCTGTCACCGCCTGGGATCGAACCCCGGACCTTCCAGTCCGTAGCCAGCTGCTCTACCAACTAATCTAAAATATTACGTAAGTTTATCTACATGTCTAATATACGTTATAACATTTTTCCACTTATGAATACTAAACATTTTTTATAGTTAATTTCGTAAAATACAAAACAATCCTTTCATTTATTTGAACCTTTTCGATATCAAAATTATACACTTGTTAATATTTTCCCACTTTATAATTTCAAGATATAACATTATAAACGAATCATTTTCAAAAATATTAATCACAATTTGATCATTTTAATTTTAAACGATATTCGTAAATATTTTACTTTCAATTCGAAATCTTCTAATGTCACACTCGCACATTACATCTCTTATAGATTGAAGATCGAAGTCAATAAATAGTTTTCGAACACGTTGATGATATCCAATTTTCATGCTACTGCTTTTAATGCAGAAGAATACATCTATAATATAAAATATATGATGTGTTACTCTTATTATCAATACATATTATTATCTTTTTCAGCAAACATCAACGCTGAATTATAACTATTAACTTTAGCATAATTTAACGTGTATAGAGAGCCACCGGCGTGGCTCAGTCGGTTAAGGCGCTTGCCTGCCGGTCTGAAGTTGCGTTCGGGCGAGGATTCGATCCCCGCTTGGGCTGATTACCTGGTTGAGTTTTTTCCGAGGTTTTCCCCAACCTTAATGTGAATGTAAGGTAATCTATGGCGAATCTTCGGCCTCATCTCGCAATCACCAATCTCAGCGACGCTAAATAACCTAGTAGTTGGTACAGCGTCGTTAAATAACCAACTAAAATAAATAAAACGTGTATAGAGTTAATATAAATTTATCAATGTTATAATAATAGGCTCACATACATCATCATACTACACAATAAATTCCATATAACACAATAGTCAAACCTGAAATGTAAACAGGTCTTCACATTTTAATATAATAACATTGATATTATTTACAAGAATATTTTAAGCTTTTAGCTTTATTAATATTAATGGTATGCAATTACAGAGGTTATTATACAGGGTGATTTATGAGGATTTACCGTCCTTTACGGAGCTTATTTCCGAAGATATTCTGAGCAAAAAAAAGTCATATAAACATGGCTCCTATTCTCAATATTTACAGAGTTACGTTTAGTTATTGGAACGCATTGCTGTGAACGCGTGATCTTGGTCAGCGTGCAGTCAGCAGCCAGCGCGAGCGCTACGGAAATCAAAGATAGCCGTATGCAGTTACGCAGAGCGACGAGTGCCGTTCATAAGCGTGCGGCCAAGCGGACGGCGACATTTTTTAAAATGTGTTCTAAACGCTCAAAGACTGTAAATAAGGATCCAAAATTGAACTGCAAATAATTAAGTCGGTGGAAGTGGTGTGATTTGTAATAAATGCTGTGATAAATGCATAAGAATAATGTAATTTTCTAGTTAGAAATAGAAAAAGATGTCTGTACGAAGCAACTAAGGAGTTCACAGCACATTTTTAGCTTCATAATACTTGCCAATTAAAGAAATGATATTTCTGAATGGTTCATTCTCTATTTGTATTATTCTTTTGCCTTCAAACTAAAGAAAAAACGTATTTTACAAACAACTTTAAATTAGTGTAACTCTGAAAATATTGGGAATAAGAACTAAGTTTATATGACATTTTTTGCTCAAAATGCCTTCGGAAATAAGCTCCGTAAAGGACGGTAAATCCTCGTAAATAAACTTGTATTATGAATGTGAAAAATGATATCCGATGATGTCTCAAGTAAAAGCGAAGAAAATGTTAATACAAATAATTAAATACGTAATATAAAGGTTTTATACCTTATGTAGCCTATAACATAGTAAGTCATTGACGGAACAACATTAAATCCACTTATTGAATTTCAAAGTCGTACCTGAAAAACTTCTTCAAAATGAATTACAAAATATCTCAATTAACATTATACTTCACCGTATGAAAGGTAAATGGCAGGAGTATGAAGTCGCACAATCATCTATCTCAAAATTCGAAGTCGGTTGGGATCTGCCGTTATTATTATGGGCACCTTAATTGTCTTAAGTTTCTTCAAACGGAACGGTGCAAAATGAAGTGGGACAAGTAGCGAACAGGCTTGGAGCTCACATAAATACTTCTCCTTTGCCTCTGATTCCCTTACAGAAAGCAATCACGTTCCTTTTAGCTTTTCCTTCCATTTCCTTTCTTTCACTGTCATTCATTATGATTGTAATTGAAATTTTTCACACGGACCTGTCTCTCATGTCTAGAGACGAGAATTTCATGCACTATAAAATCCCAAAATATGCATTCATGCAGTACCAAACTATGATACATGCACGATCAAGCGAAAAATACATTAAAATATGCACTTTCATTTTTGTTCCAAATTTCTTATTTCACTTCATTCCCCCCCCCCCCCACCACAGTTAACAGCTAACAATAAAAGAAGTTATGGGTGCAAACGTGAATGAACCTTTTTCTGTTATTTAGTTTTTTTTTCTTTCCCTTCTTCAATTCTGATTTCTGAAGCTAAAATAAGGGACATAAAAATCGAGAAACTGATGTGTCAAAACCATTAAAACATGCATTTAAACTGAATATAATGTATATTATATGCATGATTAAGCTAAAAAATTGCTTAAATATGCATTATGCATGTTTTTATCCCCAAAAAGGCCAAAACATGCAAATATGTACGAAAAAAGTACACATATTTGGAACCGGAAAGTAATGAAATGGATAAGTACTAAGTTTGAGGTATGTCCTATGTTTCTATAAAAACATGCATTTGCATGGAATTCTCGTCTCTACTCATGTCATAGATACAGTGTTGGGCACAAATAACCGGCCCGCCTCATCTTGTCAGACATTCAAACTCGCTGATCTGAAAATTTTCTTCCTCCTTTACTGAAACCATTCTTTCCTCCATACTCAGTCATTGCACTACTTCATTTTTACATTCAATATATCGCAATAATTTTATTAATTTAGGAGAAAGTTTAATCTCAACCATACAAGATGAGGCGGGCCGGTTATTCGTGCCAAACTCTGTATTAGCTATGCAAATCTGGCTTTCAGGTAGTAGCTCCCTGTAAAGCAGGTTTGAATAATTTCAAGGAAAAATTATTCCGGGGCCGGGTATCGATCCCGGTACCTGCTTTATAGGGAGCTACTACCTGAAAGCCAGATTTGCATAATACATTCATTACTGTGATACGTTAACAGAAAGCCACAATTTAAGTCACGCAGAGTATTGTGTGCACTTATAGTTGAGTTCTGGCGTCTTGTCAGCTCACTTGAGTTGTGTGGATACAAAGGAAAAATTGTGACGGTGTCGTGTATGGTTCCTGGGATAGCTCAGTCGCTAGAGCGTTCGGGCTAAGCGAAGGGTCCCGGGATCGATACCCGGCCCCGGAACAATTTTTCTGTATTAGCTACGTCCAGTTTCGGATTTTCCCATTGAAAAATTCTAAACTCCTTGAAGCGAAAAGCAAAATTTTGGAATGAGACAAATAGCCAACGGGCTTGGAGCTCACATAGACTTCCTCTCATCCCTAAATTCCCTCGAAAAGACGCGCGATTACGTACAGTTCAGTTGTTTTCCTCATATTTCCTCTTCTTTGTCATTCATTGTGATTTTCATCGGAGTTTTCCACACTGTTCTGTCTCTCATGTTGTAGATATTAGATTACCTCCATTTTGGGATTTTTCCCTTCAAAATAGCTTAAGGTCCCCAACGGAACGGTGAAAAACGTAGTGATACAAGTGACCAACACACTTGCAGACTGCATCACAGCGCCAAATTCCCTACAAGTTCCTCCTTTTTCATTCATCGATTCATTCAAGTTTGAATTCAGTACCAGTACCAGTCAAGGATGTTGACTAGCGAAATTGAATTTTAACATGGGTGAGAAATGGCACACACGTCTTGCTGGAGCTCTCTCATTCAGGGACAAGATTACTTCGCACGCCGTAAATCTAGGCCAGACTTCCAAGGTCTATTTCCTTTTTCAAGGTAGCCTTACTAATGTTTCCGATTGTCACTAGAAATTCAACGCCGTTGGTAGGATTTGACCTCGAGCATCTCTATTTCAATGCAAGCACAGCCACACGATTACCTGACTACCGAGAACGACTTCAATAGCTACTCCAGTGGCCCGCATTTTTATACATTAGCCGTTCTACAGAGATCGCAGCAAACCCACCTAGGCCTACCTCATTCACTTCGTGCGCTAGATTGTCTCAAATCGTCCTACTACTGCTCGGTGGCGGCTTTATTATACCGGGCATCATTTTATTTTTACTAACATTTCTAATATTAACCTCACTATACCTTTGGATTAACGATTGAGAATCGAAAACACCGTTTGCTACCCCCTTCCACGACTGGAGTTCGATGATACTGGCGTAAAATATAAACAAATCACTTTACTAGGTATAGGAGGGAAGAAAAGTAGTTCATCCATTTACGTAAACTAGGAAATGTAACGATTTTGAGTTTGATAATTTTCGTTAGATTTTTATTTAATCAAAATAGAGTACAGTATTAACAGTAAGTGTTTTTACTCACTAACTGAACTATCCAAGCGGACGTATTTGTTATATAATGTATAATATACTGTCTACAGCACATTAGCATACAATATTTACAGTGCATTCAAATTTAAAATATAATTAAAATATGGATATTTAAACAAATTATTGAAAATGGTGGTCGTTCATTTCGATACAGGCTTCAGTTCTTCTGTGCATATTATCAAAAACGTTATCAAGCATATCTTCTGAAACTGAATGTATGGTTTCTTGAATGTAATTGAGGCGGTAGCCGGAAAAAGGGCCCATAAGCGAAAGTCACGTTTCGAGAAAACAGTGATTGAAATATTTATCTGTATGTCATTGCGATTTGGACGCACTTTTATCTAGATAACAATTTTCATACTGTTACAGTAATATTTGTCTACAAGTTTTTGTTAAATAATACATTCGGACTTTAATAGTGTTAATAAAAGAATATATTTTATTGCAGCATTTTATAGGCCCTTTTTCCAGAGAACAAGTTTATTTTAGCAAAATACTTTCAATTTGGTTGTATTTTAGCAAAAATTTAAGATCAGCATTGAACAGCGCACATTACAGAGGTTTAAAATTTCATAATCATTTCAGTAAAATTATATTCCTTACATATATCTCATAGTTGCGTCATAAATTGTACCGAATACGTAAGAATCAAGAATATCTATTGGGTACAGAATACAGATTACAGGTTATTTAATATTAATCTTGAATGGATTCACAAACTGCAGTTTACACTTTACTGGATGGACTCACACTCACTTTGAGAATCATCTTCATTGATGTTTTATCCCAATCCAACTTTGCTATCTTCGATGATGTTGTCAAGCCAACTGTTTGAAATATTTGATATATGTTTTGTACTTCACATTCAGTTTTTTACCTGTCTTTTCTTTGTAATAATCACAGAATAACCCAAAGAGAATCTTGATATTTAGGTTTGGGTTAGTGGACAATAGTGGATCTTGCTATGTGGAATAGATTGTAAGTGTGACTGCAGTAAATCCCATTATATTGCTGTTCATTTTATATGGTCTGCTTTCATGAAAACTCGATTTTTCCTCAAATGTTTCACCTTTTAATAGTTTCGCTTGTATTACTCTGTCTTTTCGCAGAAATTTTGAAGATTCCCAAAATAATTTGACGACACACCTCTTGCTGAACACCACTTCAACGCAGAGAATATGTCCATGTATTTTCAAGACTTACTTTTGGATTTTAAGTTACATTTACGACTAGTAGATCTTTTTTTTTGATAACAAGCCTGCCATGTAGCATCCTGCAGTAACTTTGTTTGCCCCCTGTAAAATATTTCGAAGAGATCTTCCTGTTTATCAGCAGTGAACTTGGAGAAACATTCCTTCTGGCAACAGAGGTAATGGGTGTAAGAACTTTTCTCCAACAATAGCACCTTTCGAAGTTAGATACGTAATATCATGTTGCTTATTCATTTTTCTGTCTTCTCGTTTTGAGTTCATTTTCATGTCCTCTCTCCTCTGGTTTCGTTTATGTTCATTTCTTTTCATTTTGAAACAATTCAGATCGCACACAGATCACAACACAATTATACTGCTTGCAGTGCCTGCCTCAAGCTGATTGTGTTAATGTTTGCTGCATTCCACAACTACGCAAGTATGCATGGGTTCATTCAATTAGCTACCCTGCCCTCTGTTTACAAGATATTGAAACGAAACTTCGTAAGCAAGTAGATTTTAACACGGAGAATCGAATTAAACATTCTCCCGAAAAAGGGCCTATAGACCCATGGGCCCCCTTTTCCGGCTACCGCCTCAATTATTTAATTCTTCTATTGTTGTAGGATGTTTAGCAAACACAACGGTTTCACAGTAACCCCAAAGAAATAATGCAAAGTACTCAAATCAGGCTACATGGGGGAGCCATAATCTTGCGCCTGTTGAAATAATTCTGCACCTACTCTATAACAGTGTACTTTACGTACTGTCAATTCAATCTTCACTTCTACCCGATCCGCATAGGTAAATTTACTTAGATATGCTATCTACTTTCCGTCCATGTGGTTATGTAGGAGGGTTTAGAAAGGGGGAAAATCACGTGGCAATTACTTAACGAGGCCCTTTTATTTAAATTATTTTAAATAGTTGTATAATATTACGTACAAGTCCAATTCCTAACAGCAAATGTTTTCAGAAAAGAGCTGAGACAGCTCAGCCACTATAGCCTTTACAGAGGAGCCAGCAGAAATGGGTGGGGGAAACCGGGACGCGACATAACTAAACGGACGCACAGTACCTTTGTGAAAATATGATTCAGTAGTAAATGAATGCTTTTTTTTTTCAATGAAAAATGCGATCATATTTCTGAAGCATTCTATACTCACTCACTCTACTGTTTACTATAACCATAAGACAACTCTGACTGCATATGCGGCTTTGGTTGTGTGTGGAAGTTTGCTACTAGAAGGGGTGGGAGTGAAGTAAATTCAAAAAGCCAGGTACAATAAAAATTAAGGTAAAAATAAAATGATATCGTAAAAACACAAATTTAAACAAACAAATATATATATATATTTTTTTTTTTTGATAAACAGCTCACCAGAAATTTTAACATATCGATGGCTAAGAAGTCAACCTCGTATCTGTAAACTTGCAGGTGAAGCAAAAAATTGTTTTAAAAAATAATTTTTCTCAAAATACATAAACTTTTCTTCTATTTTGCTGTTTTGCAAGTTTTTCTCCTCGAGAAAAAAATATTACTAATTGTGCGATTTTGAGACCATAATAAAAATGTAGTTAAACTAAATGACCATTTCTGAGGATGCGACATATCAATTCTTAGCCATCATATCACTTATAATGATGGTGGTCGTTTTCAAAATTCGTATTTTGTCGAATACATACATATTGTGCTACTTTAATGAGGCACTGTTCAATGAATTCTCGTTGCCTTTACGGTTTTTTGCTTTAGCAATTTCCCACTCAACTTCATGGCTCGTTTCAAGAATGTTTTTCCTCATGATTTGCTGCTCTGTCGTTGCATTTGGTTTTTTGTTGGTTGTTTATTCATTTATTTATTTATTTTCCTTAAAACTGTCGTTTTAGTCATATTAGTTGTTTAGCACATGCTAAGGGATAAAGTTTGTAAATATAGTAACTTACATTATGGTGATAATTAATTTCATGTCGAATATACAGTAGGCCTATATATATATATATATATATATATATATATATATATATATATATATATAATTAAAAAGAAAAGAGTTGCGTTTTAAGACAAAGAGAATTAAATTTTAATTACTTGAACCTTAAAACAGTGGTCGTCAGCATTCGCTGAAATGAGTAACGGGTAAGCAGTGTATGGGAATATACACCATCGTACAAAAGAGAGAGGGAGAAAGTATACCCACAGACGAATAAATAGAGAGCATACCCACTAGCAACCACGAATGCACGATAGTGCAGTCTCTTATCCGTGGGTAAGAGACGCTAGCCCGAGTGTGTACTGTGCTGATGACCGCTACTTTAAAAGGTTAAAACTCTTACATTTAATATAACTATGCACAATACCGCTGCACATTTCTTAAATTTAGCAAGTCAGTAACACTTTTTGGCACAACAAACATATAATATTCTCTCGTTCCTCACAAAAATAAGTATTGTTCTTCCCATCCCTTATGGGAATAATGTTTCCTTAACTTGGTCTAGTCACTTCCTCCGAAAGGGAGTTTTTCATTAAGCCACCTCTGGTAACTACGCGAGTGAGCACACTGAAGACGTCAACAAACCCTGCCGCTACAGGTGAACTAGAAGCCGCGTAGTACTACAAGTTCTAAATGTACTACAGTTGCCGTTGTTTGAGTTACTCATTACATTACAAGAATTTTGTCAATTTTTATTCACTGTTTTCCCCAGCGTAAAACTGTTATATATCTTGATTACACAACTTTTAACACTATATCACTTCGGAAAACGTATTATGTGTCTTTCTCGTGTTAAATTTTACATTACCTCGTTAACATGTTTCAGCCTGTTATCGGCCATCTTCAGAACTGGTTGTTGCTGGTCTTGGCGCCTTTTGTTTGTTTCCCCTGTGTATATAGTGTTTCTCTATGTATAGACACACAAAAACACATCCAAATGAAATTCTCAACACACAAATCAATTTCAGAACACACACACTCTTTGACTCCACATTGCACTACACAAATATACCGACACAGGAAACACAAACAAAAGGCGCCAAGACCAGCAACAACCAGTTCTGAAGATGGCCGATAACAGGTTGAAACATGTTAACGAGGTAATATAAAATTTAACACGAGAAAGACATAATACGTTTTCCGAAGTAAAAATGTTACACTTATTTCTTAGTGCTCTTGGCCCGTAGGCCTAATACTTATTCTTCATCGGTTACATTTTTGTTCTTAATACTTTCTTGATTCCATATATCCACGTGATGACATAATACATTCCACTGTTGATTAGGATTGCCAGGTTTCCACACTGAAAATAAGGGAGATTTTGGAAATGATTGCCAAAATCGTCCCATCACGGCATTATCAACATATTATTATTATTATTATTATTATTATTATTATTATTATTGTTATTAATGCCTTTCATCAGCAGCATGTTTGATGTTATAGACAGTCAGGAAAGGACAATAAAATATAATATGAGCTAGAAATAATGAAATATAAAACATAGGCTACATAATAAATACGCACATAAAAGTGTATTTTCAGTAGTGAGTGACAAGTGGACTGATGTAAGAAGTACAAGTTCTGTTGAACTTATTAAGGCTGAATTACAAATTTTACAAATTTCTATTTTGTAGAGAACTTTTCAAACATTTTTATGATAGTTCCCGTCGAGTCTCTGTTTTGCGGTCCGAAAATATAAGTATGTACCTCTAATACAGGGCTGGGCACATTACGTGATTCTGAGAATTGAGGCTGTGTGCTTTAAAGAGCGAGTCTTGCGAGCGCTGTGACGTATGCATACTTTACGTCATTCAGTGTCGGTGCAGTGGTGACTCTGCAATATGATGGCGAACTTTGAAGACGGAGTTTCCGTTCATACATTAAAGCCGCCCGTTACTCCCAATGCTTTTAATGTATCATGGGAGGAGGAGTTCTTTTTCGTAGAGAGCAGTGGATTAGCAAAGTGTTTAATTTGTCATAAAACACTCCAACTGATTAAGAAGTTCAATATCCAACGGCATTATTCCTTACAACATGCTACTGAATATGTTGGTAATGAACGCCATAAATTAATACAATTTAAAGAAAATGTTTCCCAGGTACATTATATTAGAGTATCTATTTGATACTTATATTGCATTATAAGTTATTATACATTTAGTAATATATAATTTTAAATTATACAAGTATTATGATTAGACTTCGTTGAATTGCCACACGCAGCATGCAATCAGGTTGCCGATGTACGGTAGTATAGAAGAGGTGAGCGACCGCCCGGTCTCGTAGTATAAGCAGTTCATGTTAAGAGTTGTGACCGGTCCAAATAGGTAGAGCAGCTACAGCTAATGTATACCTATGTAAGCACTTGTTTTTGTATTACTGTGGTTGAAACAGTCAAAGCTTAACATTTGTTCAGTGCAGGCAAAAATTGAATCAAACATGCCACAATGAGAGTGTTGCTGTTCCAAATAATATTTTCTCCTGACCCCCGCAGCCAGTCTTGACCCGTTGGAAAACGTGGTTGGATGCTGTTAATTATTATGCAGAATATTACGGAAAAATAATGGAGGTAAGTGATACATTGGATAGCACAGACAGTTCCGCTGTTGCAGCTGTAAAATCATTGCCTTCTGAACAGCTATTGGAAGAATCCTGTTCATTGATTCTAATTTTAAAATCGTGTCCAAAAGCATCATCCTATTAGAATCGTCTAAACTACAACTCTCAGAAGCCCTTAATATAGTGTATAAAGTATCACAAACCGTTATCCAAAATAGCAATTAACTAATTTCAGAAAAAGTGAAATGTATGTTGAGAAACATTATTGCTAAAAATTCTGCCTATTTACAACTTCGTATTATAAATGATTACTATCAGGTCACGACAAGACGTCTGAAATTGGTGTACTAAAAAGTAGTGACTTTCCGTTCTTCAAATATGCTCCTATTACATCGTGTGATGTTGAACGTACATTTTCCCAAAATAAAAACTGTTTGAATGACCATCGGAGGAGGTTCACTTTGGCACTCGCTCAAAATGTACGTAACTCTTCACTGCAATGCACATATTCAAGGATGATGTGCGTATATTATATTAAATTTTAAGAGTTAATATATCTCACTACAAAATAATTGTGTATTTACATGTTTAGACATTTCCTACTTTAATGATCAATCATTATATTTCTTGAATGCAGAATACAAGTTTTATTGTAACCGCAGTATACTGTTCAGTGTTTACATCAGAGGCATACTCCGTCAGTCGCAAGTCCCCGTCTCATACAGTCTATACCGCGTGCGTAGTAAACCTTACGATTCCTGTGGCAATTCCACGAAGTCTAATTATGATATATCATAGTATAGTATATTACAGTTCATGATATATCATATCATATCATATCATATCATATCATATCATATCATATCATATCATATCATATCATATCATATCATATCATATCATATCATATCATATCATATCATATCATATCATATCATATCATCATAATATATCATGTCATGTCATATCATAATATATCATATCATATATTATGTATTAACAGGATGACAATAATGCACTTAGTGAATCGGCTATGAGATTTAGCTACAAAAATTTGCCACGAAATTGCAAAGGAATTGAAAACGTTCAACGAAGGTGAATTCATCAAGCGATGTTTAATTACATTGGCAGATGAACTTTGTCCACAGCAAATAGGGGAAGTGGAAGCTATACGCCTGTTTCGTAGGACCATGGTGAGGAGATTGCAGTATGTGCGTATGGGCTATGTAAATAAGCCTAATGATTTGTGTGTGCATAGAGCGAAGTTTATTTCATTAAATTAATGAGTCTTATAAATTCCGTAATATACAATGAATTGATGTAATATCCTTATAAACTAGCCTATTATGTACTGACAGACTGAATGACTAGAACAACCATGGCTCTTGTTATATTAATGCAGGGAATGTAGCTGTAATGTGAGTCCGCCACTGCGTGAGCGTTCTGCTCTGGCTTGCCTTGCGGAGCGAGAGCAGCTCTGGCCGGCTATATGGAGCCTCTCTCATGCCCGGCCCTGGTCTAATATAAACCGGCTCTTCTTACTTTATACTGTAGGGATGAAACCTAACCATTTTCCTCCTCTGTCTACATGTGCTAGTGATTTTCTAGTTGTCAGGTTGAATTTTCTTTTGCCAACTTTGTTTCGAATTTATGTACTGACAAATACTACAAATGGCAGTTACTTTCTAACTATATTCTATTGAGTTGATAGCATCGTTTGGCTTTGAAAAAGCTGCCAACGTTCATGAAAAGAAAGTTACTAGAGAATTTTATTTAAAATGTAAACATAATAATATTAATATCAATATTAATACAGCAATAATTAATAATTAACAATAGGCTCTATACATTTTAAAGAGATATTGTTTTCGTAGTTCGTACTAATCATTTTCTGAGGTCAAACAAAACAAATTTTTAGGTTATATCTCGTGAATCATAAATTGCTTACACTTTAGTCAAACCAATGAATGTCATGTTGCCAGATAAAATATATATATGTATATATATTATTATTATTATTATTATTATTATTATTATTATTATTATTGCATCAATCAATTAGTCAATCAATCAAACAAATAATTAATATTACTATTTCAGTACATAGCATAACATTGTGGTGTAGCAGAGAAAGTGTGATGGCCTTAACTCCACAAGATTAAATAAATAAATTTTACCTCCGTTGGTAATATCTGGTAATAATTGGCAACGTTGAAAAGGCAACCATATTAGCTTGTTAGGAAATAATCTTACGTGAATCCCACTATAGTCGTAATAGTAATCTCATTTCACATATCTGCGGCTGCGATTGTCCGTACCCCTTGTATCACTTTTTGAATCAAGTTCTTGTCACTCTGCCTGTAAGCCGCTGAAATTTGTGTCTTTTATTTTCAAGGCATTCATTCATTCATTCATACTGTTCTGCCCAAGGGCAGATCATTCATTACAAACCCAGCATTCTCCAGTCTTTTCTATTTTTTGTCTTTCTCTTTGTCTCCTCATATGATCCATATACCTTAATGTCGTCTACCATCTGATATCTCCCGTTCACCATTCTTTCCAGGCATCCTTCAGTAGACAGTTTCTTCTCGGACAGTGAGCCAACCATTATCGCACCAACACTATTATCGTGACAAATATAGATGTGTAATTTGTATGAAATTAATCTTCAAACATATCTTCATGTAAAATAAAATAATTTTTTGAAACAAATAAAAATGGTTAACTCTCTGTGCAATTTTGATATTATATATTTGGTACATTTTGAGGTTTTTAATTACATAGTTATGTACATGTTTTTAGAATCAATATTACATAAAAATCCGGACTGTACTGATAAGCCACAGGCCATAAAGCCCCAAACCTATCCCGTATAAGCATTGTAAACCCGTACTACCCAAACACTTCGCCTCAGCCCACTTTTAACTATGGTAGATGATAAATGAAATGAGGGGGAGATGGAGAGTAGTTGTGGAAACGGTAGTTCCCTGGGGAGAAGCCGTGTACAAAGTCTGCTTTGTCATACAGACAGTCCATCACAATCTGGCCGAGGATCGAATCCGGTCCTCTTCGATGGAAATCCAGTGCACTAACACTGAGCAACAGACGCGACTCACATGCAAATACAGCTCCCTGTAGGTTATCTTCTAAGTTTGCCTATACTACTGTTTATTCTCCATTTTTTCTTAGACTGTTCCAATTGTATCCAATTGTAAAACCTACACAAAGGTTTTTGAAGGTTGGAATACATTTAAAATGTTTGAAAGAGGTAATGAATAAAATATTTCCATTACCAACTGCTCAGACTGGGACTCTCAACTTTAAATTTTACCCGGACTAGGAACATGAAATATAAGCTGGTAGCTGCATGCAGCTGTAATTTGTGACCGTAAAAGTTTAAAGACGTGACACACGCAAAGGAGTAAGAGGTGCGCGTGAAAGCTTCGTGTGCAGTATATAAACACAAGGCAGGAAAAATAATAAATCGATAGCCTGTGTGCATTTCAAGAAGGGCTCTTAGGGGAGGAGTTGATACAAAATTATGGGTAGTATACTGTGATTTAGGTCAGTAGCTTCTAAAATATAATTGGACAGCTAAAGGACACTATAAACAACAGACGATATTACAGAAACGTAAATCATATTTGTCTACTTTCCAGTTATAAAATCAATAATAATTAATAACTAAACCCAAGATTCTTCGATTCAGAATTATATATTTGTTTTCATATTGTTAATTTCGGAATCTCATTTTTAATTGATTGTTTTAAGACGCTTTATTAACTGCTACGGTTATCTAGCGTCTGAATGAGATGGTGATAAATGATAATGCCAGAGAAATGAGTTCAGGGTCCAGCGCCGAACGTTACCCGGCATTTGTTCTTGATTGGTTGAGAGAGAACCCTAGAAGAAACCTCAATCAGGTAAATTGTCTCAACCAGGATTTAAACCCGGGCCCGCTCGTAACACGGTCAGGCATGCTAACCGTTACTCCACAGCGGTGAACGAAATCTGAATTTTCTTCCACATTTTGCTTGCAGTTAAACGCAATATGAGATTAAGAACTTCAAAAGACCTAATTTTTTTGTTTTTGGCAATAGGCCTATTTGGAGTTTACAATCTAATATTCTATCTGTTGGTTGCAGTATTTTTATTATTTCATTTTGTATTAAAAAAATCAAGAGAAGAACTTTTGACTGCAACATTCAAATAATTATGTTTGAGTCTTCAATCGCAGTTTCTCTGAACACTGTTAATTGTTGTATTAATAAAATGAACAGTAAATGATGTTACTCTTCAAAAGCGCTTTAAGACGTTTATTATGTAGAACAATCAAGAGTTATACGATTGTTTTAGTGAGATGAGGTGAGACCGAGGATTACCTGACATTTGCCTTACGGAAACCTCGGAAAAAACCCAAGTGGGAATCTAACCCAAGCCCGATCAGCAGGCTACGCTGGTGGCTCTACGAAAATATACAATACATAGCAGGCAGATAATGATATTGGTGATAGTGATATTAATGATTGCGATAATGGTATTGGTGATAGTGATGATGGTGGTGGAATGAATCAATTATTAATTGCCTTTGTTACATAATTCTTGATGAACGGAAATACAGAGGTGCTTATCGGGCGGAGCATGGAGCATCCGTAACAAGGGTCGTACTCGAGTTATCAGAAAGAAATTTTAGAGATTTCTATATCATTAGCAAGACCTAATGACGTAGTTGCCGAATCTAAAAAGAAACGTCTGATTTTTTTACTATCTTTATGCTGAAATCATATACTTCGACACGTTTTGTATACAATTATGCTATGTAACAAAAGTGAGACGTTAGTCCAATAGAAGTATCATCTCCAGAAAATACTCCGATCAGCCAGTGACATACAATTCGTGCCGGTGTCTCATAATAAACACATTCTCCCAAACCGAATCGAAAGTTGAACTTGTTTGGCGATTCGAATGCCATATAGTCATCTGACGTCATGCCTGGTTTACAGAACGAATACTGCCGATTGGAAAACTATTCGACGAAGACAATGAGAAAGCAACAGAAACAATACCATCTTCACAATCAACCAAGTCTCTTGCAGAAGAAGGCGAATCTTCGTAATCAGCCAAATCTGTTGAAGACGACGACGAATCGTCCCAATCAGAATATGTGTCCTCGCCGAAAAGAAGCTCGATTAACAGAAAGGAAATATTATTGCTTTTTTCTGGAAAAAGATGGAAGTCTTAAAAAGGTGACAATTCAAACTCGATTCAGATAGTAAGTAGCTTGCGACAAATCCATCTCTGGGAAAAGCAGCTCGTTCGAGTAGCAATAGAAGAGATGTGTTGAAGAGTTTGCGCTATTTGGTATTCTCGAACTACAAAAATGCAGTAAACCTGGGTCATCTGATTCACGAATTCGAAATGCATATTTGGGCCAGAGAGCGGGTGTAGCGTAGACAAGTCTCCTATGACACACTCTGGGCAACGACTCTGACGTTAAATTAGAATTAGAGTATTCAACTGGTTTCATGTGGGAGAATGACGAACAGTTAAGAATCCGCCTTTAATAAAAAAAAAACAATATTCTTATGTAAGTATATTTTATGACAACTGTTATAAATTATGACATATGTCGAATGCATGAACGTAAAAAAATGGGAATTCTTTATACCCATATATTGCGATTTGTTTTGTATGTATCGTGACAAGTGTGAAGGTCGCCTTTGCATAAACGCACTGAAATATTAGATAATTTTTTAGATTCGATAACTACGTCATTAGTTCTTGCTAATGATCAGGCAGCGCATTTTCGTTCCCAAACGTACATCGGATCGAGTAGTTTCTTCTGGTAGCTACATATATTACGTCACGTCTATGCATAAGCAAGGTCGAATTGCAGACAGGTACGCATGGGGTCATTCAATATATACCCGTTGCAGTGAACGAAAACATACATTCTGAGGTTATGAAATGCAAATCTTATACGAACATCACATAAAATTTGTTTAAACTAAGAGAATGTTGTTTCTACGTCATATGACGTTACAGGGGTATATTTATAATACATTACATCATTATTATTGAATGACCCCATGCGTACCTGTTCGCAATTCGACCTTGCTTACGCATCCACGTGACGTAATAGATGTAGCTACCAGAAGAAACTACTCGATCCCCTGTACGTTTGGGAACGAAAATGCGCTGCCTGCTAATGATACATAAATATTCAATATTTATTTCTGATAGCTCTAGTA
The DNA here is from genome assembly GCF_040183065.1 of Periplaneta americana. Lineage (NCBI taxonomy): Eukaryota > Metazoa > Arthropoda > Insecta > Blattodea > Blattidae > Periplaneta > Periplaneta americana. The sequence continues at coordinate 128,721,985 of NC_091120.1, forward strand.
CTTACCTTGTAAGCAATTCAGCCAAAGTAGGCTTTTTATGCATCCGTAATAGAATGAGTTGCGTGCTGACTGTGCTGCCTGCCAAGTCGGCCCTACCATTTGCCACATCACGTATTTCTCTCTAGATATTAAATCCGCATACCATACTTCTACCTTACGTCACAGATCTACACGAGTCGTGATGCAACCGTTAGGGGTGAGATCCTGGGAGAGTCCGGTGCTTCTGCTGTAGGTCCGAGTCATCTAGAATCAGTAAGCATAAGAGCTCACTGTCTAGAATCCATCACCAATACCATCTATCAATTTTTGGACAAACCGCGACGAACATTTACCGTAGCGGATAATCGATTCGGAGTCAAGCAAACGCAAATGATGTCCTATTTTTAGAAATATAGATAATAATGGAAGAGAAATTGTAGGTAATGTTGGCGGAATAACAAGAGAAAAACAAGAGTATCCCGAGAAAACTGTTACAACTTTGATTTTGTCCTCCACTTGATATAATTCCGCAATTGCAATTGCCTAGATTTCACCTCCAGTCCGCGATCGTTTAACGAACTTGCCTAAGAAGGTGACGCATTCGTTATTATGTTTGTTTTGTGTGTGTATATATATATATATATATATATATATATATATATATATATATATAATGCTTGATAAGTGACCAATTGGTTAATAAATATCCTGGGTGAAATCTCAAGCAGAAAGAATCCTTTGAGCCTGGGAAGGTAGTTTTGTAGTGACATTGATGTAATATTCTAGTCCTTACATAAACATTTTTCTCTATGTGATACACTGGACGGATATATGAAAGCTTCCAGTGATATGGGGTGTGCATGGCACCGAGTCGTCTTCTGATTGTGAGGCAGTACATGGTATCGCGACAGACTTCCATGTGCTAAGCAGAGCTTGAATCCACTATTGTAGTCCTCACTTACTCAATGTTGAAACTATGCTTTATCTTTTACTTACATACTGGGTGTTCATTTCAAAGTGTGTCATGACGTCAATGTTGTGAGTCAGCGATTTGAAGCGAGTTTCAGCTTTTATGTCAGAGAAGTTGCCTATTAATCAAGGCGTTCAATCTGAACTTGAGAACGTGTACGGTATAACTTGAACGTTGTAGCAACAAATGACGGTCTATACTGTCTGTGTGCTACCATAACCTCTTTCGAACTGTGTTTTGCGCGGCCAAGTCCTACGCAGGGTATTTGTTATCATCTGTTGCGTACGGCAACATTCCACATCACAAATCAAATGCTCCGTGTCCATGTTGACCGTAGAAGTTAATGTCAACAAATACGTAAGAAATCGTCTTAACCCTCTCCCCATATCCCGATAGTAAGGAAAAAACCTACCTCAGTACACGTTTCCAAACAGTTCACATTCCTGCCACTACAGGTGTTACCGTACGTATCGGTAAGTACTCTTCAGAATGAACGCCGTACTTGCTAGGCAACTTCTCTGGCGGTAGTGTAGGAAGATTGAATTCTCTAGGCTCATCGACTAGCCATATGACGGCATACAGCGAGCCATGACACAATTTGAACTGAACACCCAGTAGAATTGCTGGTTGTTAGGCCTAATGTTATACAGGTACATCATTTTATTTTTACTTCAATTTTTATTGTACCTGAGTTTTTGAATGTACTTCACTCCCACCCCTTCTACTAATGAAGTTCCAACTGTCCTCCACACAGAACCAAGGCCGCATATAGTAAACAGCACTGAGTTAGTGAGTAGGCTATAGTACGTTCCAGAAATATGTTCGCGTTTTCCAGTGACGAAAGAGCTTTCAATATTGAATCGTATTTTCGCACAGGTACTGTCCGTTTGCCTATGTCGCATCTCTATTTCCCCCGCCTGCTCCTGTTCGTCCGTCTGTAAAAGCTGGGCTGTTTTAGCTCTTTTCTGAAAACAATAATTTCTGTTATGAATTGGACGTTTACGTAATATTATACAACTCTTTAAAATAACTTAAATAAAAGGGCCTCGTTAAGTAATTAACTGTCACGTGATTTCCCCCCTTTCTATGATCCTGCAATCCTGAATTTACAGTACGTAAGGTACTCTTTTATAGAGTAGGTACAGAATTATTTCAACATGAGGTATTAGTACGAAGGATGAAACTGGCAATTGGAATTAGATGCAGTAGGCTACAGTGCGATAATATGCACAAAAGAACTGAAGCTTGTATCGAAATGAACTGCCACCATTTTCAAAAATGTGTTTAAATATTCATATTATGATTATTTTTCAATTTAACTTCTTTCTCTATATTGTATGCTAATGTGCTGTAGACAGTATAATGTACACTGCATAATGAATACGTTCGCATGGATAACTCAGTTCGTGAGTAAAAATACTTATTTTTAATACAGTACTGTATTAAGATTATACAAAAACCTAATGAAAATTATCGGACTCAAAATCGCGATAGTTCCTAGTTTACCTAAATGGTGAACTACTTTTCTTCCCTCCTATACGTAGTAGAGTGATTTGTTTGTGGTTTGCGCCAGTATCATCGAACCACAGTCGTTGGAAGGGGGTAGCAAACTGTGTTTCCGGTTCTCTGAAGGTATTGCCAGGTTAATATTAAAAATGTTAGTAAAAATAAAATGCTGTCCCTGTATAATTTTTCACATTCAGTGCACCTGTACTTCTCAGAGGATCGACTTAGTTTCAGCATTGGCTTATAGTTAGTCTCTTCAAGTGGATAATATGAACTGCATGTTTTGAGAACTGTATGTATGTATGTATTATGTATGTATGTATGTATGTATGTATGTATGTATGTATGTATGTATGTATGTATGTATGTATGTATGTATGTATCCATCTAATGCCTACTCACTTCACTTTACGTGATTCGGATTCCGCATATTGCGGATAGATGGCAAGACTGTGACCCATTTTCTTGTTGTACACCACTTCGGCGGGCCACACTGTACATGATGTGTATTTGTGTAGAGCTATGTCGTGTACTAGGGTGAGTGTATGTGTATGTGTTCGTGTAAGTGTAGTGCATGGAATGAGTGATGATGAAGATGAGGAAGGGAGAAGGGGAAACTTCTACTCCTGTCGAATAGCACGAAGAGAGCCGCCAGGCTTAACGTCCCCATCCGACGGACGAATTACTATCAACACTGACATATGCCTTCTCTTCATATACACTATGGAGAGATTTGGGATTTAACCCAGGCATATTGGTGCACAATCTAGTGATTAGAAGTTGCGCACCGCCATCTCTCCTAGTCCCGAGGTAGAAATTTTACATGAAAATTTCTGACCCCGCCCGGGAATCGAAGCCGGGCCGACTAGTCTGGAGCCAGACACGCTACCACAGAGCTAACTCGGCGGACTGAGAACAAAATGTTGTTTGTTCAGTTTTATCTAATCAAGGTCTAATGATTTATTTCATTTCCGCGTAGTAATATATTCTTGTTGCGGTTATAAATTCAGTTCATGAGAGGCTCTTTGATAAAAAAAAAATGATATTGTAACAGACAAAACTAAAAAATCCTGTGTGGAAAATAATCAGTATCATATCGAAGAAAAGAAAGGAACAATTGAATGATTGTTTTAGTTGCTTTTATTGTATTTAAGTTACATGGAATTAGATTAGATTAGGGATGAGGTACATCTTAGCGTAATCGCTAGAGAGTCCATCTTCCGTTCTGGTTCGACTTCAGCGAGTTCAAGTGAAATATCTAGTGAATGTGCACGGTGTCGGGACAGGATCTTTGTAACAATTCCATAATTTAGGCCTATGTTCTATAAAATTAAGCAGACAAACAAAATCGCACCGTTACTGTGACAATAGAGATAATCACGGACTTGGAACACCAAAGTAAAAACCGGATCATTAATTAGTGGCCCATCTCGAAATATATAATCCCATTCTTCTTGTTGGTCTGTGGCATTACAGTCTTTTCGGTTTGACTTTACTCTTCTTCATGATAACCATCCATTCCAAGTATCAGTCCTGAGTTTTCCTCCTCCAGAATTTGATTCCTGCTTTGTTAAATTCATCTTGTACACCACCCAGCTTCCAACATTCCGCTCCCCCTCTCATTTTTAATCCAGAACACGTTCTAGAATTCTGTGATTTTTCATTTGTATTCCATGATTCAGCCACCCAAGTCTTCCAAAATCTTGATATCTGCCTGTCCTTATATCGGGTGTAACTCTTGTCCCTATTTTTCTAAGTTGTATAGTCCCGCACATTCACAGGCAGTGCCGTAAATACGAACCTATGCTCCTTTAGCCGGTGTGCGTATCACTTGTGGAAGCAGTTTCGTACGTATAAAACTATTCCCTTGTTTCTCAAAATCACCAGTAGAGAAGGGGTAAAGCGCCTGGCTTCTGTGAATGGAGATTTCCCTATGCGAAGATCATCTGAATTCAAATGTCATTCCATAAAATGTATTATTGCCTACATTCCGAAATATAGGAATAAGAGATACACGTGATATGTGTTGTCAAGTCCTCTAGTGCACCAGCTCTCTCTATCACAAACAGGGCCGTATATTCTTGTAATTGTTTTCCTGGTATCTCTCTTATCTCTATCGTGATATCATTGTTGTGTGCAACTGTAAAACCTAAATACTCGTATTTAAAGCACAATACTTATTCAAACTGTCATTCATTTAGTGCTACCTTGCTTGTCTTATCATTAAAATAAAACTCTTCTCGTCTCTCATTAACCTTGCCTTATTATTGTCAATATCAGTCCAGCTAAATTTGATCCTGTGTGAAGTTCATCTAAAGTCTCACACAGAGCATATAGACCTCTGGCTAGAAGTATCATCGTCATCGTGATCGTCATCGTCCGCATATGCCAAATATTGTCTTATATAACTAAACGTGGAGCCGCTATGATTGATTATGACTAGAGTCCTGCGTTTGGTTGCTCTGAATACAAGGTAGATGTACAGGACGTCGATTATACTAGCTTCATTTGGTACGGAGAGCAAGTTTCGAGTCAACAGTTCACGCTGCAGTGAAGTAGTCCTCCCGCACACTGAGATACTGTGTGTTTCCACCTATTTGTTCGTGTACTTGTTGTATAAGTCGGCGAACAACAGGAATATTACTCATGTATAAAGTACCACTTGGATTTAATAACAATAATAACGAAGTTTTATTTAAATGTAGCTTATATGCAGTGAAATATTATTTTCGTCAGGGATAAAAAAAAAAGTTCAGGAGCCAGCCCCTTTATTTTCAGGAGTCAGCACATATCATTTTGCCCACACATGCTAAGAGGAAACCATAAGATATACCAAGATGAAGATACATTTACTGAAATATATTAAACAATATTAAATACTTACGCAATGCAAACACACGCTCTCAGAGACGCTCTGTGCTCTCCATTGAAGCTATGTTGTGACAATATCTTGAGATGCGCAACAAATGTAACCAGTGGCGACTCGTGATCATTTTTGTTGCTGGGGCCAGATATTTCACAAATTTTGCGATATGCGTTAAATAATGCACCAAGATTTTTTATTTCACTTTAGTTAATTGTTTCTACTTACAATAATATAACTAAAACTACCATCTACATAATAACGCAAATTCAACATTAAACTTACCAATTTGCAGAATTATTCATAAAGATATGCTCGTCTGTCCTTTCTGGCAAACTTTTCGATGACCCTGTTCTCAAGTTCGGAATTTGATGTAGATGCTCCTTAAGAATAGAACAGAAAACCAACGAATTCAGCCTATCTTGACCCATGGTATTTCTGAGAATTGTTTTCATCCTGTTTAATGTGCTGAAACTCCATTCTGACACAGCTGTTGAAACAGGTGTTGTTAGTACGATTCGAATGGCTCTCCCCACTTCAAAGGATGAATCTTCAAAGGAGTAATCCATAAAAAAATCTGAACACATCACACACAGAGGAAATGTCTTTAAATGCATCATTTCGATAGATCAATGATAGTTCACTAATAATTTTTTTTCGAAATTAGACAGTAATTTTTTATGAAAATATTAGCCAGGTCGGTGGAACTTACTCTATATGAAGCAGATTTCTTTGGCTCAAGCATATTGAAGCTGCCAGATATATGTGATTGCAGGAAACGTAATTGAATTGGTTGATAATGATATCGCATATACCTTTGGCATCTGCCGACGGTTTACTTGCCCACTGAGTTTCTGCCTTTTTCTTGGAGGAAACAAACATTCTTCTTAATCATCGACATTTATTTCGTACTTGTTAGGGTTCTCTCTTATTTCCATTACAGCTGACTCAAAATGTTGTAATGCGTCAGATATTCTCAATCTGTTTGCAGTTTGGATCTGTATTATATTGTATAATATATCAACATGTTTCATTAAGTCAGAAAAGAAATATAGAAAAAGAAATATTCATTATTATTTAACAAAAGCTTGTCTCACTGTTCTATCACTCCATTCATTTGAGTCATCTCCCTCTTCAATCCTTTCGAAGCATTTAAATAGCTCCGCTCTATTTCCCTTATGGAGGATACAACTCGAGACTGAAACTTCCATCGTATTGCTGAAATGGTTTGTATGCGCTTACTGCACGCAGATCGCTGTAGTCACTGCGTTAGGTGAAGTGGATAAGAATGTTATGAATTCAGTAATATTTGCAAAAAAACAACTTCATTGATTTAATGCATTTTTAACATGTATTTTTATAACTAAATTAAGTTTATGGGCGTAGCAGTGAACAAATGCCGCATAAGGAAATGTTTTCTGCATCAAAGTCTGGACCCCACCCTGGTTTCCACTCATTACTGCAGCATCATCATATGCTTGAGCTATGAGTTTATTTTCTAAATTGAAAGGTTGTAGACTTTTAGAACCTTTATCAAACCGTTAGCCGTGCGGTTGTTCACAGAACGAATATCTGCGACAGCTGCTTCCGTCCGTCAGGAGGGCCAGCTTGGACGGGCCCCAACGAAGCACGGTAACTTCGTAACACTTCGCGAATTTCCGTCGGTACCGAATGCGATATTGCACGCCGCGCACCGTGGCAGTTGAGCGCTGAAGTGATTTAAGTTGTGGTGCCTTTTGACGCGGGCCCAAGGTCACAATATTTAGTGTTATACATGCTTTGACGTTTTACTGACACACATCGCGTAATGTGGTGAAATTTACTGAAACAGTTATGAATCCAGTACACGTCTTGAACAAAATTTGCGTATTTTAAATGCGAAGAAAATTATGGGGGACGAAATATTGATGGACCACGGCCCCGGTGGTCCCTAAGGACCGGCCGCTCCTGAATGTAACAATATTAATCTAAAAGTACATTCGAATTTCTTTTTGTTAACATTATGTATTAGTCGTAGTGACATATAAAAGAAATCGAAGTTTTAAAAAAATTTGAACTCAATAAAACACTCTGGTGCCACATAAAAATTTGCTGTTGTCATGGCTACCTATATTCCTGAATTTGTCTACCCCTAATTTTTACAATAAGTAAAACGCATCTAGATACTTCAGATCTAATTTAAGATTGCAATAACAAATGAGAAAACATAAATGTCGGCACTAACTTACAATAAAAAAAATTTATGAGTGCGTGTTTTACGAATCTCTATACATTACAATCAATGATTGTAAATATTCCAAGGGTTTCAAATTAAAATGTTCTCCTTCTATCTGATAAAACATTTTTTTTTTCGTAATGAAGTGCTCGCTACCAAATTCTTCTATTAGAGAGCTAATCCCCAAGCGTCTAGCTTTGTTTTGTTTTCGTATGTTCACTGAATAACAGACCTGAACTGTGTAAGTACAGTAGGATTAGTTGCCGCCGAGCTACAATACTCCAAGCATACCTACATTGTTGCGGGTTGCGTGGAGACTCTTAAGTAACAAAATGCAGGACTCTAATTATGACACGTCTCATTATTTTTTGCAAGTCATTATTAAAAAGTAAGGTCGATAAGGAATCTCTTGTCTGATCCACTGTGCAGAACATATCAAATTCACTATGAAATTTTCTGAAAAAGCACTGGAGATACGTCATACCTTTACAGAACGCAACTCTACTGGAAACTGCATGCATGCTAATAGCAGTCTACTATATACAGTCACGAAGCATGAGTTTTTAGGGTGCTAGAAACAATATACTGTGACGGTACTATTTTGCATTGCCTGTAATGAGGCGACATTAGCGATCCTAGTGGCGAGCAACTATCTGTTTGCATATTTACTACGTATTGAGCTTCGCGACTGTACATACTAGACTGTGCTAACAGTAAGAACGGGCAGCAGATTTGAGTCACATGCCTCGACAGCACAATGCTTTGAGTCACTTATCCTCAAATTCACTTTTGGACGTAGAAAAACTCTTATAGAAAAATTTGAGCCGTTCAGAGCAAAAGTGGTGTAAGTCAAAATTGGGTAATGAGGTTTAAAATAAAAATTCTGTAAGATACAGCGCAAAGTAGCAGTTAATATGTCCTTCTTTCTATCCATTGACTACTAATAGTTTAAATAAATTGAATATTAATTGCTATTTTGCGCTATATTTTACAGAATGTTTACTTTAACCCTCATTACCCATTTTTGACTTACACCACTTCTGCTCTGAATGGCTCATTTAATTTTGTTAAGTTTGCAGTAACTTCCTATCCTATTTAATGAATCCAGACTGTGGACTAATGTAACTCGTACGTTACAGTCAGTGGTTACCAAATTAATTTACTCAGGTTGCAAGACGTATGAGTTGTCTTTTTTGTATTTAATCTTAATGTTGTTGTTTAGTGTGAACCTCATGTGACACCAATAGGGCATCACTTATGAGGTAACTAAGCCAGGAGATAATGGGGTAGGTTGGCTAGTTCCTTTCCTCCTCCATTGCATACATCGCTGACTAGCTACATATGTTAATGTTATTATCACATTTAATGAACGAATTTTTTTATGAATATATAGTTGTAGACTGCCAAGACATGTTTAGTCACCTGTCCGAAGATCCTTATGAGCCTCATAAGGCAACATTCATGAGCAGATAACAGAACTTTAGGTTCTAAAAGGTGGCTAGTGAATATACCAAACGAGAAATTTCTGTGGTGGATGAACGACTCAATTTCATTATTGGATAAATTATATAATCAAAAAAACATAACTACTTTCAATTAGATAGGAAAAGAACATGTGGTCGAAAACGGATAAGGGTCTGTCCAGTGTTAGTATCCGGACACTTCTCAGATGTTTCAATTCCAAAACTTGATATCACATACAATATATAAATTAAACAACAATGTTTCTGGTATGAATTTGTTAACTATTTATCCATCTTGTATTTTTAGTTCTTCATTAACATTTTTCCACTTGTATATTGAATAAAACACACATGTATTATCCGTTAGTATCTGGACAAGGAACTTGGTAAGATAAAGTGATACATAAATTACGGTGAAATCTCTCCTCATTGTAATGATTTATTAATGTTTTCATTGTCAGGGAACACTTATACAACATCTGTTTTATAATTAAGCATATTTATTTTATCTCCCAATAACTGCATTATTGTGAAATATGAATAGCTACAAAGTTCCGCTTGTTAGTATCTGGACGTTAGTATCAGGACAAATATTAATACCCGAAAACAAATGCAGTAAATAATGTTCGTGTTGACACTAAACTTTAGTAAATCTTTAAATCAGCCTTTGGAATTACAGAAAATGTATTATGTGCAAGAAAGACAATAATTAACCAAAATAGTTATAAACAATTTTGAATTTAAATCAATGTGACCAAACTTGAAATGATACATTCTGTTCTTCCCTTATTCCTTTCAGTATTTTAAGATTCTCATATTTACAACCTTCAGATTAGTTTCTGAGTCCACTGAATGATATTTAAAGCCAATAACATAAGGGGAAAGAGCAGTCACCTTTTGAATTTTTTGTGTACCTTTAACTGTAATTATGGTTTCCTACTTTTGATCAAGGTTCATCTTACAAGATTCAGTTTTAATTAATGCCACAAAAATAGTAGAAATAGTGAGATTTTTGCAGAATTCATGGAAGTAGCATTGCGAACCAATGTTTTCTGCGAGCGTACATTGTTCCAAACATGGAGCTTTGCCACTGCTCCAATACCATCTACAGCACCTTTCCCGTGAGATGATGCAAAAAAAAAAAAATGTCCATTTGAGACTTTTCAGATTGAAATCATCTTTCAAAGGAGTAATATTGGCAAAATTGTATTTATGTTTGAACTGCGATGTAGCTCCATGTGATAATACACGCAGATATTTGAACAGAGGATTCTTTTCGCCATGGTTGCTCAATATAGGCACCGTGCATGGGTCTCAAAATCGTACTGGTGGCGCCGCGCAGTATCTCCATTCCTAATTAACTACAGGCTCGCAGTCATTCACTAGTCGTGTGTGATATAGAAAGTACATGCGGCTTTCTGCCGATAAAAAGTTGTAATATTAGTAAGAATGGGTTCATTGATTCATAGTGTTCTGCCCAAGGACAGGTCTTTCACTGCAAACCCAGCAATCTCCAGTCTTTAATTATTTTATAGACTCAGTGGAAAGCTCAGTACTGCTAGAGGAGTGTAAAAATGTAACTACAAAGTTCCTGAAATATCAGTGAAGTTGTTTGGCATTTAAATCAGATTTCAGACCATTGAATGAGGGTGAACAGTCATATTACGAAAACATTAATATACTTATATTTGATGTCATGACGTGTGTAATATTTGTGTATATAATGTCTCCATAAATTACGTATTTTAATGTGATTTAATTCTAAAAGTAGTCTTAATTACACTTCTTGAACAATGGGCGACTGCAAATTCTCTAAAACGCAACACATAATGAACAATATCATCAACATACTACCTCCGATTGAGGTTCTGGCTGATATGTACATCTATTATCAGGCTGTACATCTCACTTGACGATATGTGTCAGAGGAAGAACAATATCGTTTGTATGCATATGAAGTCTGACTAGTATAATTTGTAGCTAGTCGACGATATATGCAATGGAAGGGAAAAGGAACTGGCCACTCTACCCCATGATATTCTGGCTTAGTTGCCTTATAAGTGGTGCCTTGTTGGTATCACTTATGAGGTTCAGACTTCTCTTTGGACAGTTGAATAAACAACAAGATAAACATGCGGAAGCAGTTCAATTGATAGTTTGTGTAAAATTTTATACTGTATATTTTAATTCGCTGAATGCACCTTTCAACATGAATTCGAACACTGGCAACGCTGTAAGTATTTTCGACTTCTTCAGCTGTTAATTTACCATCGCGCAGATACGGTGGAGTAACAACAATGATCCCTTTATCAGACTTCATCACCACCTTCTAATAGAGTCAATAATCCGCAATCAGTTGTTATGAATGTGTCACTCGATCTCCCTTGGTAGCATTTAGATTTGAAGGCCACCATCTGATCCACATTGGGTGGCTGTTCCACTTCTGAACAATTAATTGTCACCCTACGTTTTTCAATATTGCAAGCATTGTTTCCTGAATACTTTCTCTGCTAGGCCAAAACTCAAAATTACAGTAACCATTGTGGATGTCCACAACATTAAAGTGGCGGTAAAAATACATTATAATTATAATTGTACGATTAACTCCGAACATCACCCTCGTAGCAGAATACGACAATCCAGTTTTCATTTTAATTGGAAAATATGAGTAGACGATTTTCTTTTCTAATCTTACTCTTGGACTGAATTTTTCGAAAGCTTTCGATGTGAAATACACTAGTAAAAATGGCAAAAATAATATGTATGGTCTACATCTTGGGGCGTTTCGACTATCTATGGTAGCTATTTTTGGGTTAAATGATAGAATTGGAAATATTTCTTATTATGATTCTACGGGTATAATTGTGTTTCAATTGGCAGAAATTTTAACAATATATTCGAAACCACAAATGTCACTCCCATTAAGTCTGGTAGTTCTGTCTCATAATTTATTGTAGAATAATTTCGGAAACTTTGCATTTCATTAAACATATCATCTGTTCCTGAACGCTTGTCATAATATTTCTTATGTGACTTCAGTTCAGCATGTAATGGAATAGACACTTGAGTAGACAATTCACACAATTCAATTGTGAAAGAAAAAACAAAATCACTAAGAATGGTTTCATTACTTCTGCCTGTATGGCTACTTCATTTTTCGAAATAACACTTGTTGAGCATTCGCCTTCCATAAAACTTAAATTTTCATCTTTTCTTCTTCTTTATGCGTCTCTTTCGTACCTTTCCGGAGCTAGTTGAGATGAGGCAGGCTTTTTCTTGTAATCTTTTATAAAAATACTGGGAACAGTATGCTAGTTTTGGGGGTGTTCTGATCTCGTTCCCAATAAAATGAATACCGCAAATTCTTGCTGCGGTTGTTGGTTTCCAAGGTGAACTATCAGCACTTGAAATCAAGAATTAAATATCGATATGAATACATTTAAAAATAAGTATATTATTATTTATTGTTGCTAATATTATACATAATATATATGTAAAGAACTCAGTCAGTAATTATGTACTTTTTTAATTTTAAATGACAAATTCCTGTCGTTAACTTAATGGTTATTTATAAACATAATACTATATACCTACATTCTATTTTTATATCATGCCTAGTATATAATAATACTATGATTACAAGCAGTGTAGCCTTATTTACTTTCGTCTGCGTACTGCATGGATCCACAATTAGCATCGTTGCGCTTCAGTTTTCTGTTTTGGGAATAAATAAAAACAACATCGGTTGGTGTGTTCCTATAAGCATTACTACACTCAAGAACATAGCAATTTGCATTACCTTTCCGCTTTTTAGGATCATCCATATTTCTATTCATTTAACCTGAGATGTTAAGTATATTCATACGCTTCATGCACAACTCTATCGCTGCTGTCCTGCAGATAGTAACAACAGTCGCCATCAGAGGAGCTTGCACGGTGCCTATAGCTCGCAGAAACGTGTCAACACAATATCTATCATGTGATATGTTGTCAGAAACTACTACATAACTGTTCCATGTATCTTTCCCATACCATACCATAGCAGTAAACAGCTCTATTTGGGGATTCGACCAATGTGCAGATTGTATTCTCGTCTTGATAGTTGCAAGAATAGTTCTCTGCGAAATCCACTTGCATCGCAACATTTTCACTTAAGACATATTCCTGATAGTCTTAAAGCATCTTTGTGATTGCTCTTGATTAAAATGTGAGTCATGAAGAATGGTAACTGCTCTTTCAATTCATCAGTGGCATCATTTAATCCTTCCTCAAATGAAATGTCTTCATACCGCTTGTGAACCATTCTCCACTGGCGATACTGCACTTGAAGGCTACATTTTTCGTCATTCAGGAAATCTTCAGAGTGATAAACTTTGATTTACACACAGCACAATTGTAATTCATACAGTTCTTATCACTTGGGTCACAAACAATGGAGTGGACAAACTAGAAAGATATTGTGAAACAAAACTTGTAGATTTTCGAAGTTCTCGTGGTACCAGCAAACACACACATTGTCAGGAATGTCACGGTATGTTTTTACTTGTGAGGGACGTAATTCTGCGAATTTACTACGACCAATGCATAAGTCACCACAGAAACAGAAACTTGAACTGCAGGTAACAAAATGGTTTCAAGGATCAGTTGTTGTGTTAGTATCTGGACACTATAGAAAACTATTTTGTGATGCACTGAGGGATATTAAAACCTTGATAGCTATTCCCACCTCTTGAGCAACAGTAACACTAGCAGATTTAAAATTGTCCTGGAGATGGCTGCAGTCTACAGGATTTTATTGTAATTTTTCTAAAATTTCGTTAGTATCCGGACAAAGAAGATTATCTCAATTAAGGATACAATTTTTCTTAATAATTGGTGACGAAATAAGAAATTCTGTCTGACAAACCACAGTTAAAGATGTCAAGAACTGATTAATGTGAAAAAATTATTCAATACCACAAAACTTTTATATTCAATAATCTTGCAAATATTTAACTTATTTAGGGATTTTTTCAATACTATTTCATCTTGGCATATATGCATGAAAACCTATATAAATAAGATAATATAATCACATTTAGTGCCAAGAATATTAACTTCAATGCCTTGACTTCAATTTTAATTGAAGTAACATCCAATATTCACACTTTTATTTTTCACCAAAACAGAACACTTTCTCGTGGACAGACCCATAACAACTCCAAGAAGACAAGGAAAAATACGATGAGTCACTTTGGAAAATCTAACAAAAGCAAAAAGAGTAATTAAGAAGATTCTAGAGAATAATGTTGTAACAGTTTATGTACGAGAGAGGGGATAGAATGTTGTCGACCTCTTAAAAAAAAAACAGGAACGATTGCATGTGCCAAGAATTGTTGGACAGAGGAAGATTGGAATAAGGGAAGCAAGTATTACCAACTTAAATATTCTCCGCAACAAGAATAACTAGTTGCGAAGTCAACCCGAAATGGTTCAAAATCATAATGACATTAATCATTTTCATTATTAGTTAGCTTGTCTCGAATAAACGAAATTCTGGCTCATATCCATTGCGCCAGCTAAGAAAACATCTGATGTACACTGCCTAACAGATAATAGGCTAAGTCAGGCAATATTTAATTTGTGTTACTGTGTGTCCTCTGTAGGTTTTAGTACTTTCCATTATTGAAGTCTAGGGTTATGAATCAAGTAGGCCTATAGCTAGGGACCATTGCTAGATCTTTCTGCTCGTTACGCTCTTACCACTGTAAAAATTATGAACCTGTCTAGGCGTTCCGGCCGGTCCCTGTTAGGCCTGGGACTTTTCATCTGAAAATCCATAGTGACACTTGTGGCGGACAAGATCGCAGTTGGGCTTTTTCTCGGGGTTGTCCTATTTCCCCATATTAGGCATCTACATGCTGCCCGTGTCTCACGTCCTGAGCCGAGAGTTCCCTAGTGCTTATAACCACGCCTCTTAGGTCTGCTCGGACCGGCACGGGAGCTGCAGCGTGGCGGCACGGCAGCATATTACATGTTCTGTAAACGTTATCCTATGCCATTGCAGGGGTCTTTACTGTTTATAATACTGGATACTCTAATCGTGGTTACCACTATCGCTATTATCTCTGATGTCGATTTCCTAAAATGTATGTACACAAAAGGCCACTCTTCGTTCAGTCTGGAAAACTGCTGAATTACCATAGAGCAGCCTTTCTCGAAGTATGTTCCGGGGTTCCGTGAGCCCTATATGATTTTAAATTGTATTTTATACTTTTTTACTTGGTTACTTAACGACATTGTACCAACTATTTTGCATCAATGGTATTTGGCGAGATGAGGCCGGGGATTCGCCAAAGATTACCTAACATTCGCCTTACGGTTGGGGAAAAACCTCGGAAAAAATCCAACCAGGTAATTAGCCCAAGCGCAACTCTGGATCGATAGGCAAGCGCCTTAGCCGACTGGGCTGCACCGGTGGCTGTTTTATACTTAGTGGACACCATAAAAATATATAAATGTTACGAAAATATGAATCAGTAATAACATGAAACCACCGATGATAATAATAATAATAATAATAATAATAATAATAAAATAATAATCCAAGAATATGTGTAATAATAATATTCCAATAATATGTGTAATAATAATAATAATAATAATAATAATAATAATAATAATAATAATATGTTTAATGAACATCTAAAACGGGAAAATACCCATAATACTTATCACTTTTATCACTGGATTCTCTTATTATGTGTTCACTAAAACAAAATACCGAAAAGACAAAATGCAGAAGTACAGTAGAAATGAGACTACAACTTTCCGCCATAAAACCAGATTGCAGGCTTAAAAAGCAAATACATTCGTCCCACTGAACAGAATTATCGAGATACTAGCTTTCACTTGTCTGTTAATTATTAAATACTAGTAAAATATTACAAGGATTCCGCACTTACACTTTAGATTAAAAGGGGTTTCGAGGTGGAAAAAGTTTGAGAACCGCTGCCATAGAGAAAAGTGTTTACGGATGAGTACACATCACAACCGTAATCGCGATTAGGTCGATAATCTCGAGTAGGGACTGTAGTCTACCACTGGTATTAGTGTTTAGTTACAGGAATTGATGAGTAGGACATAATTTGTTTTGTGAGGTGATAGCCTATACATTCGCACATAATTTGTTTTGTGATGTGATAGCCTATACATTCGCTTGTCCATAGCTGATCTTGCTCCATAGACGAAAGCAATTCTGAAAAGACCGATGTGTTGAACGTAGGGTAGTAGGCACAAGCGGTACCCAGGACCTCCCACTCTCCTCCTCTGCGTCTCGCCCCTCAAACAAACAGCTCTGTAAGTGAGACACGGGAAATAATTCCGTCAACATTTCTCCATTTCGACATCATTCCATAGTATTCCCAGAACGCCGGCTGGTGGCCAAGGGACGAGTGGGGTTGCCTGCTCGAAACCTGGGTACGCAGCTAACTTCAGCGTCGTCAGCCGGTGTGGGTTTGGGAATGCGTCTAGCTTGAAGGTTAGCGCAATAAATCTTGAAAGGTCGCAGTGCTGGGTCATAATGCTTCCCTCCCAAGATTCCATTCCATTCCTTACATAGGCGTTCACAAATAACGAGATTCCTTCGTCAAATGTCGAGTGGCTGTCTGTTTAATGTAGGCTATTTTGTGACAGCTTGGTATTTCTTTATTTAAGAAGCCACGAGGCTGATAAAATAATAGTGACAATGAAATTGTGAAAGAGAAAACTTGTCCCACAATCGTTCTGTTCAACCTGAATATCAGTGATTCTATTGTAAAGCCTTGAGTTCACTGTTTGAAATTGTGAGTTATGTTGTAATTACTCTGCAATGAATCTAAAAAAAAGTTCCATCGTGGGTCCTTGAAATGTTCTGATAATGGAAATTTAATCACCATAATGACGTTTTCTTCGTGCATGTTCATAAAATAAACCGACCCGGTTTGCACAACTTGTTTTCCTTGCAGATATTATTTTATGTATTATTTATTTATTTAATCTGGCGGAGTTAAGGCCACCAAGCCTTCTCTACCACACTACCACAATACAAATAGGCATAGAAAAAAACAAAGAGAGAAGAAGTAAATAAGAAATAGAAATAAAATTACAAAAATAAATACGAAAAAGCACAGGTGCAAAAATTAAAAAAAAAGAGAGGAAAAAAAATACAAGTAGAAAGATAAGATCACAATGGGCACAAAAACTACTAATGCAATATATTGACTGCCAAATATACGAGTAATAGTGATTAAAGAAAATGATTAAATATCTAGAAATAAGTAACTGATTGTACAAATACCAAGAAAAATAAAACGGTAACAATTTCGTAACAATTGCAATAAGTTACAATACTCAGTTTACCGCATTGCACTCTACGCGATATCGATGCATGAGAATTGAAATTGGAAATACATTTAGACCGGGGACGAGACGGGTTCCTGGATTAACGAAACATATTTCAGCCGGGGACAAAACTGTTTGTTTATTTACAGACCGGGGTCGAGAGGTGCTTCACGGCGGAGGATTTAATACCTACAAGGAATCTAGTTACACTTATTTGCCGACACTGGGCTGAGAGGGACAAGTAGTAAGCTCATCGCCTCGAACGCCAGCTAGTATACAACTAAGGTATTATAGGTCGCGCCAGGGATTTTGACAGATGGATTTTCTTTATGTGAACTGGTGAGCGAGTCCTCACCGCTGCAAGATCGGCTGTTATCTCTGTCGCAGTGGAATGGGTAGGACATAAGAGTAAACATGCACGCCCGAGTATTTGTGCACTCTGGACAGTCACCTCCAAAAACTAAACAAATATTACAGTAGTCTATATGTGTCTTTGGTATTCCCAAGAAACTTGTTCGATTAATTAAAATGTGTCTCAATGAAACTTACAACAGAGTCGTATTGGCCAGTTTCTATCTGATGCTTTTCGAATTCACTGCGGGCTAAAGCAAGGAGATGCACTATCACCTTTACTTTTTAACTTCGCTCTAGAATATGCCATTAGGAAAGTTCAGGATAACACAGAGGGTTTGGAATTGAACGGGTTACATCAGCTTTTTGTCTATACGGATGACGTAAATATGTTAGGAAAAACTCCACAAACGGTTAGGGAAAACACGGAAATTTTACTTGAAGCAAATAAAGCGATAGGTTTGGTAGTAAATGCCGAAAAGACAAAGCATATGATTATGTCTCGTGACCAGAATATTGTACGAAATGGAAATATAATCTGTTATATATATATATATATATATATATATATATATATATATATATATATTATGTGTGTATATGGAAATATGTTAATCCTTAGTCAATAGATAAGACTGAGTTTTACGAAATACGAACATTAAGGGATGGAAAATGGGAGGCAGTAAAGAACAAAATAATTATACCGATTTATTTTTTTTAACCAGCAGACGTGCAGCCTTTAAATTTAAAACAAAGATTCACTCATAAAATTGGGTTAGACTATTCATCTCATCTCTCAGAATTGTTTCTAAAATGTATAAGGAAAGTAAAAAAATTCAATGTCATGTAGGCTACTCCCTTGAAATAATTTTTTTTTTTTTTTTTTTTTTTTTTTTTTTTTTTTTTTTTTTTTTTTTTTTTTTTAACTTCCGAGCAGAGAGGAGACGACGATTTTAAAAATTCACTAAACTATATTTAACTAGAGACGTAACATTTAAAATGAAGGTTACTCTCTACAATATTGGTTAAACATTCTTAGATTTTTTAAATACCATATCCTAAGGTACTGATGAAAAGGCAGAAGGGAGTGAGAAATCTCATGTCATCCGATCTCGATGAAAGTCGATATCTGGGGATCTTTGCGATCACAGAATACGAATAAGGTATTATTTAGTCCGACTTTGTCCCTAAAGTGGTGGAGTGGAACAAAAATGGGTGAAAAATTAAATTAGATATCTTAGGGGTTTTCGAGACGAAAATTACGAATAATACAATTTGTGCGAATTCAATATGGCAGTTTCAGTACTATGAATTATATTTAAAAAATTAAACATCGGATATCGCACAGGTAACACATGTACAGTATTTAAGGGGTAGTAGGCCTATACATTTAGTAAAATCCAAAGTGTAATTTCTACATTTTCTGAATGAATGTTGTGCTGGAATTTAATATAGTCATCAGCCAATACCTCTAGATTAATAAACAACTTTTTAGAATCCATAAAATAGAGTATTTATTGTGAATGGTAATTATATTTTTCAATTGGTGCAATTTGTGCAGGGAAAATTGGTTTCTCCGATATTTTGTACGATTTCGAATGTTTTAAAATGCTTTCTTCTCTGTTCTATTCACAATGTGTGTGTGAAGAAATTATTGCCCTTGTAATATCCATTACAGTCCTATTTATTATACTCTTATATAAGTCTAATTTCCGCAGCATGCAATTTTACCCAATTAACCAAATTATATTTTGATTCTTAAGAAGAATCGTAATTTTATATTTTATTAACTTGAATTGTCGCACCACCAGTGGACGATCCCTAGATTATTACTGGACGGATCTTGTATATTGATTTGGTAAGGGTAGGATATATATATATATATGCGCAATGCAATGCTTTTTCCTTTTAATTACGAATTAATTTAATTTAGAAAATGTAGGAGATGTATTGTAAAATCATTGCGAACGGAAGTCATTTACATTTATTAAAGGTATTCTTTGGGTAGGACTGTACCGTGGTGTGTTTCATAATAAGGATAATTGATATGAACTGCTGTTATGAAAATATGAACGACTCAGAATGTTATCGCATCTCGCTCTCGCAGCTTACACAAACAATATTGGCTCGGCTACTGGAAATGTCATCGAGGTCATCTGCCAAAATCGGTGCCTCCGACTATACAACGACGCGAGAGAGGAGAATTTGAGTTAAGAGGCTCTAATTTAGCTTGGAGATCTTTAACCTGTCGGAAAACTCCCACCGCGCTCTTCTTTAGACTCAAAGGTTGCGAGTTGAGGGAAACACAACTTTAATAGTTGATGGTGTCTCAAGTAGTAGGTTATTTTACGACGCTTTATCAACATATTATGTTATTTAGCGTCTGAATGAGATGGTGATGATACCGGTGAAATGATTCCGGGGTTCCGCACCGAAAGTTAGCCAGGATTTGCTGATATTGGGTTGAGGGAAAACCCCGGAAAAACCTCAACCAGATAACTTGCCCCGACCGGGAATCGAACTCGGGCCACCTGGTTTCGCGGCTAGACGCGCTAACCGTTACTCCACAGATGTGGACTGGTGTCTCAATATTCTTATTTAAGCCTCATATTCATCTTCTTTCACTGTGGCTGTTCCTCGACTTTGGAATTCCCTACCGAGTAATATCAGGGACTGTCAGACATCAAACCAATTTAAGAATAGGCTAACGAAATATTTTTCTAACAATTCTTGTTAACAATAATAGCTGTTTCAGGTTTCTCAATGTTTAATGGTTATATATATCACAGATAAATATCTAAATTATCTCATTATTATTATTATTATTATTATTATTATTATTATTATTATTATTATTATTATTATTATAACTATAACTATTTCTTACCAATGTTTATTATTGTCACACTAACATTAGTTATCCAACTTTCATTATTTACTGTACTTTCATGTTGTTTATGGTCTAGATATTAATGTAATAACTATGTAAGCAATTGTATTTAATTAGAATTAGAGTCTGGCTGGGCGGAAGTAAAGGCCTACTGGCCTTAGCTCTGCCAGATTAAATAAATAAATAATAATTATTATTATTATTATTATTATTATAACAGAAAAAAACATAAATAATAGTAAATTGCATTACACACACATATAGAAGACCATATATATATATATATATATATATATATATATATATATATATATATATATAATAGTGGATATTTTATTTTAATACATAATACGCGTACATGTATATTTTGCCGTTTTTAATGCATGGGAATCCGTCCTCTAGTCACTAGGCTTACTAATAAATTAATAGGTGCGGCATTTGAAAAAAAAACTGCTGACCTTTCATAACAATGTCTTTAAGTTATCCTGAGCTAATGGAACCGAGTCTGCGAAATCATTGTCATTGGTATACAGTGTCTATAATTATGTCTGGAACAAAGCCGAGGTTGATGCAGTGCCAAGTTGGCACGGACACATGGGGTTCATGCGCATCATGTCCATACAATATTTGTTTTCCTACTGCGGCTCGCGACAGGATCATCTTCACTGTGAGATAACTGCGTATGCGCGGAATGCCAGGACTTAGTTAATAACAACCTGAACTAACCAAACCTAACCTTCGTATATGCAAGATGTGTAACCGGAGCACAAAAGGGAACTTCTTGATTTGATCTGGAATGCGCACGCGAAAATAAATCCAGATAAGGGTCTCACTGGCACTGCATGAGAAGTCCGCACATGCGCCACAGCCGAATTGTTCTTGTCGTGAGCCCCTCCTGTTTATCTTGTTTCTCAGCTGTTTTGGAGGCCAGGCCATTTGCTATAGTCGATAGTTCAAGGTTAATAGTACAGCTGTGCGTTGATAACTGTTGGTGAGGAAATGTTTATTGCTCGTGCACGTGATTACACACGTAATGTTTCGCAATAGGATCACGTGATCGTGTGAAGTCTTCTTGTCGACTGCCAGGTATGCGATGTCTAAGGCGCAATTTTGACGCTGCATGGGACCCGAAGTAATGGATTTTGAGCTCACCTGTGCTGAATATTTGTTATATTTTCATATCCTGTGTTGTGTTAGGTGAAGAATCGGCAATGTGTCAAACCTACGGCGCGGAGGTTCAAATGAAAGAACTGCGACAAAGCCATGAAAAACCGTCGTTAATATCACATGTCGAATATAAATCGAAGCTATTCTGTTTCTACCGTATGTTATTAAATTTTCTGGAGCTTAGAAAATACCTAATCTAAAAGTTAGGGTTTAAAAATTTTTAATTGAGTATTTGTAATTTATAATACGATAACTTCCGTTACAGCTATTTATTTTTTATTACTCCCTCCGTTCCAGAATATGGTATAAGAACGAAATAAGTTTTATTATTGCACATGCGAGCACGAAATGTTTTGCGGTGTGGTATTCTCTTCAGTAGTGAAGGGACTATCAGACAGTGCAGTTGTGAATGTTTGTAATCTTCTGAAATGCATCAAAATATAATATTTAAATAGTTAATTGTGAACAAAAATCAAATGGGCACCTGCTGTGGTGTTCTTGTTGCGGAAAATGTAACATCAACCCAGTCAATTTTGAATAGAACATCTAACTTTCAACAGTTGTACAAAAACGGGTTTACATTGATAGAGTTTGGATTTTTCCACTCCTTTACGCCTATACGCGTAATCAGGTAGAAAACAGAAAAAACACAATCAATTTCATACCAGAAGTTATAATGTACGCCACAAAAAATCCCAGGATATCAGTTAGAGGACTTTGGATTTTCTTTCTGTCTATGGCTGTTCTGGTGAACTAAACTTTTCCTTTTTTTTTTTTTTTTTTTTTGCGTATCAAAGAACTCCCCCGTGCTTCCCCAAAACAGAAAAAAATACTCTTTATCGGTCGTATTCAGAACCAAATATTACTGCTTTTTAGTGATTGGGGATGAAACTATGCGAGGGGTGGTTTGTCCATATTGTTATGTAGTCTGGGGTTTTGCTTTGACTGCGAGGTTCTAAGTATGCAATATTTGGTAAATATCGGTCAAAATATGTTGATTTATGCATACATACATACATACATACATACATACATACATACATACATACATACATACAGACAGACAGTCCACACCCGTGGATTATAGGTCAGCGCGTCTGGCCGCGAAACCAGGTGGCCCGGGTTCGAATCCCGGTCGGGGCAAGTTACCTGGTTGAGGTTTTTTCCGGGGTTTTCCCTCAACTCAATACGAGCAAATGCTGGGTGACTTTCGGTGCTGGACCCCGGATTCATTTCACCGGCATTATCTCCTTCATTTCATTCAGACGCTAAATAACCTAGATGTTGATACAGCATCGTAAAATAACTCAATAAAATAAATAAATTCATACCTTACATACATACATACATACAAGTACTGTTTACTGTACTGTTAGCATGTACGAGTAATTGTAAGCGTGACAATAAACTGTTAGAATGTATGACTGACTGCGAAGTCTGACTGCTATTGGCCACTAAGTAAAACTCATATGAAACTCTACTCATAATTTCAAACAAAACAATTTAAGAGACTGAATTTGTCGCTTTCGCTGAAGTATAATAATAAATAATTAGCTCAACAGGCAGAGAGACGATGAAAACTGATGCAATGCTTTAATTATAACGTTCTTTATATTATATTGAATGAAAGAAGCCCTTGATAAAGACCTACTCTTAAAAGTTAATTATGGAGTCATTATTACGCATTATTTTAAACAATTACTAATATTTCGTGATGAACAATACATAATAATTATTCATACTCGTATAATGTTCATTTTCATGTTGGAGGACTTCAGAGGGGCTCATTAATTTTGGGTGGCTCCAGCCCACCAAAACCCCACTCTCCCCGCTGGCGCCGCCTCTAGTGTGAAGTAGAGAGCTATGCCATCACTGATTCTTTAGGATGCTTCATATTTATCCACTTTGCCATTTTTTATCACTTGCATGGTCACTTTTATCTCTTTTCACACGACTTCGTTCATGGAGGTCGCGACTTCTAGCCGCCCAGAACAACACGAGCCATTTGCGCTTAAGCAACGTTACCCAATTGTTAAGTTAAGACTTAGTCGCTATCATTTATGGTAAATTAAACATTACATACGTCAGACAAAATACTGTAGCCACGAAGAAGATGAGACTTATGAACTACAGTAAGATTATTTAGTCCTGACAGTCGCCGACAATGTGCGCCTAAATCAGGCGAGTCTATTTAGTTACGCCAAGGGGTGTTCAGGTTAGTGATAGTCTGTCGCCTCCATTCCGAGCGATCGGATGTCACTCATGCGGTAGTGCTGTGTGTTTCCAGTAGAGTTAAGCTGTACTGCATTTCTTTACTCGCCCTTATCTCTACTCCGGAACTCTCCCCACTACTCCTATTACTTCCCCTCTTTCGCGTCGCTGAGCTGTCAGAACTAAATAACCGGTCTGAGTGAAAATAATTTTAGTTGTTTAGAGAACTGCCGAAGATAGATTGGAACCTCATAAGTGATGCCAATAATACACCACTTATGAGGCAATTAAGCCAGGAGATAATGGGGTAGGGTGGCCAGTTCCTTTCCCACTCCATGCGTACATCGCTGACTAGTAATATATTACACTTTAGTCGTTGTAGGTTAACTATGATCACCCGCAGTAATTTCAGGTGCTCCAACTCTCTTATTCTCAATATTAACAGGTTCTTCATTATTAGTAATACAGTACGTTTACTTTCATTTTGTTCTCTGAAAAAGAACGGATATTTCGCGAAATCATTGTCACATGAAGTGAACTGATTGAACTCTCTCTACAAAATGTTCCACACTATGCAGGAAAGTCGCATAATGAATGCCAATAATATTTACAAACATAAAGTTTACATGAACGTTGATTTGTATATTAGTTTGAAAATGAACCTATTATAATTCCTCAGAATTATGCTTTCTTCATCCCTAATGCTAGAGAGGAACAGTAACCTGTATCAACTTTGACCCGGGGGAGGGCAATATTCCCCATACCTCCCCTCACCCGTATCTCCACCTATGATGGAAGTAGTTCCTGCATTTATCTTATTCGGTCAATGTCTTTTAACTGTTTTCAGATTTTGTTTCTGCATACACAAGACAGGTTTTCAATGTCAATTTATCTTACAATAATAAATACTGTTTGATTGTAAGGTTAAATCAACATAAAGAAAAACAGACAAAACGAAACATGTATAGCCAGTTCACACCATGATTTATGTGGCTTTCATAGACCTACAAACATAAGAATTAACGTATTAAATACGTAAGGAAACCTAGACTAAAATGATACAACAACCTTGCACTTCAGGTTATAAATTGCACCACGGATAAATGCAACAGAAACGAAGCAAAAGTACAAAAAAGATCGAAGTAGGCTATATCAAAGGTGCAGCCGCAAATTTTATGTGTGAATACGTCTCTCATGATGGAATGTTGATAAGGTATCCGTTGCTTATACGCCCGCTCCTATTTGCGCTGCATATGCTTCGACATTATGAATATTCTCTTTTCACCCGCAAATTTTTCCTATTTATGTAACTTGTCGACTACTGATTATTGCCCAATTGAGATTTAACATGATTCGTTACGAATCGTTTCACATCATTACGAACTTTCTATCGCTTCGCATTCATTAGTTTTACTGCCTCGGCTGCCGCTCGACCCGCCAATTCTTGCTTCAAATCCCCCCCCCCCTCTCTCCCGTATCGCTAGATGATGCTAAACGCTCCAATTCAAGGTCACGTTGAATACATTGGGTCGACCTGTTTGGCAAGTTGGTATAGCGCTAGCCTTCTATGCCCAAGGTTGCGGGTTCGATCCCGGGCCATGTCGATGGCATTTAAGTGTGCTTAAATGTGACAGGCCCATGTCAGTAGATTTACTGGCATGTAAAAGAACTCCTGCGGGACAGAATTCCGGCACACCCAGCGACGCTGATATAACCTCTGCAGTTGCGAGCGTCGATAAATAAAACATAACATTTAACATTTAATACATTGATCCTTCGTCTGTTACTTCATAGAAATATGCAGTGGCGGCGCCAGAACTTTCAAATTGGGGGGGGGGGGCTGGCGTGAGCGCACCAAAAAATAGGGAGGACGATGTAAGTAAAAAATGCACATTACTTATAAATAAATATTCACATGAAGACATAACAGTTTCAGTCATATTGTACAGTACCCTAGATCATATATATATATATATATATATATATATATATATATATATATATATATAACAGATAGATCATTCCTATGTTAAAATCGGTAGCACTTTGAAGAGAACAACCGCCAGGATCACCACCCGTCCGCCGTAAACGAACACGAGATGGCAGTACAGCCGCTAATGCAATTCAAATAGGAGTTATGACGTGACTCCTCATGTAACAACTAGATGGCAGCATAGTAAACCTGACAAAAGTTGTTACCGTCAAAGCCTATAAGGCCGAGCAAACTGGGTATGATCTAGGACAGTACTAAAGTATATACTTCACGGCCAAGTGTCGTGTATATTACTGGTTTTGTAGCATTGGAGGTTTTGGAACAAATAAATATACACTGGGCCATGTATATGTCCCTCACTATAGGCCTATTATAATGCAGGTTTTAGGAATACTTCGCTATTGGAAGTAAATAATAAAATAACTGCCTGATCTGGCTGATCACTTAAAAATAGCCAAGGTACATTTAACAATGTGTTATTTTAAGTGATCGTGCTTCATTTAATTCAGGATGCTCCTTGTTAATATTATTATGCTATCATTAGTATATTATTATTATTATTATTATTATTATTATTATTATTATTATTATTATTATTAACGGAAATTTTGCGATTTCGAGCTGTAGTTTCAGGATCAATAACGGAAGATGGCAGCACTAGATTGCATGAGTTACTTTTGCACCAACGATAATAATGAGAAAATGTAAACTCTTGGACTCGGTAGTGGCGGCAATTTTAATTTTCGCTTATAAAATATATCTCGTTGGAATTTGTAATGGCAAAAAGTTTACCGGAACGCGTTCCGGACCGTTCCGGCTGAAAAAAAAGCGCTATATATATGTAATGGAATTTCGGGAGGGGGGTACTACGTTCCGCAAAATCTATTGCGCTAACCCTTAAGCTATACGCAGTTCCAAACCCACACCGCCTGACTACACTAAGGCCGATATTACACTATCAAATTTCTGTGCCACAGAATGTGATAAAATTTTTGATCAAATATTATATGATCAAATGTAAGATTTTGACTATATTACACTATGTTAAAACTTTGATCATATCTTTAATTACAAATCTAATAAATAATGGATACACAACAGTTCTATGCTTGTTGTAACTGTAAATATAGTAATGGTTATTGCATTAATACTAAAGAAGAAATCAAAGAAAAAATGTATTTCATCGGCTTAGAGAGTAAACCTGCTAACCAAAAAAAAGAAAATTTTACAGGGGGGGGGGGAACTGAGTATAAATTAACTCTGGAACTTTAGGACAAAATCCAAAAGCCAGAGTTAATTTATATTAAGTTTTTTTGTTTCCCCTGTAAAATTTCCTTTTTGTTAGTAGATTTACACTCTAAGAACGATTTGCGTTAGAGATTAGGGTAGGGAGAAAAGGTACAAAAAGGAATCCATCAAACTTTACTGAGAGAACTTCAGTATGAAGGTGCGAAATCATATATATACACACATACTAAGTATTTAATAATGAAAGATGAAATATTTCATGTGATTCATAATGTAATATTAAAATTTTGTGGTTTTCACAGATCATGTATTGTGTACTTAATGTTCGCTATTTTCTTTCTTCTCAGTCACAGATTTTATCAAAGGTATGATGATGACCATAACTTTTATCACAGAACTACGTCACAGCTAGATGTGATCAAAGATGCTATATTACACTATAAAAGATTTTATCATACATACTTTATCAAATTTCTGTGACACAGAAATTTGATAGTGTAATATAGGTTTAACAAATATAAATGATACTCGGGAGGAAATTAAACACAGAATAAATATGGGACGTGCCTGTTATTATTCGGTTGAGAAAATTTTATCATCCATTCTGCTGTCGAAAAATATGAAAGTTAGAATTTATAAAACAGTTATATTACCGGTTGTTCTGTATGGTTGTGAAACTTGGACTCTCATTTTGAGAGAGGAACAGAGACTACGGGTGTTTGAGAATAAGATTCTTAGGAAAATATTTGGGGCTAAGAGGGATGAAGTTACAGGAGAATGGAGAAAGTTACACAACACAGAACTGCACGCATTGTATTCTTCACCTGACATAATTAGGAACATTAAATCCAGACGTTTGAGATGGGCAGGGCATGTAACACATATGGGCGAATCCAGAAATGCATATAGAATGTTAGTTGGGAGGCCGGAGGGAAAAAGACCTTGAGGGAGGCCGAGACGTAGATGGGAAGATAATATTAAAATGGATTTGAGGGAGGTGGGATATGATGATAGAGAATGGATTAATTTTGCTCAGGATAGGGACCAATGGCGGGCTTATGTGAGGGCGGCAATGAACCTCCGGGTTCCTTAAAAGCCAGTAAGTAAGTAAGTAAGTAATATAGGCTTAAGATTCGCTGCGTACCCAGGTTTCGAGCAGGGAACCTCTCTCGTTCCTAGGCCAGTCTCCTCTGTGCATCGCCAGTCGGTGTTTGGGGAATGCTATGAAATTATGACGAAATAGATAAATGTTGACGGAAATGTAGATGCCTAATATTGGGAAATGGGAAAACCTCGATAAAACCTCACTGTGACCTTGTCCGTCACAATGAAAAATCCCAGAACTGACCGGAAGTCGAACTCGGACCGCTTGCGTGACAGACTGAAGGTCTGGGCACTCAGCCATCGCAGGGGACTGTTTTGTATTCATACTTTTACTTGCGTGTAATTAATAAAGTTTACTCTAACGTTGTTTGTACTGTTTCTCTGTCAGGACTGTGTGCTTGCAGGCAATCGTGCAAGCTGTTTTTCCGTTCCGACCCTATCAAGATCGTCAGGGCATTGGGCCAGTATATGTACGATGAGAAGGGTGAAGAGTACCTCGACTGCATCAACAATGTGGCTCATGGTAAGTATGCTGCAACTCCTATTATGTTCTCTGCTTTCGGTTCAAGTGTCTAGTTAGATAACATGAAGTCACTATTCAGGCTATTAATGATTTACAACTCAGCACACGAACTTTTCCATTATTATTCCAACCTTGGTACCTTCAGCGTCATGTACTTATTTAGAGATTTACTTTATCCGACCTTGTACCCATAAACCTTTCAATGCTACAACGAGCAGTGTTGGCCGCGTAAATTATATGATACATATTTTATACAGTCCACATCTGTGGAGTAACGGTTAGCGCGTCTGGACGCGAAACTAGGTGGCCCGGATTCGATTCCCGGTCGGGGCAAGTTACCTGGTTGAGGTTTTTTCCGGGGTTTTCCCTCAACCCAATATGAGTAAATGCTGGATAACTTTCGATGCTGAACCCCGGACTCATTTTACCGATTATCACTTTCATTTCATTTAGACACTAAATAACCTAAGATGAAGCATCGTAAAATAACCTACTAAAATAAAAAATATGTTATATAAATTCCACGTAATCTACAGGGGAATTAAATATACTGTAAATTCACAAGGCTAACGGCTTCAAAGCTGAGTACCTGGTTTAAAATGAAGTGCACTGGTACAATAATTAACATGTAAGCATGAGATATTTACTCTACTTGACATTAAAATTTCACTTCGAATCAGATGTCCCCCTATTAAAAAAAAATCGCGTGAAAACTATTTTTTTCCAAGATTTTCTACGCGGCCTAATAAATTATTTTGTTAGGAATAAATTAATAAACAGCTATGACAATACAATTGGCAAGCAATTATTAAAAAAAATGCATTTATAATCACAGAAGTGAAAATAATTGGAGTGAAATGTAATGTACATAAACGTGATATGAACTGTAAGGACTTTGTTTTTAGATTAACATGTTTTTAATTCAAAAGTTGTTAATTTTCTTTATTATACACCGACATTAGGCCTACAAATACTTTGTAATAAAGTCATTGCCATTAATTTTATCTTAAGTAACCAGAAAAATTATATCTCTAACAGCTAAACTAGGATTTAATTTCTTGACGTGAATACGTCTTTGACAGACACATGGGGTGGGTACCAGGACGGAAACAGCGATGGAACCGTGGTGGAAGTAAAAATGTGCTGGCCGTGCGCAAGTATCATTCTCTCTCAGCCTCTGCCCGAGAGCAGGTTTTCACTACAAACTCAGCATTCTCCAATCTTTCCTATTTTCTGCCTTCTTCATAGGCTCCGCGTAATATCCACATAATTATCTTAATTTTGTCTATCATCTGGTATCTTCTTCTGTCTCAAACTTTTCTCCCGTTCACCATTCCTTCCAGTGCATCCTTCAACAGGGATTTTATTCTTAGCCAGTTACCCAGCTAATTTCTCTTTCTCTTCCTGATCAGTTCTAGCATTATTCTTTCTTCAATCATTGTTCCTAGTACAGCTTCATTTCTTATTTTGTGTTCATTTCACACGCTCCATTCTTCTCCATAGCCACATTTCAAATGTATATAGTGCACCTGAAGTATTTGAAGCTCTCCACTTTTCTACTGCCTCATTTCGAATTTGCATGTTTGCCTTCTTTTATTTCTCTACCGGTATTCATGGTCTACGTCTTGCTTGTATTTACCTTCATCCCATACTGCTCACAGTTGTCATTTAAGTTTAGAACCATATCAATTAGTCTCATATCCTCTTCTGCTACCAACTCTGTATAATCAGAAAACGTTATGGATTTTATTCTTCTTTCTCCTACTGTCACCTCTCTCTTGTTCTGAAAACAGTCTTCACTAAATCTGCAAAGTAGATGTTGAACAGGGTAGGTGATAAAGGGCATCCTTGTATAACTCATCTTCCAATTTCACTTCCTTCTGATATTTCTTCTCCTATCCTGACTTGGACTCGTTTCATATAATGATTACTGAATATAGCACCCTCTCTTTCCAAATCATACCAATTATCTTCACGATCCCCATAAAGTTATTGCAATCACTCTGTCAGAAGCCTTTTCCAACCCCACAAATACTAGTTAGGCTGCACTTTACACTGCAAATAATAACTTAATGATATTGATTCACGTTGTTGCCACAAACTTCTGGAATGGACCGGACAAAAGAGATTAAAATATTTTTAAAATTGTGGGAGCTAGGAGGGAAACGGTGATTGGTTGTAAGTTACAAAAATATTTCCAAAATATCTAAAATTGAAAATATGACAAACACTTTTGTTAACTGCGGAAACAACTTAATATCTGCTACTTCTGTGTTATTTTACGAGGTGTCGAATGTGCATTATTAGTGAGTGACTATAGGAGAACTGGTAGCAACAACAGATATTGAATTTTAGCGAAAACATCTCTCCACCTCATGCTGTTCTTTAAAAAAATTATCTGTGATTTACATGACATTATAGGTCTATTGCAAAATATCCGCTCATTTATTACCAGTAAAATACGTAGGCCTAACATATATTGAAATATTGGTAATTTACTAGGAACAGTGCACCTGACTTTACTAATGTCGGTTAGAAATCCCAGGTCAAAGACACCATTCATTATTATCAATATCGGCTAACTTTTTTAAAAATGAGTTATTGTGCCTTCAACCCGGAATTTGAAGCCTACGTCCGTGAAATAACATCCTAGATCATTATATACCCAGATTGCTCGGCCTTACAGGCTTTGACGGTAACAACTTTTGTCAGGTTTACTATGCTACCATCTAGTTGTTACATAAGGAGTCACGTCATAACTTCCATTTTAATTGCATTAGCAACTGTACTGCCATATCGTGTTCGTTTACGGCGGACGGGTGGCGATCCTGGCGGTTGTTCTCTTCAAAGTGCTACCGATTTTAACATAGGGATGAGCAATCTGTTATACGTGGTGTGTCTAAAACGTTCAGTGAATGGTGTCATATCCGAACGGCAACTTGGCGCATGTGCTTGCGCATGCGCATGGTTCTTCAGAGACTTGGGGAGAATCGATACACAGCATGCAATGCATGTGACTGGCAGTGTAAACAGATTGCGACCAGTTGAACGTAGTCAGTGTGAGAGGAAGTGTCACAGTGCAATGGAGCAACGTGTAAACATCCATTTCTGCTACAAATTGGGGAAGACTGCAATGGAGACACATGGAATGTTGGTGCAGGTGTACGGGAGGGAAGCCGTGAGCAGAAAATGTGTTTACGAATGGTTTAAACGCTTCCGTGAAGGGAAGGAAAAAATTGAGGATGAGCCACGTTCAGGTCGGCCATCGACAAGCAGAACCCCAGAAATGATCGAGAAAGTGCGACAAATGCTGGCACAAGATCGGCGACTGACTCTAAGATTAATTGCGGAGGAATTGGACATTAGCAAGGACACGGTGCACACCATCGTCCGCTATGATTTGGGTAAGCGGAAGATCTGCTTCCGAGTTGTGCCGCACAAGCTCACAGACGAGCAGAAAGCAAAACGGATGGAAACTTCTGGTGATTTCATTTCCATGTGTGACCAGGATCCATTGCTTCTGAAAACCATCGTCACGGGAGATGAGACCTGGTGCTACCAGATCGATCCGGAATCGAAACGGCAATCGATGTCGTGGTGTTTACCGACTTCCCCGTGACCAAAAAAAAAAAAAAAGCCGTCTGCAAAAATCCAAGGTGAAAACACTGTTGATCGCCTTCTTCGACAATAACGGCATCATCCACAAGGAATTTGTTCCTGCAGGTCAAACCATTAATGCTGCAATTTACCAGTCCGTTTTGAACCGATTGCTACAGCGTATCCTGCGGGTTCAGCCAGAGTTGCACAGGACTGGAAAATGATGCTGCTCCATGACAATGCCCCTGCACACTGTGCGATCCGTGTGCGTCAATTCCTGGCTCAGAAGATGGTAACTGTTCTTGAACATCCTCCGTACTCCCCTGATCTGGATCCTGCGGACTTCTTCCTGTTTCCCGCTTGAAGGCGGCCATGAAAGGTGAACGTTTTGCGGACGTGAATGCCATCAAAGATCGTGTGACAGCCGTTCTGCGATCGATTCCACAGGAGGCCTTTGCTGATAGTTTCCAAAAGCTGTACGAACGTTGTCAAAAGTGTGTTGTAGCGGGTGGCGATTATTTGAAGGGCAATAAAGAAAATTTGTCTGTATCTTTGTTTTGTTTGGTTTATTTTCTGATAGCATTCACCGAACTTTTCCATTCCTGGCTCAGAAGATGGTAACTATTCTTGAACACAATCCGTACTACCCTGATCTGGTTCCTGCGGACTTCTTCCTGTTTCCCCACTTGAAGGCGGCCATAAAAGGTGAGCGTTTTGCGGACGTGAATGCCAAAAAAAAATTGTGTGACAGCCATTCTACGATCGATTCCACAGGAGGCCTTTGCTGATAGTTTCCAGAAGCTGTACGAACGTTATCAAAAGTGTTTTGTAGCGGGTGGCGACTATTTTGAAGGGCAATAAAGAAAATTTCTTTGTATCTTTGTTTTGTTTGTTTTCTGATAGCATTCACCGAACTTTTCCAATTCCTGGCTCAGAAAATGGTAACTGTTCTTGAGCAGCCACCGTACTCCCCTGATCTGGTTCCTGCGGACTTCTTCCTGTTTCCCCGCTTGAAGGCGGCCAGATCAGGGGAGTACGGAGGGTGTTCAAGAACAGTTACCATCTTCTGAGCCAGGAATTGGCGCACACGGATCGCACAGTGTGCAGGCATTGTCATGGAGCAGCATCATTTTCCAGTCCTGTGCAACTCTGGCCGAACCCGCAGGATACGCTGTAGCAATCGGTTTAAAACGGACTGGTAAATTGCAGCATTAATGGGTTGACCTGCAGGAACAAATTCCTTGTGGATGATGCCGTTGTTGTCGAAGAAAGCGATCAACAGTGTTTTCACCTTGGATTTTTGCAGACGGCTTTATTTTTTTGGTCGCGGGGAAGTCGGTGAACACCACGACATCGATTGCCGTTTTGATTCCGGATCGATCTGGTAGCACCAGGTCTCATCTCCCGTGACGATGGTTTTCAGAAGCAATGGATTCTGGTCACACATGGAAATGAAATCACCAGAAGTTTCCATCCGTTTTGCTTTCTGCTCGTCTGTGAGCTTGTGCGGCACAAATCGGAAGCAGATCTTCCGCTTACCCAAATCATCGCGGACGATGGTGTGCACCGTGTCCTTGGCTAATGTCCAATTCCTCCGCAATTAATCTTAGAGTCAGTCGCCGATCTTGTGCCAGCATTTGTCGCACTTTCTCGATCATTTCTGGGGTTCTGCTTGTCGATGGCCGACCTGAACGTGGCTCATCCTCAATTGTTTCCTTCCCTTCACGGAAGCGTTTAAACCATTCGTAAACACATTTTCTGCTCACGGCTTCCCTCCCGTACACCTGCACCAACATTCCATGTGTCTCCATTGCAGTCTTCCCCAATTTGTAGCAGAAATGGATGTTTACATGTTGCTCCATTGCACTGTGACACTTCCTCTCACACTGACTACGTTCAACTGGTCGCAATCTGTTTACACTGCCAGTCACATGCATTGCATGCTGTGTATCGATTCTCCCCAAGTCTCTGAAGAACCATGCGCAAGCACACCACGTATATGTGATCTGGGGTAACATGTATTATTTCTAACAAATTACCGAAATATTCACTAATAATGGGAGCTAATAATGTACACAACAAATTGAAAGCACACTAATATGATACAAAAATAATTGCCACCTATACTTCATGTGCAGTTATACATGAATAAAACACAATGATTATGGCATTGATTATGGTAACAAACGCACTTCCGCTGGAACCCGCACCCCTTCTGTTTAGGCCTAATAATTAAAACCAAAATTCTATAATATGGTAGGAATTATTATTACTATTTGAAAAAAAAACATAACCTTTACAATCTTAGCCTATCTTTTGCTCCCATGTAACACTTCCATGTAAAGTTTCTTCATATGTGTAATTTTCTGTTCTTTTCTTGGCTGGAGATTCAGTATTACGAGTATAATAGTCATATTGTTGTCGCGTTCAACTTAGATTAAAAGAAGAAAGAAGAATCGTTGTTATGTGTTGCATTAATAAAATATAAAGTACGGAAACTACACATTGGGTACCTGAAGAGGATTAATATTGTCATTGGGAATGTATAAACCACGGTTTGGATTTTAATCCTCAAATGTGTGCCACGCGACAAGAGCAGTTACTGCAGGTAGAATAACTCTAATTGCGCCACAGCACCTAAAATAAATTTTTAAATTATGTTTTATTTAACAACGCTCGCAACTGCCGACGTTATATCAGCGTCGCAAGTGTGCCGGAATTTGGTCCCGCAGAAGTTCTTTTACATGCCACTAAATCTAGTGACATGAGCCTGTTGCATTTAAGCACACTTAAATGTCATCGACCTGGGCTGGAATCAAAACCCGCAACCGGGGGCACAGAAGGCCAGCTTGAGTCTTGCAGATTTTTGGGCTATTCTTTGGGACTTCCATTCCTACAAATTGAAGACATTGATGAGTGCTTTTTCACATATGACTTGATGACTAGCAAATCTGAAAGAGACAGAATAAATTCCTTTTGCGATTACATATTCGAGAACTAGGCCTATATTTCTTCATACGCCAAGTCCCTCTCCCCACTAGAATGCAGGAAAACGTTCTGACGTTTTTCTTCCACCATGTTAATAATATCAAAAGAAGTGCTTATACAAATTTTGGCCATTCGACAGCAATTACGAGAGCCGTAAAAAAAATAAGTTCGCAAGGGGCCGCTAACATAAAAAAACACAATTTCATTGGACAAATTTATTGGAACGGACACAGCAATTGTTGAGCTATTTTTCAACATATTTTCCTTCGGAATTGAGACATTTCTCATATCATGGGATCGACAGAGAGAGGTGCAGACGCAGTCAAACGTTGGTTCCGATCTGAGGCGGTTGAATTCTACGACACAAAAATTGATCCTATGGTACGACAAATGTTTCAATTCCAGTGGGGGATATGTTGTCAAATAGCGCAACAGTTGCTGTATCTGTTTCAATAAATATTTGTATGCAATTGTGCTTATTTCTATAAACGACCCCAGGGAAAATCACTTTCTAGGCGGTCTCGTAATTGCGGTCGAGTGGCCAAAATTTGTATAAGCACTTCTTTTGACATTATTAACATGGTGGAAAAAAAATAACCTTTTTATCTGCCCCCATGAGAACAGTTGCTTGTTAGATGAAATAAACCACAAATTCCGTAGAATTGTTCCATTCAAAGTTCAATTCTTCCTTTCATCACAACCATCCGATGATAGTCATCTTCACTGACATCCTATTGCTGTTCCAAACCTTAATATAATATGTAAAAATCCAAAGCAGTCATCACCATTTACCAGTGAGAAGCATTCGTAAAGTCCGTGACAAGTACAAGCGCATTACGATTTTGAAGTAACAGTACGCTGTAAACAGAATGATATGAGCAAGTTTTATGAAAAAAAAAGTCATCTTATCAAAGAGAGACTCTAAACTCAAATGCATGATATCAATATTGACAAAAAATATTCGCTAAAGCAGTTTAACAAATTTTGACAGCCACTCCTACGTAGTTTCGTAGTCAGTCCTAAATGTGGTAAAGTTTAAAGGGACATGATAGGTCATTAGACAGTTATGAAACCTTGGCGCATCTAACACTATCTTGAACTGGGAATCGTGGCGCATTTAACACTTTCACGGGTCGGAAGTCGTGGC
Source organism: Periplaneta americana (assembly GCF_040183065.1). Lineage (NCBI taxonomy): Eukaryota > Metazoa > Arthropoda > Insecta > Blattodea > Blattidae > Periplaneta > Periplaneta americana. Next base: position 128,758,561 of record NC_091120.1, read on the forward strand.
GCACCTAGTACATTATTATATCGGAGGTCATTTGAGTTGACCGTGGCGCATGTGTCTCTCGTCCCTGGCAGGGACACCAGATTCTTCAGGGGGGACGATACCTGTCATTCCCCCGTCAATTTGCACTCTGTGTCGAAGTCTATGATTTGCTTATGTCAATTCTCGTTTGTTTCCATGTTGGCTGGAATATCAATTCTTCCACCAAAGTTAAACAGTCATTCAGGTCAATTTCTGAAAATGGATTCCACCCAGAATGTAAACATTTTCATGGAAATGTAATTAATTTCTATGAAATGTGCTTAGAATAATATCTCAAGAAATGATCAAAGCCTAAGAAAGAATTTGACTGCTTTCAATGGTTGAAGCTCAAGGACATAAAAAGCATGAAACACGTATTATGTGTCTTTCTCGTGTTAAATTTTGCATTACCTCGTTAAAATGTTTCTGCCTGTTATCGACCATCTTCAGAACTGGTTGTTGCTGGTCTTGGCGCCTTTTGTTTATGTTTCCTGTGGGGGTGTGTTTGTGTAGTGTAATGTGGAGTCAAAGAGTGTGTGTGTTCTGAAATTAAGTTGTGTGTTGAGAATTTCATTTGGATGTGTTTTTGTGTGTCTATAGGCTATATTTCGTATTGTTCTAGTGTGTTTAGTTTCTGGCTTTTTGCTTGAATGTGTAGAATTTCCATGTCTTTGTTGATGTTTCTGTAGGTGTGGTTAGCATTTGTGATATGTTCTGCATATGTGGAAGTGTTTTGTAGTTTCGTTATGGCTGTGATGTGTTCTTTGTAACGTGTTTGAAATTATCTGCCTGTCTGTCCTATGTAAAAGTTGTTGCAAATGTTGCATTTGAGTTTCAAACACATTACAAAGAACACACCACAGCCATAACAAAACTACAAAACACTTCCACATATGCAGACCACATCACAAATGCTAACCACGCCTACGGAGACATCAACACAGACATAGAAATTCTACACATTCAACCAAAAAGCCATAAAAACACACTAGAACAATACGAAATATATAGACACACAAAAACAGATCCAAATGAAATTCTCAACACACAACTCAATTTCAGAACACACACACTCTTTGACTCCACATTACACTACACAAACACAAACAAAAGGCGCCAAGACCAGCAACAACCAGTTCTGAAGATGACCGATAACGGGCTGAAACATGTTAACGAGGTAATGTAAAATTTAACACGAGAAAGATATATAATACGTTTTCCGAAGCGATATAGTGTTAAAAGTTGTGTAATCAAGATGTAGGCCTATATATGTAAAAACATGAAGTTTTATGACCTATTGACATGCATTGAATTAGGGCTAATACAATCTAAAAATGTCTATTGATCAATTCTGCAATGTACAAAAATATGCCAATCAAGTCAATTTTGAATCAGATAAAAATTTAACTTTAGATAAACAATGATGCAAATTCTTAAATTCCGATAGTTCTACTAATACTGAAACTTACTCAGAACTTCTAAAAATATTGTCAATTATATTCCTATATCTCAAGTCACAATGAAGTATTGAGAGGGTATTTTCTCTAATATCTTCCCAATGGACTAAAAAAAGAAATCGCAAGCTAACAGAGATGGTCAGAGGTATCATCATGGTGAAATATATTATCAACTAGCCGTACCCGTGCGCTCCGCTGCACCTGTTAGAAATAAATATAAAGTAATTACATAATTAAAATAGGACGTTTGATCCAGGGAACAACTTTTACAACAGCGCAAGATAATCTGCTTCGCTCATTACCCAATTTTTTTTGCATTGCATTTATTGCATATATATTTTATATATTTTAACACGATTCAATTGAGCATAGTTAAAATTTCAATTATACAATAATGGATTGCTAAGCTAACGTACTATTACTGCATACTAAATCAATACACTCTCGTTGTTCGTTAATTCTCTGAGATTAAAATGAGTGTACATAAATATTATTTTAAGAAATACAGAAAACGAATGTACAAAATAGCCTATCAAATTTTCTGTGCATAAGAAGCTATTTTAATCTTACCTGTCATCGATTTACTCAGACGTTACTGTAATAACATTATAGCATTATGTCTATCTAGAGAAACTACACTTTCCAATGGTGAAATAATAATTAATTATACAAATCGGTTAATTTAGCTTCTGATATTACTTCATACAAACACAGAAACATTCTCTGTAGGCTATGTTTAATAGCTTTCGATTGTTGATGTCCGAGGCCCCTGTTTCGATTGTTGTTGTCCAAGGCTCCTTATAGACGAAGTCATTTGTTCTTAATTCATTGCACCGTCTTAGATAGCGTTATTTTAATTTTAAAACTCATTTATCTCATTAAATATCAGTCCTATCAAAATTTTGTGAAGAATAAAACTTATCGGAAATCATTTTTAAAGAAACTTTTGTTATGTAACATTTTTCACAAAAATCAATAATAAGCGAGATATTTCCATTTATTTAATTCAGGCCCCCTTATACCCCCCCCTTTTAAATAAAGTATTTTGAATGTCATATAGCCTAAAATCTAAGTTACAACGAACTTAATTTATATTCCAATTTTCATATAAATCGGTGTAGCCATTATCGCGTGAAAAGGTAACAAACATCCAGACAGACATACAAACAAAAATTTCAAAAATGCGATTTTCGGTTTCAGTGTGGTTAATTATATATGTTAGGACCAATTATTTTTGGAAAATCGAAAATTACCAGAAAAATTTCGGCTACAGATTTATTATTAGTACCGGTATAGATAACATGTCATGTGAAGTTTTTCATATTTACTTGTTAGAAGATATAAATTCATCTCTTCAGACTGTTCTGCACAGAGTGGGTTTCAGCGGTAAGTAAGCCTATAGATATAATACTGATTCAGCAACTAGTGAGAAAACTGACTAAGGTGAGCCATTATGTTATCTTTAATTTTGTGCAGACCAATTTCTAAAATGCCCTTCTTTTTTACCATCAATGTCCTCTTATTTTAGATTCCATGTCTTACTATAGAATTATTTCTTCTTATGATAACCCTATGTATTCTTGAAGCATAAATAAAACGTACGAGGTTTCTACAAACATGATTTGTCCTGTACTTGTGTTCTGTAGTTGGCCACTGCCATCCAGATGTGGTGAGAGCAACGTGTGACCAGGTAGCAGTTCTTAACACGAACAACCGTTACCTGCATGATGAATTGGTGCTGTGCGCCCGCAAACTGACGAGTCTGATGCCTGACCCGCTGTCCGTTTGCTTCTTCGTCAACTCAGGCTCGGAGGCCAATGATTTGGCCCTTCGTCTAGCAAGAACCCATACCAAAAATTATGATATTATCACCTTGGATCAGTAAGTAATCGTTTTAATTATGCACATACTTATGTTGCAATTTCTGGTAGTTATTTAGAAAAAGTGAACCAAAGGAGACACAAATTTTTATTTAATTATTGCCTTTTGCTAGGTGTAGGTCCTATACATTGGTAAACCGTGGTCTCAGCGAAGCTTGCAAATACTTTCAACAAAATAATCGAAAAATAGTTACATGTATATTCTTATCCATCATGCCTTATGGCAATTTCCCCTTTCTCAACATTTCTCCCCTCTCTGAATTTCTTTTCACACGCGACAAAGCCAGACATCGCCATTAAGATCCAATACACAATTGTGAGGTCCAGGGCTAATTACTAAAGAATCGAAAAATGTCAGTTAATGTACAGCTGTCAAAAGAAAAAGTGGCTGCTCTATAGATACTGAGTTCCCTTCGGGTATCTCCGCTACAATTCGGAGACGGGCGATGTTACATGTTGTTGAATCACGAGCCTGCTATATACAGTTATAATTAAAGTATTCTAAGTGTTACACTTGTAGCGTGATGGTAGCGTTCCGGGCTGGTATTAGTGAGGTCATGCGTTGGAACACCACGGAGTGCTTTTTATGTTTTCTTGTTTTTAAGGTGGAGAGAAAAATTTAATTGCGAAAAGTATAACTTTCTAGTGGCGGCTGAAACCACTTTGAGTAGTGCCAGAACATTAAAGTCAGAAACTAAAAGTAACGATAATGTATCGTTTTATATAGTGAATATTTTTATATAGACCTAAATAATAATAATTTAATACGATAAATTCACGGAACTTTTAAGTTTTCTAAACTGTTCTATACTTAAATTCTATTTTCCTGTAATAGTGTAATTTTCAGCAAAGAGTTCAATGACTTTCTGGCTAAAATTGGAGATCTTTCTACTAGAAGTGAACTAAATTCAGCACACTTTTCTTACACCAATAATGCCAGATACAATAAAAAAGAACACAAGGAAAACAGAAGAAAGAATTTTTAATATCACATCAACAGATCTATTTGTTTTTTGCATAAACATTTTAGCACCTTTTATTTACAGTATATTTATGTTCAAATCTAGAGTTAGTCTTTCCATATGTATTTACTTTCTGTTTATCTTCTTATGATGAAGAAAGTGTAGTTTATAATGGAGTATTTATTTTATTCATGTTATTTCTCATCAACACACCACATTACATGCATAATTATAATATATGACGCCAAATACCGCACTGTTTGCCCTATGTTCGCGCTCTTTTCAATAACGTATTTGCCGGCAAGAAAGTTAACTCTGGCATGGAACAAAAATTCGTTCAGGTTGCCATACGTACGACTATAGTCGTACGCATACGACTTTTTGACTAATTGTATGAGGTACGACCGAACTCTATGTCGTACGCTACTTTGTTCTTTATTTTAATGAAGAAATGAAGTTATTTTGAAACTTATGTTGATCTACAATTAAAATAAAATCAAAGGTTAATTTTATTTGTTCCTTTTTAGACAAGTTTTCTTCATTCAGTATGTCGTTGACTAATATGAAAAAAAAAAACATGCTTTAAAGGTATAAAATATGTTCTGAAAATCGATATTACGGCTACGCTTGCCATGCAGCTCATAATTGGGCATCTTCAATTCTAGGTTTCATTGTACAGCGCGGTTATGTCAAAGTAATACGAATTCAGAGAGCTGCTATCTTCCTTATATATTCGGCAATAGAAGTCTTTTATCAATGAAATAGTACCGCAGTAGAATTAAGAAGTCTAAACGCGCCGATATTATAGCGGTGTCGGATTTGAATGGACTGCAGGTGGATTAATGCCATGTAATTATCAGCTGAAGCATTGATTAATATTAGCCTAAATATCTCCGTCGCGCTGGCCAAAGACAAGTTTCTGCTGACTTTCAGTATAATGTTGTTGTTTCTTATCAAGCGTCATCGTGCATGCTTTACGGAGTTCACAGTGTTGATCACAGTCTAATATATACAGTCGCGCAACTTCAACACTTTTTTTTTGCCAACATTCACGACACTAGCGCACAAGCGGCAGGCAAGGCACTGGTCATAGGGTTGATACAGCCAGCACGTGCTTTAGAGGTATGCGAGATGTTATAATAACGTTTTAATCATGCGTCGGAATAAAGTCAATGTGTGCAATGACGAAAATTGCAGTAACAACAAGTTTAAATCTCCGAATTTATCGTTCTTCAGATTCCCTAAAGACCAAGAGAAAATCATAACTCAGTCATAACCTGTTGTAGGTAACCTACGTATTGTGTTCTATAAAACATTTACTAGTTATCAGTTACCTATTTGTATGTCAGGAAGGAGAGTTTAAATAAAAAACAAAGTAAATACCTGTTACAGTATATTATTGTTTTGCAGAGATCATGTGTAAATGTGTAACCATTCCGACTTTGGATAATGTATCTACAGTTTTTAATGCAAGTATAAATAAATAAATTATGTTTTATTTAACGACGCTCGCAACTGCAGAGGTTATATCAGCGTCGCCGGATGTGCCGGAATTTTGTCCCGCAGGAATTCTTTTACATGCCAGTAAATCTACTGACATGAGCCTGTCGCATTTAAGCACACTTAAATGCCATCGACCTGGCCCGGGATCGAACCCGCAACCTTGGGCATAGAAGGCCAGCGCTATACCAACTCGCCAACCAGGTCGATTTAATGCAAGTAATTCCATAATTTTTGTATTCGTGTTTTTTTTTCTTTATATTTTTCAAAAGTTGAATGTTATATTGCATTCAAGTAGGGATTATGGTGTTAATTTTTCGAGAATTCATGGCGTATTATAATCCTTTTGCAAAATATTCACTTCTTGAATAAATCCAGACTGTGTCGATAAATTTCTGATGTGTTGGTGTAGATTCATGTGTGGCAGACGTATTAGGTTCTCAAGAAATAAAAGAGCCTTTTTAAATTTAATATAAAAAGCAATCTTTTCTGTAATAATTTGCATGACTGTTATTGGTGTTGATTTTACATTACCAGTGATTATTTGAGCCGTTCAGAGCAGAAGTGGTATAAGTCAAAATTAGGTAATGAGGTTTAAAGTAAAAATTCTGCAAAATACAGTGCAAAGTAGCAATTAATATATCCTTCGTGCTATGAACTGACTACTAATAGCTTAAATAAATTCAATATTAACTGCTACTTTGTGCTGTATTTTACAGAATGTTTACTTCAACCCTCATTACCCATTTTGACTTACACCACTTCTGCTCTGAAAATAAAATTAGGCCTACATTTTCTGAGTTAATTGAAGTTACAATTTTTTCAACAAAATTCTGTATTCATTTGTTCTCACCTTCTCACCTACGTCATAATAACAGTAAGTGCATGTAAATTACGTATTATATAGGTAGGGTAAGTTAAAATTAAGCTTAAGTGTGAAAACTGGAAATGTAATGTAAAATGCGGTAAACTTTCCATAAACATTTAAACCATAATATCAGCACTATTAGCGACTCAAAATAATAATAATAATAATAATAATAATAATAATAATAATAATAATAAAGGAAAAATAATGAACTTCATAAATCAATGTCTGCCAAATTAAGGTTTAAATCTTCCCCTTTTCTATTTTTAAGTTTACCTCAGCGGCCGAGTTTACCCCAATTTTCGGTATGGAAAATAGTTAATTTCTCAGGAAATAGGGAGAGGAGTTCACCACGCGATGTACCCTACGAGATATGCCCTACATTTTGACTCTTCTCAAGGGAAATATAGAGTTCCAATGGTTCATAAATATATTTAGGAATGAATTGAATTAACCGTCCACGTACAGACAATTATATTATTTCAAACCATGATACGTGATCAGGGCCATGATTCAGTTGTAAGGAGCAGAAAGAATTACGTTTATTCCCAGCTTCTGAAACTTGTAGATTAACTGCGTGTGAAATTCTTCTAGGCTTCTAAAGCAAAATTAATAAGAACATATAAACTTACTGTATAACATAAATATATAAAATAAATTACGCAAAACCCGTTTTCTGATGTGTTATATGTCGTGTGCACACTTGTAACTTGCCTGCCGCTAGAGGGCTACTGTCGCGCCAGCTGTCAAATGTTGGCATATTTTATACGTATGAGTTGCGTGACTTTCTATTAGACTGTGGTGTTGATGAAGAAATGGTGATTTGTTTGAATGTTAAATGTCATTGTGGATGTGAACAATAATTAGTAATATTCTTCATATGAACAAAAATTTGCTGGTATAATTATAAATAGACTTATGAATCACTTTTTTTTAGTGTATTGTGAATTAGTTTGTACACCCTATCTATAAAAATAGTAAGATGAGAAATGTACGACAATTTTATGCTGAACTACGGCATTTTTCATAAGTTGGTACGACGGTTGTTTCCTTTATCTGGCAACCTTGTATTCGTTATTTAGTGTTGCCATCTCGAATCGAGTACGGATAATACCTTTCCCCTTGCCCTTTGCACCATCGCACAGTGGTCCAGAATGCAAATTTAGCGGGACAAACTAATAACTTTTCAGCTGCCTAACAGATTTTTATGAAATTTTACACAGTAGTTACAGGTAGCATATATGTTTTGTATACAAATTCTCGTTACGTTGGTACAAGGGGAACTACCCCTTACATGGGGGCGCAATTAGACAAAATTAGTAACTTTACTCCTATCTCAATGACTATTTTGAAATTTTACACATATATGTTTTGTATACGAGCTCTGATTACGTTAGTGTAAGGGGAACTACCCCTTATAGGGATAGCAATTAGACAAAATTAGTAACTTTTACACAGTAGTTAGGGCAGCATATATGTTTTGTATACGAGCTCTGATTACGTTAGTGTAAGGGGAACTACCCCTTATAGGGATAGCAATTAGACAAAATTAATAACTTTTACACAGTAGTTACGGGCAGCATATATGTTTTGTATACGAGCTCTGATTACGTTAGTGTAAGGGGAACTACCCCTTATAGGGATAGCAATTAGACAAAATTAGTAACTTTTACACAGTAGTTACGGGCAGCATATATGTTTTGTATACGAGCTCTGATTACGTTAGTGTAAGGGGAACTACCCCTTATAGGGATAGCAATTAGACAAAATTAATAACTTTTACACAGTAGTTACGGGCAGCATATATGTTTTGTATACGAGCTCTGATTACGTTAGTGTAAGGGGAACTACCCCTTATAGGGATAGCAATTAGACAAAATTAGTAACTTTTACACAGTAGTTACGGACAGCATATATGTTTTGTATACAAGCTCTCATCACGTTGGCATAAAGGGAACTACCCCTTATATGGGGGCACAATTAGACAAAATCAGTAACTTGTCTCCTATCTAACAGTCTTTTATTATATTTTACACAATAGTTACATATAATATGTTTTATATACAAACTCTGATTACGTTGGTATAAGGGAAATTACCCCTTATAGGGGGCGCAATTAGACAAAATTAATAACTTTTCTCCTATCTAATGTATTTTTTATGAAATTTTACACAGTAGTTACGGGTAGCATATACATTTTGTATACAAGCTCTCATTACGTTGCTCTAAGGGGAACTACCCTTATAGGGGACGCAATTAGACAAAATTAGTAACTTTTCTCTTATCTAACATATATATATATATATATATATATATATATATATATATATGAAATTTTACACAGTAGTTACAGGTAGCATGTATGTTTTGTATACAAGCTCTCATTACGTTGCTCTAAGTGGGGGGCGCAATTATACAAAATTAGTAACTTTTCGCCTATCTAACAGATATTATGAAATTTTACACAGTAGTTACACGTAGTGCATTTGTTTTGTGTACAAACTATGATTACGTTGGTATAAGAGGAACTGCCCCTTATAGGGAGATGCATTTAGACAAAATTAGTAACTTTTCTTCTGTCTAACAGATTTTCATGAAAAGTTATACAATAGTGACAGGTAGTAAACTTGTTTTGTATACAAGCTCTAATTCTCTGGATTGTTTTTGTTTCGACCTCATACTTGCTATAATGGAAAAGCTTTCTTGGGCAGCCACGACTTTTTCCAAAGGTAAGTTTTCTCTCAATTTTCATTACTGTCACGATAAGAACATAATTTAATAAGTAGTTCGCTAAGACAATGTTCATTTCATTAAAAAGAAAACTCATATTTTCATCCTTTTGCTCTACAACGATAAATTATCTTATGGGGAAAATGTATCATTTTGGTACTGTTGCACTTTTTGGGCACTTGGGAAGCTTATTTGATACATAATTAACAAGCTGCCACCTTGAATTCCCTAAATTTTACTTCGGAACCAGATTCAGTTCACAGATATTTAAATAACTGTAGCCCTAATCGAGAAAAATTGCACTCCTGGACCTGGAAAGAAGAGTGCGCATAATTGATTACTTCTGCAAATCTGCGCACCTTAAGACTGCATTTAAAATAGAGTAAAATACTCGAGGAAGTGAAAAAAAAAAAAAATCATTTTGGGACGGAACAAAGAGTGTTTTTTTTTTCTCTACCTTAGTCAAGTCTGCACTCAATGGTTACATTTATATTTTGTCCCGTGTCCATTCATGCTAAAGTTACTTGCTGTAATAACATTAGATGTAACAAAAACAAACAGTATTAGATACCCAAAGAACTACTTGACATGTTGATACCAAATATGAATGGAATCGACAACTTACAACAGAGTTACAGCACACAGAAAACGGCAGACTCGCGGCACTTGCTGAGTAAGAATGCTGGGTGGCGAAATGTGGCATGTTACCGACCTCTTATCTCGCGTTGCAGCCACCTCCGCTGATTAAGATTATCAGTTCAATGCTTCTCAGCTACATAGGAAAAATAATTTAAGGGTTTTATTTCATTTTTTTACATGCCATTTTTCTACTTTTGTCCTTCTAAATATGGATTCTGGACCACTGTGGGACGTAACAATTTGTTAGAAAAGAGGGAAATTTTAGTGCCTATCTCCTCTTCCTTAATTTGAGGAACTGTCGATGTTATGAAGTCCACCATTTGCTTCTTTACATCGATAGTATTTGCTCGAGAAAAAAGACTTCCGTTGAAAAGTAATTCAAACATGTCCAATCGCGTTACTATCGGACTCATGCCTGGCAACGTAAAACATAAAAAATTGTTAACTTCCGCAGACCCACGCACATTAAGAGGGGTCTTATTACATAGATATTGGTGTAACGAAGAATATTAAACAATTTTTAGCGCGAAAGAAAGGGGGTTATTTTTTTCCATTCCTGTTGAATTTAGTTCTAAACTCGCTGAGACGCATTTTCTCTCTTAATCCAAAAACGAATTATACGAGGCGCATCCTGAAAGTAAGTTTCCTGATTTTTTTCCCTTGAAAGTAAACGTAATTAGCCGTGTCAATTGCGCATGCGTAACAGATCTATGACGTATCAATCATATGCCAGCCAGACAGGTCCCGCCTGGTGCCAGTAGCGTGGCAGCAGTGGTCCGAAATGGAAGCTCTTATTCCTTCTCCCGCCGCATGCGAGGTTCGGACGGTGATAAAGTTCTTTAACGCACAAAGCATTGCACCAATTGAAATTCATCGGCAGCTCTGTCAGGTCTATGGGCCGAACATCATGTGTAAGCAGATGGTGCGTCGCTGGTGTAGGCAGTTTTCCGAAGGTCATCAAAGTGTCCATGATGAAGAGCGCAGTGGGGACCGTCCCTCATCAATGATGATCGTGTTGAGCTGGTGTGGCAGTGCATCATGGAGAACCGTCGCTTCACGATTACGGAGCTGAGCAGCCATTTTCCGCAGATATCGCGATCCTTGTTGCATGAAATTGTCACTAAGCACCCCTGCTGTTCAAAAAAGTGTGTGCCAGATGGGTGCCGAAAAACCTGACACCCGAACACAAAATGCAACGTTTAGGAGCAGCACTGACATTTCTTCAACGGTATCACGATGACGGCGGCTAGTTCCTCGACAGGATCGTCACGGGCGATGAGACTTGGATTTCGCACTTCACCCCGGAAACCAAGCAGCAGTCAATCTCCAGTCAGGACGAAATTCAAACAGACGCTGTCGGTACGGAAAGTGATGTGCACGCTGTTCTGGACAGGAAGGGCATTCTGCTCATTGACTTCCTTCCAAGAGGTGAAACAGTGAACGCTGACCGTTACTGTGAAACACTGCGAAAATTGCTGCTGTCAAAACAAGAGGCGTGGAATGCTTACTGCAGATGCTGTGCTCCTCCATGACAATGCTCGTCCACATACGGCTCGGCGCACAGCAGCTGTTTTGGCGGAATTTGGCTGGGAGTTGTTTGATCATCCACCCTACAGTCCTGATCTTGCTCCCAGCGATTTTCACGTTTTCTTGCACCTCAAGAAATTCCTGTCCTCCGGTGAGCGTTTTGGCAACGACGAAGAGCTGAAGACGTCTGTCACACGCTGGTTCCATTCACAGGCGGCAGAGTTCTACGACAGAGGGATACAAAAGTTGATCCCACGATATGACAGTGTCTCAATTCTGATGGTGGCTATGTTGAAAAATAGCTGAAACATTGCTGTACGTGTTGGCAATAAATGTTTTCCTGAAAGTGTGTTCTTTTTTTTTTTTTTTAAAGAATAGGGAAACTTGCTTTCTGGATGCGCCTCGTATTATAGTGATAGAATCAAAAGATGTTGATAAAAATAGTACATAATTTACCTGAAGGACCAGCAGCCATAATGACACTCAAATATTCACAATATACTACAGTAAGCACTTGCTAGAAGAAAACGAAAAACCAACTGAAAGCGCTGACAATCAGCGACTGACGGCTGTGTATATTTTGTTCCGTTTAACGTTGTTGTTATTGCTCTTTTATCTCCGCTGATTTTATTAAAAGATACTTAGAAGTGCTACGCAACTATCTGGCTATATTTCTACGTCAGTGTTTTACAATTTGAGCAGGTTGATTTTAGGGCAAATGTCCCCGTAAAAGTGAGAAATAGACCACTGTGCATCACACCGTGAAGCTCAGTGCCGTGTGATCTACTGTAGATCGAGAAGGCATTGGTGAAACTCCATCGAATGGATTATTACAAAACACTTTTGCGCATGCCTATACAGAAGTGATTGGAACTGAGAAAATAAAAAAGAGGTTTGAAGCAGTGTTGCCAATTGGAAGGAAATTCCGTCAAAACTGACGGAATTTCATCGTAACGGTCGGGAAAAGAATGTCCTTGACGAGTGACGGATTTTATGGCGGAATCTACGATTTACATCATCTTTTGACTTTTTTTTTAGCTGCTGTAATTTTAATTGTTAAATTTTTTGGGGATGTTGCTTTTTATTTTAACAGCCCTGCTTGTGCCCCCTGATCACGTATCTAACAGATTGACCATCGCAATGTTAAAAACGGTTGTATGTGGAAGAGAACAAGCACCAGGTTCGCCACCGTCGACTGGAAACGAACACTATATGGAAGTACAGTTGCTCCATGCAATTCATATGAGAGTTATGACGTGACTCCTACTGTCGCTAGATGGTAATATAGTAGACTTGATAAAAGTTGTTGCCGTCAAAGCCTATAAGGCTGAGCAATCTGGATCAGGGCTGTGATGTACCATGTTAAAGAATTCCCTGTTTCAGATTTCCTCGTAATCAAATCAGAGATTGACGAATCGTTACTATTTTAGTCAAGATTAGTAAGTAAGTTGTGTTAAAATTTGCTTTTTATTTGTATATAGATATATTGAGTGGGTCTTTTTTTTTATTTTGACTGATTCTGAGGATTTCAAGGTGTTGGGCTGACAGGGGTACATTTATATGTTGGCAACACTGGTTGGAAGTTGACTCGAATGACAAAAACATGTACAACTATGCAACAGCGCATGAGCGGGCGAACGGCATTGTTAACTCTGACACGGCGCGGGGCAGTAGTTCAAATCGATGTTCTGCTGGAATCACTCCATGATTAATCCACATTTTTTTTATAATATCTGTGATCTTATAGCGCTCTGAATGTACAGTTAAAAATAAGATTTAATTATATTTTATTTAGGCAGTGCCATGGCACAAGGGCACTACCCCTAAAGCCGCCCTTGGATGCAACTATCCTGGACTAACCTTTCCGTTTCATCCTGTATGTGGGAGATTGAACATTGTATTAATATTGTTGACTTTATGTATTAATATCTTTGATTTTGTATATGATCTTTGTACTGTCTTGTAGTCCTTTCCTTCTGTCAGCAACACTTCGAAAACTAGGTAACATGTGTATTGCTTATCATTTTTTTGTGTATTGTTTATATTGTGTATACCACTGCCACCGGGTGCTTGCCCACTTGCAGTGTAAATAAATACATACATACATGTACAAACACCAGTTTCCTTCAGCCACCGCCCTCATGGATAAATGTACATACATGGACGACTTTGCTACTTCCGTCGCTAATGAAAGTGAACTTTCAACAATATACACAGAGCTTACCACACTAACTAGTGTAATCAAACCTCCTTTGTCCAAATGGGCTACAAACTCCACATCACTTCTAAATATTTGGAAGACCCAAGATTTAGAATTGCAGACGAAACCACAAGTCCCAGGTATTAATTGGGATACTGAGTATGATATTCTTACTACTTCTGTTGATATTCCGAGAATAATCTCAGATCAACCTACTACCAAACGTCAATTACTTCAAGTTACTTCGAGAATCTATGATCCGATTGGACTGTACTCACCAATCACAATAATCGGAAAGATGCTTTTTCAGGATACTTGGACTAGAGGTATTGCATGGCACGAGACACTTCCCAACGACATAGGCGAGAAATGGTTAATGTGGTGTTCCAATCTCAAATACTTACCTGACATCAGTTTCACGATGGATAGGAGCATTGAATTCAGGTATTGAGAACTCTACACTTCATGTTTTCTGTGACGCATCTGAACGGTCATATGGTGCCGCCCTATACCTTCCTACGGAATTCGAGAACGCCACAACAGTTCAACTAGTATGCAGTAAAGCCAGATTATCTCCCATAAAGAGAGTCACGCTACCTCGTCTGGAATTACTTGCTGCTTTAGTAGAAGCAAAGCTCTTACAGTACGTCTGTGAAGCCATAAGTTGCGACATAGCAAAGGCCACACTATGGACTGACTCTACTACTACCCTCGGATGGATTCGCAACGAACCACACCATTGGAAAACCTTTGTTTGCAACCGTGTTACCGAGATAATCTCTTACACCTCACCATCACAATGGAAGCACTGCCCAGGAACTGATAATCCCGCAGATCACCGAACACGAGGACTTCAAGCTAATGAACTAGATTCAACTGAATCATGGTGGAATGGACCTGCTTGGCTTCGACTTTCACCTCAATGTTGGCCTCGCAACGTCGAATATGATCGCATCCCACTCCCAAAAGCTAGAGAACCTCCACAACAGACTTTTGTAGTAACTACAGAACAGACTTTTCTTCAGTTTACCAGATTTAGTTCTTACACAAAACTTCTACGCGTAATGGGTTGGATACTTCGTTTTCTCAATAACATACACGGAAGAGATAAACGTTACGGCGAACTAACAGCTTCTGAACTTGATAGCAGTACCAGTTATTTGATCCGTATTGCTTAGCGAGAATGTTTCTCCGCAGAGTATGAAGCCTTAAGCAAGAACTCACCTCTTCCGAAATGTTCCAAGATAGCCAGTTTTCAACCATTCCTACAGGACAACCTCATCCGTCTGAGAGGCAGACTTCAGATCACTGATGCATCATTCAATGAAAAACACCCACTTACACTCAACGGTAACCATCATTTCTCACTTCTACTGATCCGACACACTCATGTCAAGTTGCATAATCAAGAATTACGAACCGTGCTCTCTGACATTAGAGAACGATTTTGGATCATTCGAGCGCGACAGGCAATAAAGAAGATTCTACGATCTTGCTTACCTTGCAAACTTGTGAACAACCGATATGGGCAAGCTCCTGAAGCACCACTACCCACAGACCGCGTCCAGTGCTCATCACCATTTTCAGTCACTAGATTGGATTTTGCTGGTCCACTATATACGAAGCAAGGCTCTACTATTCAGAAAGTCTATGTGTTATTACTCACTTGCGCCATTACTCGAGCCATTCATCTTGAACTTACTTCTGACATGTCAGTAGACAAATTCCTCCTTGCATTTCAAAGATATGTCAGTCGTAGAGGTCTCCCACACACTGTGCATTCAGACAATTCACCTACCTTCCTCTCAGCCAATAAGGAGCTCAGAGAACTGTCAACTATCTTTCTGGCAGACAAAACGTTACAATACTTCGCCATTAACGGTGTACACTGGAAGTTCATCGTTCCACGTGCTGCTTGATGGGGAGGATGGTGGGAGCGTATGGTTAGCACAGTTAAGCGCTGCATTAGAAAAGTATTAGGACGCAGACAAGTAGATCAAGAAACCCTGAACACCATTCTGGCTAGTGTAGAAGCAGCCATAAATTCACGTCCTTTACTACAAAATGAAGAGTCAGCTTCCTTGACACCCTCTAATTTCCTGCATAACGGACGACTATCAAACAACATTCCTATCGGACCTGAACCACTTCTTCATGGAAGCTTAAAAAGGGAATTCCAACTCCTACAACAAGCTAGAGGAGACTTTTTGAAAAGATGGAGAAAGGAATACATTCTAGAGCTGAGAAACTATCACCATGTCCGACAGACTAAAGGGAAGGTAGTAAAACTACGAGTAGGAGACTTAGTCCTGCTCCAGGAAGACGTCCGTCGCCGCCACATGTGGGAAAAGGCTGTCATCGAGGAACTGCGACCAGGACGAGATGGCAACGTAAGGACGCTGATGCTGCGCACACCAGATGGACACCGAATCGTACGCCTCGTGCAGCTGGTCATCCCCCTTGAGGTCGACCAGGGTGGGGAGGATGTGGAAGATTGAACATTGTATTAATATCGTTGACTTTATGTATTAATATCTTTGATTTTGTATATGATCTTTGCGACGCTTTGTATTGGGTAATAAAATGGTAGCGTCACCCACGGCCGCAGCTCACTTCACTTCCAAACACTCACACTATAGGAACCACGCCCACTTCTGTACTTGTTCTACATCTTAAAGCTTCAATAGGAATGTAAGATGTATATAATAAAATGTTGCGTGGGTTTCCTTCCCACTGGTGAAAATGGGATCTATGAGTTCTTACAATATAAAATAAGATTCACAAGACGCAACATTCTAAACAGTCCTTTCAGCCTCATCCTATAGGAACCACGCCCACTTGTACCCACATCTTTAAGCTTCGATGTTAACGAAAGATGTATGGAATAAACTGTTGCTGCATGGGTTTCCTGACTACTGTTAAAATAAATAAATGTCAGTAAAATGGACTATATGGGTTAATGCGATATAAAATAAGATTTATAAGGTGCAACATGTTCTATACAGTCACTTTCCGTATTATTCTATAGGAACCACGCCCACTTGTTGACCAGTTAAAACATGGCGGACATAGGTTTAAAAGTTTCAAAGATGGCGGCGCGATCGCCACTCTATATTCTTATTTCTAGCTCGTTGTTCACAAAGCATATAGCTAGTGACACCTAGTGTAAACAAGCCGTATCTCTCGAGGTCGCTGAGAAATCAGTACACTTCCGAAATTTTTCGATAGTGTCTCCTAATTGACTACATTAATTGCTTCTCTTGCTACACAAGTTGCTTTATTCTTTTACAGTGCATACCATGGTCACCTGACATCAATACATGATATCTCGCCTTACAAGTTCAATCTTCCAGGGGGCGGTGGAAAGCAAGAATGGGTTCATGTGGTGAGTTGTATAGTGTATTGTACCTAATAAAATTAATGATTTCGTTTCTGCCAATTTCAAAATTATAATAAATTTAAAATAAAATGTGGCGAGAGTGCTCTAGAATATGTCATTAGGGAAGTCCAAGATAACAGAGAGACTTTGGAATTGAACGGGTTACATCAGCTGCTTGTCTATGCTGATGACGTTAATATGTTAGGAGAAAATCCACACAAACGATTAGGGAAAACACGGAATTTTACTTGAAGCAAGTAAAGAAATAGATGGAAGTAAATCCCGAAAAGACAAAGTATATGATTATGTCTCGTGACCAGAACATTGTACGAAATGGAAATATAAAAATTGGAAATTTATCCTTTGAAAAGGTGGAAATGTTGAAATATCTTGGAGCAACAGTAACAAATATAAATGACACACGGGAGGAAATTAAACGCAGAATAAATATGGGAAACGCCTATTATTATTCGGTTGAGAAGCTTTTGTCATCCAGTCTGCTCTCAAAAAATCTGAAAGTTAGAATTTATAAAACAGTTATATTACCAGTTCTTCTGTATGGCTGTGAAACTTGGACTCTCACTTTGAGAGAGGAACAGAGGCAAAGGGTGTTCGAGAATAAGGTGCTTAGGAAAATATTTGGGGCTAAGTGGGATTAGGTTACAGGAGAATGGAGAAAGTTACACAACGCAGAAATGAACGCATTGTATTCTTCACCTGACATAATTGGGAATATTAAATCCAGACGTTTGAGATGGGCAGGGCATGTAGCACATATGGGTGAATCCAGAAATGCATATAGAGTGTTAGTTCTGAGGCCGTAGGGAAAAAGACTTTGGGGAGGCCGAGACGTAGATGGGAGGATAATATAAACATGGATTTGAGGGAGGTGGGATATGATGATAGAGACTGTATTAATCTTGCTCAGGATAGGGACCGATGACGCGCTTACGTGAGGGTGGCAATGAAGCTCCGTGTTCCTTAAAAGGCCATTTGTAAGTAAGTAAGGAAGGTGGCGAAATTTCATTGCATCTGTTCCTTGTTATAATTAGGCTGAGAATTTATTACTAGGCACAAGAAACAATTAAAATAAACAAAAAATATTGAATATAGGCAAAAATGGGAACAAAATATTGAACATAGGGAAACATAGGGTACTTCAATTCCATGCATATTACAAAGACACAGTCGACAATGAACTATCATTGCAATAAACATTGTAAGTAAATGAATTCAAATCTTAGAAGAGATTAAGAAATACGAGCAATTTACTGGCATGTAAAATATTATGCTCTCATCTAGCTTAAATATGACTACTGAGTGTTCGCTTGTGCTTTACATAATGTAGGTCGACCGGGTGGCTTGCCACCGCCACGAAGGCCATGCGATACGCGGCAAACTGTCTCCCGCACGTTCAGTCTCTATGTAGGAGTGGTCGTATTGACGTTAGATTGCGTGTTATTGTTCTGATTTTGTTTAAATTTAGATTAAAAGTAGTCTTTTGCTTCTGTTGCTATGTGGAACGGTAATATTAGGAAATTTTCTTGAAAATCGTCTTTTACCTTTCTGCCATCAATCTTTCTGAGATAAGACTTTACCATGAAAATCATTTGCTCTAATGTAAATTTTTGTGGTGCCATGTGAGAAGCTAATCGGAACACTTCACTAATACAATCAGAAGAATAACACATAATCTAACATCAACACAACCAGTCCTAAATCTAAAAACTTCACTTCACGGACGCAATCAGAACAACACCCAGTGTAATGTCAACACAACTGCTCCTAAATCGAAATACATTACTAACACAATCAGGTCCACCGCTGTTGAGTAACGGTTGACATGTCACCATGAAATAAGCGGACCCGAGTTCGAATCCTAGTTGGGACAAGTTACCTGGTTGAGGTATTTTCCGGGGTTTTTCCTTAACCCGTTAAAAGTAAATGCTGCGTAACTTTTGGCGCTGGACTGGACTCATTTCGCCGGCATTATCACCTTCATCTTATTCAGATGCAAGATAACCATAGCAGTTGATAAAGCGTGGTAAAATAACCAACTAGAAGAAAAAAATACAATCAGAAGAATAACACGCAATCTAACGTGTTTGTAAATATTATTTTTCTTAATTGAGAGGAAGTTCTTTCACTTCACATGTTGTGAGTTGGCAATGAGTATTTGAAGGATGCCAGCTGTAATAATGACAAACCTGAAGGCATCGCAGCAGTTGGATTTCCCGAGAGAAATTCAGCAATTTCTTTGACTTGTGCCCAAATCTGAGTTTCTCTCCTCTTCATTGGCCTCTTAAATTTGGACTACATTGCGCCGATGCGTTGCCTGGTTCAGAATATGGTGGATACTGGGGAAGAGAAGTAGAGATTGGCAAAAAGTGACAAAATCAGTCGTTTGCCCGAGAAAATGTATCTGTCCAATTATGGTGTTGAAATGTGTAGAGTAGATTTGCTAAAATAAGAAAAATAAATAAAACATGAAAACTGCATTTTAAACGGAAAGCAGACATGTGTGAGCAAAATTGGCACTTCCCCAAAATAGACAATTTTAGACAACTTGAAACTGGTGTAAATAGACCCCAAATTATCTAAAACGATGAAGTACTTAACATCTGTGTTTTAGACTCAGAAGAAAAGCAAATGGGTAAAATCTGAATCTGCTTATAACATAATTATGGAGCTTCGAAGGGACATTAACTTTGCATGGGATGATGTTCATTGCAAGGCAGAGCGCTTGAGACACTTTTTTTTTACTTAGTTATTTAACAACGCTCTATCAACTGCTAGGTTATTTAGCATCGATGGAATTAGTGATAGCGAGATGATATTTTGGCGACATGAGGCCGATAATTGCCCATAGATTACTTGCGGTTGGAGAAAACCTTGGAAAAAAACCCAACCAGGTAATCAACCCAAGCGAGAACCAAACCCACGCCCGAATGCATCTGCGATTCAGCAGGCGAGACTCTTTGTAATAATTGCAATAATATAAACTATATAAGCTGTGTGTAGTGAACCTTAGTAGCTGGTATAGATTTTTTCCTTCAGAGGAGGGCTCGTAGAGAAGCACTGCAGCCTTAGGCTTATTGTGCAACCTTCTTATAGTGAAGATGATTTTGAAATCCTTAGGACTGCTCATCAAGCACGTCATTCACTGTTTGGTGCCATCTTATCGATTCTGCCACGGAGTCCGCGTGAACAGGAACGCCTCTCCGCCTCCCTGTGATGTTCCTCTGCAGCCTCTTCAGATCGATGGTATCTTTTCGCAATTCACATGCATGAATCTGCTGCATCCTTAACCAGAGGATATGCCGTCGTCGATCAAGGCACCATCTACCGAGGGAGCTACACTCTCCCTGTCTGCTGCAGTCCACAAATTGAAGCCCTACAGCTTCTCTGGGATATGTGCAGCTCCCGCAGACAGATGCCATCTGTAGGTGGATCCTGGAATCACGTCCACCATGTCCTCTTGGTCAACCTGTAACTATTGAAGATGATTATGGAATGATGCTAATGAAGGCGAAATGAGTCCGAGGTCCAACGCCGAAAATTACCCAGAAATTCCCTTTCAAGTAGTTGAGGGAAAACTTGGGAAAAAAAAACCAACCAGGCAACTTATCCCAACCAGAATTTGAACCCGGGCCCGTTAGTTTCATGGTCAGAAAGGCTAACCGTTACTCCACAGCAGTGTACCTACTGGTATAATTACCGAAGACAATTAGTATGACTGTTTATGACATTGGAAAAGCTCCTAAGAGGCTTTTGATGCTTAGCTTATTCAAAATATTTGAGTTATATCTAGTAATAGTAGACCTAGTAAGTTCGTAATAACGATGTATCGTAACACTTAGTTTCACTCCGATCCTTCCATATATTTAGTTCACTGTTCGTAGTCATTTCAGGGTGGAGAGTTCAGTGCGAGACATGTGGCAGAAACCTCTAAAGGTATGACTACGACCTTGACTCGCAAACTTGTGGGGACCGGGAGGGGGTGTCGATTCGCTACATCTCGGTACGAAACGCGGGTAGCCTCACATTCACAATAATACGTTGCACTATATTGGTGTCCTGTGAATGTGCTGCGTTGTTGAGTGTTAGTTTAATCAAAAGTGCATGCGCGCGCGCGTGTGTGTTACATATTAATTTTGTGTAAGATGGCTCATATGGAATTAAAAGAGAACCCGTTTTGAAGTTGGACGTATGAAACAAAATGTGCTTACAAAGATAGGAGATTGACTCCACATTTACACATTAAAATAACGAATGGAAGAAGACAAAATATAAATTTTCAGTTATCATTAGGGCTGGGAAGTTGGTACCAAAACTGTTAAGTTGTATGAGGTTGAACTACATCTCTACTGAGTAAAGTAATAGAGCGTGTCTCGGTGTCAGTGAAGCAGAATGACTAACATGTACAGCCGAGTGGTAACCAAACATGTGCTCCAATCATCCTCAGCCTTAGAACAAGAAAATAATGTAAAAGAAACAATAATTTGTAATTATAAAGTTCGTAAATCCCAATCTAAACTAATTTACCCATACATATAAAAATAACATACAAAGCTTCTCTATAACAAATAACAATGAACATTTTCATTTTACCAAAGAAATACTCCTTTTAGGTTCAGAAAAAAACAATATTTGTACTCTGAAAATATTCGTTCTACGTCACAAGACGTTACTGGAGCAAATCTGAAATATGATATAGTATTTATTACTTTTATCAGGTGAACAAGTATTTTGTGAATCTAGTAGTGTATATTGTATGTGGTATATAATATTAAATGCATAATTGTTTTAAGAAAATTTTTCGTTTTTATTGTAATGGCAGCAAGGAAGTTCGTATCGTAATTCCAATGTTGAACTTGAACTGTAACGCAACTGAATGCATAGCAGCACGAGATGTCAACATTTAACGAAGAATAATCGGGGAAAAAATAAACGTGTTGCATACTCCTGTTTGCATAATTATTTAATAACAGATGAGTTTACTTTTTAGAATCATGTAATTATATTCACATTACGTAAATAATACAGTAATAACAGAAAAGCTCACTTTGTTCAGAATCTAAACTATGAATATAAATTAACAATATTCTTCAAACTATTCACGACTCTACACAGATCCACAGAATGTCACTATGCGTTGTTTCCGGGACGAATAGTCGTAGATTCATGTATGATGTTGGTATGTTTCAATATCCCTTCAAACAATTTCCTGCAGCAGTCACTCTGCTGAAGTCCAGAAATATAGAGATGTGAAGAATAATGTTGTTCAAATATATATACCGGTACCAATCCGCAGAAGTCCCAATAGTCATTAAAGCAAAACATGAAAAGCGTTATTCAAAAGAATTATGGGTGTAATATGATGTACCATATAAGAAATACACTATTAGATTCATAAAGCTGTTTTTCACTGTTTTCAGGGTACACATTATTTTTCTGAACATAGAAAAGTATATTTTTGATAAACTGAAAATGTAAATTATTATTAATTGTTACAAGACTAGATACATATTATTATGTATTTTGTTTATTATTCTTATATGTATGGGTAGAATATTTTATATTGAAAATTACGAAGAATATAACTGCCAAGTATTATTTCTTTACACAATGTTAATTGTCCATTTTGTTTCTGATTCTAAGGCCATGGATTATTGGCACAAAGGTAAGTTTAATTATCACCCGGCTGAACATGTTTTGCTGGTTTGTTGACGTTGAAAGCTGCGTCACTACAGTTCATTCGGTAGATATACGTCATACAACTTAACAGTTTTGGTACGAACTTCTTACCTCTGCTCATAAGTCGATGTTCCTGCAAGTGCAGAAGCGTGAAGGAAGCAAGAAGCAGTTATGGCCGCGCGCGCGTAGAATAATAGCCTATTTCTACCTGATAGGCAAAATTACCGAGGGTTGTACGAGTAATTACGTATTTGGTCCCAGCTTCGATTCTGAAGAATATGGTTACCTTACTATAGATAGATAGGTATTTGTCATATTAGTTATGGTGTATCACAACTTATGTATACGGGTTTCACCATAACTTTCTATTTCTTTCTATTAGCAATCCCGACAGCCTGTTAAACTAATAACTCATCTACTCTCGCTATTAACTTAACTGCAAACAGTCAATTTCTTCTTATTGATCTTAAATGTCCACCATCTGTTCGTTCCACACTTACGTTCCTTTCAGAATTCTAATCTTGCTAACTAAATTTATATATAATTCCGTCTTTCTACATTACATCTAACTCGTAACACTTAACACGGCTATACTCATTGGGATCTCATTTCTACCTAATACACATCATTATAATAATCTTATTAAATCTTGACATGAGTATCTAGTTCACTTTAGTTTGATCATTAATTTCTTAACCACAATCAACACTCAGAAAAAAAAAAAAAAAAAAAAACTATAGAAAATTGTAAATACTATCACTAAGCTCATCTTTCATAAACTTCACTACATCACTTTCTAAGATTTACTTCTTTACAATAAACTTCAATCGGTTACTATATTTATTAACTAGCCACTTTTTAATTTCCCAACATCTTTTTTCAGTTTTATAACTTCCTAACTGATCTCTATATCTATGATCCCCTAAACACACTTTCATCACACTGAACATGATTTACGACATTAAATCACCAAACTTCCTGTTGTAATTCCATTCAGACCTTTTATTTATTTCTTAACGCTCAAGCACCAACTTCTAAGATTGTAACTTTTTGGCCCTTTTAAATCTACCCGTCAACGATAAAATACTGCCTTGTGGTGACGAAATCACAATCTCTTCACCCATCATACTTTCCGCATCCTGACGTCTTCTCTGAACGCTAACTGCACCTTCTCTTGACCTTCCGTAAAGCCCTCTTGGTTCTGCTTCTTATCGTCTTCTTCTCGCTGACTCATGTAGGCTAGACCATATGTTACTGCAATTTCCTACTCGGTCTACTGCTCCACTTGGCTCAGCAGATTCCTGACTGGGTCCTACTTGGTCGTCACTTTCGTCCATCAGCTGTCTAATCTCCGATGTGTGCTTTAAGGTTACAGTACTTTACTAAAGCCGCCCCTGGATTCGAATCGCCTGATTCTGGATAACTTGACATTTACTGATGTGGGCCACTGCCGCGAATCCCCATGCTGTTGCGGCTTAGGTTATGACCAGGCTTAGAGACTTTAGACCCGATAGATGAAAACAGTGCGATTTCAAGTTGGAAAGCAGGACGGTAGTGGGTGGGGGCAGTGATGGTAGCGACCTATACCTGGTGAGGTTTAACTTGTCTCAGTAGCAATAAAACCAAGTCCCTTCAAATGAGGGTGGAGATTATAGGAGGGTTGTAAATTCTCAGTATTCCTTTCAAAACCTTATTATTGTGCAGGCTACCGGAACTCAGTATCTTGAAAGACAAGCTCAGTGACGGAACTACACAGTACGAAGAGAGATATTTTGTTACTGAGTATTTTATTTTGTGCTACAGAATGTTATCAACTTGTAAGTGATTTTTACATCCCTTTTAATTTATTTGTGTTGTTTGTGCTTTTGATTTTGGTGCTCCTAGCTGGTGTAGGCAAACAAGGGAAACCGTTACAGTCAGACGCTAGGGAAATCGTATGTTTGGTGCATAAGTCCTTTGAAGAATTAGACGCACTGAAAAACGGAAGAGAAACAATATCAGTATCAAATGTATTAGGTAGAACGGCGGTTGCGACTGGTGTACCTAGGCGAACAGTTTCTCGTATTTTAAATCAAAAACAACAGACGGAAGAAAGTGGAAACGTTTTGTCAACACCAGGAAAGAAGAGACCCAACAGAACACCAAATAAAACTGTTAAAGATTCGTTTATCGGTTCTGCTATTCGCAGTACAATTTACAATTTGTATCAATCAAAGTTTTTGCCAAGTTTAGATAATATGAGGGAGGCTCTAAAAGAGGCGACATTGTTTGATGGTAGCAAATGGACTCTTCGACAGATATTGAAGAAAATGAAATTTCGCTACGTCAAAAATAATCAAGGACGGAAAATGCTAATGCAAAGGAGTGATGTTGTAGTAAAGAGATTTCATTTTTTGAGGAAAATAAGAGAATATCGATCTCCTAACAGCCCCATTATCTATTTGGACGAGACCTGGATCAACGTAAATCACACTAAAGATAAAATATGGATGTGTGAAAATTCTGAGGGCGACCTAGAATCACACTACGAGTCCCCATAGGCAAAGGCCAACGATTTATCGTACTTCACGCTGGATCGCAGACTGGATTTGTACCTAATGGTTTATTGTGTTTCAAATCCAAAAACTACAAGAGACTACCATGAAGAAATGGACGGGAATATTAAGAACTGATTTATTAATACTCTCCTCCCTAATATACCACAGAATTCAGCGATAGTAATGGACAATGCATCTTACCATTCAGTTGAACTAAATAAAGCTCCCGTTTCTTCCACTAAAAAAATAGAAATGCAAGCATGGTTACGCTATCACAACATTCCGTACGATCCGTGTTATACTAAACCAGTTTTATATGATATTGTTAAAAGATCAAAAGACAGATTCAGAACATACGAAATCGACACAGTTGCTGTTCAACATGGACACACCGTACTCCGTTTGCCACCATATCATTGTGACTTTAATCCAATAGAATTGATATGGACGCAAGTAAAAAGTGACGTAGCAAAACACAACACTGATTTCAAAATTAGAAAAACTAAGGAACTGTTTGAAGCCGCGTTGGAAAAAATAACACCTGAAAATTGGAGTAGTGCGTGTGAACATGTTCGGTATATTGAAGATTTTTATAGGAGCAAAGATGGTATCGTGGATGAGCTCTTGGACAGTTTTGCAATAAATTTAGAAGAATCGGATACAGGTACAGATACAGATGAGTGTGAGGAGACTGACGACATCTCTATTTTCATGGAAGCAGGCCCTTCCGCCACTGGATGTATGGACGGCATCGCTCCATTGCCCCAATCACCGTAACAATACAGACGAGGTAAGACATATCTCCTTTCTCTCTCTTTTCACAGTGAGACAAGATACATCACATCTACTTTACCTGTCGTCCCATGTGCTTTATTTACTCAGTCATACTCAGGGACTAGGTACTGGTACTGTTCTGATAATAAAAACAGTCCCGTACACTTAGTTCACTTTATCAGAAGAGAGGACAGGAGATAGCTAGTAGTCTAGTTTTGATCTGTGCATCTATGTGATTAGTCTAAGAATATAATTATGCGATATTCTGTGACATAAAAGACATGCTAGTAGGGAAGAAGTCTACGGACACTGCTGGGTTAGCGAAAATAGATTTCAATGACTTAGTGTTTTTTTGTTTTGCATCCATTACATCATCCACACCTGTGGAGTAACGGTTAGCGCGTCTGGCCGCGAAATCAGGTGGCCCGAGTTCGATTGCCGGTCGGGGCAAGTTACCTGATTGAGGTTTTTTCCTGTGTTTTCCCCTCAACCCAATGTGAACAAATCCTGGGTAACTTTCGGTGCTGGACCGCAGACTCATTTCACTGGCATTATCATCTCCATCTCATTCAGACGCTAAATAACCTAAGATGTTGATAAAGCGTCGTAAAATAACCTACTAAAATAAAATAAATCCATTACATCATGTGATGTAGAGCGGAGCGTCTCCCAATATAAACTTTGTCTTGCCGACTACCGAAGAAAATTTAGTTTTGAGACCTTCAGAATGTGTGTTGCAGTAGGCTACATTGTAACAGTACCATGTATTGTACTTCATAAGTTGTGTATATTGTGTAGGATTATTATGTATGTTGAGTAAGTATTGCACTTGTGCTTATGACAGAAGCCGAAAGGAAATGCATATTAATTTATTTTGAAAATTTCACATTATAGGTTTTTTTTTATTTTAATGTATGTAAACATTAATTTTTTGGTCCTATAGAATTTTTTCCTCTAACAATCGTTTTACTTTAATGTTTGATAAATTAGTTGCTTTTTTTTGGAACGTCACTGTACAGCACCATCAGACTGGACTGAACTGGGTTTCATGTACACATGCCTCTTCTTCTGCCGACTCCCATCCCCCTCTAACAAAGTGAAAAAGCTGCCTATAGTATGGACTTAGTAAACTTATTCTATCGGGTCCAAAATCTCGATGTCTGGTTATGACAGAGCGAATGAGGGCTTTATACATGTAAGTGTTACCTCCAAATTGTCTGGTGTTAAGGCCGTCAAAATCGAATAGAGTCAAACTAACAGTATGTTGGTCTTACGAAGAAGGGATTGGATATGATTTCGAATGGTGAGATGAGAGTCTATGATGATCCATAAGTATTTAATTTGTTGCATCCATGACATTGGTTGGCCGAAAAATGTGGAAAATGATGGTGTTATATCTTCGAGCCTTACTCTTACAAGCAAACATTCTGATGGCGGCAGATTAAAAAGTTAATTTTTTTTCTTCCACCATGTTATTAATGTCAAAAGAAGTACGTATACATATTTTGGGCACTCGACCGCAATTACGAGGCCGTCCAGAAAGTGATATTCTCTGAGACTGTTTACAGAAAAAAACACAATTTCATGTTAAGAAACAGATACAGCAATTGAAGACATTATTACAAAAACAGCCCTAGTCATTTTTAATGAAAATGAGTTAAGGACACATTTGCTACTATTTCAAATGTTTAGGCCTATAGCCTCCAAAAATGACACGTCAGGTGCAATAACCACAAGGATAAAACCAGTTGTACGGAAACAGCTGACACGTGTTGTTCTGTTTATTTTTATTGTTCTCCTGAAAAATAGCAATTTTGACAAGGGTTGTTTTTGTAATAATGTCTTCAATTGTTGCGCTCTTTGTCACCACATCCCTCACTGGAATTGAGACATTTGTCATACCATGGGATTAATTTTTGTATCCTTGTATCGAAGAAGTCAGCCGCCTGGGATCGGTACCAGCGTCTGACAGCCGTCTGCACCTCTCTGTCAATCTCATGATATGACAAATGTCTCAATTTCGGTGGGGAATATGTTGAAAAAAAAACTCAATAATTGCTGTTCTGTTCCGATAAATTTTTCCAATGAAATTGTGTTTTCTTTCTGTTAATGGCCCCTGGCGAACTTATTTTTTTACTGCCCTCGTAATTGCGATCGAGTGGCCAAAATTTGTATAAGTACTTATTTTGACATTATTAACATGGTGAAAGAAAAAAAATTAACTTTTTTCTGACCCCATCAGAATGTTTGCTTGTTCGTGAAAAAAGGTGAGCTTGACATTTATCTACCTTGACAACTCTCACGGTGGCAAGTTTCTTTCTTATACACGCCGGCCTGTAGAGGCGTGTCGTAGAAATGGCCAGAAGCAGAGTCCAAAACTTAGCCCTCGATCATTCGAAATAATATGGAATTAATAGGACTTCAGTGGGTTTAATGGTGCCGTGCATTATATGTTTAGTAAAGCGGTTATATTTTATGTACATAATTCTGTGATAAATTAGTTTGTGTGTACTGGATATAAACGACATCCTTTCAATAGTTAAGAGCAAATCCACTGCACGCAGATGAAAGAGAAATGGTACCCAATAGTAACGTTTGTTATTATGGTTGCTGAGACGTTCGTAATACCACAGTGTAGTATATACAGACATGAAGCTCAATAAGTAGGAAATATGCATCCATAGATATAGGTCTCGCAAGCAGGGAATACCGACGGAAGGAATGCGAATGAAACAATGCGATAAGGAAGAGCGGGCAACACGAAAGGTCACAAGATAGCTTTAATGATATTCAAGAGTACAGTCGGAAGAGAAATGACATCGATAGAATCAGTCTTGCGTTGTGATAGTTACATTACTTCAGTTTGTTCCATTGCATATGAATGCGTGTCTTGTACCACACGGTATCATTATTTCATTCGTAAACATGTTGCGCGTTTAATTAGTTACGAATTTTTCTCTTACTATGTTCTTTACTTCCACAGCGATGTCCTCATTTGTTCATCTTCTTGGAAGAGACAGTACTTCCATCGGCTCACACCTCTCGCCCCCTTGGCGTGCCCACATACACACGTCAAAACAGACAGACTAACGCCACCACTGCTTTTCGGTAATAGTTCCTTGCGCGAGTTATAGTTGCTAACTACTAGGATCGCTACTATCGCCTCATCACAGACAACGCGATATAATACCGGCACAGTCTATTGTTCCTGGCAGGGGCGGCTTTCGAAGGGGGGCTGCGGAGCTGCAGCACCCCCAGACATTTGTGGCTCTTGTCTCGTTTATGTTGTGAAATATATTTATTATACAGTCTCTATTTAGCGGCTTGAATTTTTTTTTAAACTTCGCTCTCATTGACAAGCACGCAGTCGTTAGTGAAGTCACTTCTTCCCAACGAGTTAGAAAGAGAAGACTATAGAGTGGCCATGTTGTCCTGTACAGCGCTCTTTGCGTTGCCACCGCGAAACACGGCAGATCTGAGCTAAGCGCCCACCTTTGTAAAAATTCGTCTGCTTACAATGTTGTATAACGGAGGTAAGAAGTACAAAAAAACGAAGAAAAAACATGCCTGTTGTGTGTGCTGCATATAACTGCAATGTCAAAAGGAAAAAGACAACTGATATATCATATTTCATGTAAATTTTATGAAGTTAAGTCCATAGTTCTGTTAATTAGCAGCATTTTTTTTCATGCATAAATGTGTAACAACGCCCGGCATAAACAAAATAAATGGTTCACTGGTAATGTACTTAAACTAAATACGGATAAAACCAATACAATTCCGTTTCAGACCCAGTGAAAAACAAATAGCAATACAATATTAAAACTGTATTTCGACACCGGCATCCTTTATTTCTGCTCCTTCTCCTTACTGCTTATACAGGAAGACGATGAGCTGTAGCTTATAAGAAGTAGGCCCATTTCGAAGACAAACGATTAATCAAATAAATGGTTCACTAGTAATAAAGTTAAACTAAATACGGATAAAACCGCTACAATTCCGTTTCAAACCTAGTAATAGCAATCAAATATTAAAATTGTAGTTCGTCACTCGCATCCAAAATAACGCAAAATTCTGGGGTAGGTCGTATTGTTGTTAGTATTTTGACTGGAAGGACATGAAAGAACATAATTGAGCACCCACGTGCACTAATGGGGTAAGTATGAATATATTTCGTAACTACTTACCCCATTATTGTACGTGGGTGCTCAATTATACACTAATAATTATCTGTGGTGCCACAGCCCTTGAAAGGCTCAGACAGACCAGCCGGCTGTTGGCCTCACGTTCACATTTCGATAATAATTATACTTTACTGTAACAAAAAAACTGAAAGCGTGTTTTGTCATGTTTCACCCACGTTACAAGCTTGGAGGTAAAGGTTGTTTACTACAGATAGGGCCTACTTTCATTCTATATCTTATGGTATAGTAAATAGTTCTGCAATGTGTAGAGACTGGGAAAACAATTTAATAAAATCATCCGAATCATACTCGTTCATTTTATAGGCAATCTTGCAGGTCGCATTTAAAAGAACCTAGGAATATTAACATTTTCTTCAGTATATTTGCTAGGACTTCTTGTCATACTACATGACAATTTTGCTTAGGTTATTCTTTTAAGCATTCCTTCTAGGAATAGCTCAAGTGTTTTAAATTTAGCGTACATAAGTTTAGATTAAGTTCCTAGCACGTATTTGACGAAATACTAGGTTTTTCCACTTCAGTTTAACTGATTTATGCAAACGAAATTAAGACAGCTGATGATTCTAATGTCAGTTATCACCACACCCACTTTGTTTTGGGCGCATAAGTTCATTACCGACGGTCGTTCAATTTTCTTCAAACATGGCGGCGCAATGACCACTCTATATCTTTCTCTTTCTAACTCGTTGCTTCTTCCCCTGGTGCTGCCAGAGCGAAACGATAGACAAGGACGGATTGGTGAAGCCACTTCCTCTCATGGAGCTGCCAGTCTCGTCTCGGATGCTTTCCGCGTTAGCATGGATTATATATTTATCCATGGCGTTAGTTTTACCCCTCCCCCCTGCTGCCCCTGGCCATGAATCCAGAGTTTCCAGGCGCTGCAAAATTTGCAGCAGTTTGTCAGTAGCGCGCAGTTTTAAATACTTTTTCTTTAATGTTGTGAGTATAACAAGTGCGACAATATTTAATTATGTACAATATTTACAGTCTATTCAGTTCAGTACCTTAACAATTCAGGAGAAATGTGAAATTAAGTGTCCATCAGTTGAATCTCATAATGGAAAGAGCCGCTAAACAAAATAGCCTACAAAGCTCGCATATTTTTTGCTAATTTATCCAGGATCCCTGCTTTCTTCTCTCGATCTCCACACAGCCTGTATTAGATTAATGCGTTTCAAAGACAATTCCATCAGCTGGGGCAACAAGATGGAGTTTTAAAATAAGAACAGTAAATGTTGTTCATGAGAAGAAGGAGCCATTGCTAGAAAGCTTTCAAACCATAATGGAATCTGAAACATCTAACAACATCACAATAAATGAGGCAAGCGCCCTGGTGCGTACTCTTGAAGATCCTCAATTCAATTTCTGGCTCAGTTTTTTTTTTTTTTTTTTCATTTATTAATGCATAATGTAGATATATTATACAACCAACTGCAACATCGCCAGTTAGATATTTCTAAGGTTCAAATCTGCATATGAAATAATTAAGTTATGATTTATTTCACGACACTCGCAACTGCAGGGCTTATATCAGCGTCGCCGGTGTGCCGGAATTTTGTCCCGCACGATTCTTTTAAATGCCAGACAATATGGAACAGTGCACAGTTGAGCAGCGAGATCTGAGAAAATGAAAACCCTAAAAAGCGTCGTAAGGTTGAAGGGATTCAGACAAGGGTTGCGGGACTCAAGGAAGTGTGTGACCTCATTATCACACAAGCTAACACCCGATTCCAGTTCATAGATCATCCGATATTATCTTCTCATCTGTGTCAAGAAAAATTTGAATGCTACAAAAGATCATTTCCTGAAAATGACCTAAATGTATGTGTGAAGCTTTTTCCAATGTCCGATAAAGACAAACTAAAAACGGAACTCACTGTGTTGTATCAGAGACAAGAATTCAGAAATATCAGTGATCCAGTCAAGCTCGTGCAGTTTCTTCTATCTGAGAACTTGCAGGCCTCATTTTCAGAAGTTGTGGAACTAGTACGCATAGCTATCGCCGTACCAATGACAACTTTCGAACCAGAAAGTTGCTTTTCGTGCTTGAAGAGAGTAAAATCCTATCTTAGAAATACGCATTAGCTATGTTTTCCATTGTAAAGACTATGTTAAACGACACATAGGATTTTAATAAGAAGTTGATTTCAAAAGTTTGCAACCCATAAGACAAGGCGCATGGAACTAATCTTTAAATAAGATAATTTGCATGGTTTATTTTTGTATGCAGCCCCTCTGAATTCCAGTTGCTCGATAGAGCTGGTAGTGAACACATCGCTGGTGCCGTTCAGTGAAGTGTAGTGTTGTGAGAGTTTAAGTTCATAGTTATATTCATATTCATAAAAGATAATCCAGAAACATACAACAGTTCTGTTAGTTTCTTGTATATTATATTCTTCTTATTATTTTTTATTTATTAATTTATTTTTTATTATTATTTTTTTTTTTTGTATTCTCAAGTATATTGTGCAAAAACAATGACTACGATACAAAGTAAAAATACAGTGAAAATAGTGTTTACAAGTGAAGCGCAAAGACCGACGGCTTTAGAAATCCATAATTGGATTGATGAAACATTACAGATCACAGCAGACCAAATTGAAATGATTCAGCTGAATACACTGGAAAGGTCAATATATATAAAATTGGTATCAGTGATTCATTACGATCGATTGATGAATAAATATACAGACCCAGTTAATTTTAGATATGACAACGGAACAATAGTTAAAGTGGCTCTACAGCGTACGGATGTCAACATGGTTACAGTGCGACTATTTAACTTACCCCCAGAAATAGACGATAATACAGTGATTCAGTCTCTTTCGTCATACGGAACTGTGAAAAACGTTCGTCCAGAGGTTTGGAGTACACAATATAAATACCCTGTACGTAATGGTGTTCGAGCGGTTCGTATTGAAATCAAGAAACATATACCGATCAAATTGGTCATTGCCGGCTATGCTGCCATACTACATTATCCAGGACAACCCCAGCTGTGTCACATATGTGGGGAAGAATCACATCTACGGTCACAATGTCCGAATAAAAAGTTTAATCTGCCTGTTAACATTACAGGAAGGAAACCCCTGCTAAGTGATGTAGTACGAGGTGGGCCATCTAATGTACTGGAGTCAACACGAGCGACTGAGGAAGAAGAAGCCACAAGCAAAGAAAGTAAACAAGAGAATATGGATACGAACAAGGAAGAGATTGCGGAAGAAGAGACCGACACGTCCTCGGAGACCGAAATGGCAAAATCAGTGACACCTACAACCATTCATCATACGCTAGGCGAATTAAACCAGACACAAGATACAGAGATTGAGAAGGAGCCCACCACCACACAAGTAACAACTGACGATTGCATGGAAACAACTTCCGTCCCTACAATAGTGCAACCGCCCCATTCTCCTGAAGAACTGTTACCCAATGCAGATCGCAGTAAACAAGTGGAACAGTCTGAAGAAACTCCCGTTAAGAAAATGAAACAAACACAACATGAATTTCCACGAGACCCACGCCTAAGAGGACGTGAATCGGGGCCTAATGTTACCTCCACGGAAAAAAATATGTTCGCGACTCATACCAGTAATAAAATGAAAACCACCCAACGCCCGCACCCATATGCGATATATGGACGCACCAAAGACGGAAGCAAGAAGGACAGCACTGACGAAAAATCCGCTCTCCAAGAAGACCGGCGAATAATGGATACAGATGAAATTAAAGCTCTGAAAACCGCCCAAACCTAACGAAGCTGAGGGAACGTGAGATGCTGAAAACGTCACACAGGTTAAGATTCTGGATCACAATGTACATACCAGGTTAGTGTTCTCTTAAGAAACAACAAATACGATATTGATTACCTTATGTTTTCATATTCGTTTAAGAATTCTATCCTTATTCTTCTTATTAGTATGCATCTAATTCGCAACTATGCCACTCTTAACATAAACTGTTTACGAAGCCTCCCTAAACAACAGTTGTTGCGTTCATTTATATACAATAATGATATTGATGTCCTACTATTGCAAGAAGTGAACATTGATAATTTCAACTTCCTGCAATCAAATTACAATGTTATAAGTAATGTGGGAGAAGCAAATAGAGGAACAGCAATAATATATAGAAGCGGGTTACCCATCAAACAATCTGAATTTCATCCCAGTGGTAGAATTTTATCGATTTTAACAGAAGCCAATGAACAGATAGTTAATGTTTATTTACCATCAGGAACAAATAGTAGAACGGAACGGGAACGCGTGATTTCTGAAGATCTTCCTTTCTATCTTCGACACAAATACAATATGCTCATCCTAGGAGGAGACTTCAACAACGTACTTAATGCTAAAGACCAATTAGGCGCCTATAACCCGTCCCCAGGTTTGAAAAGAATTTGTGAAGACTTACAGTTGCTTGATTCTTGGGAAGTTTGCCATGGAAACTACGTAGAGTTTACATTCTACCGCGGTAACTCGGCCTCCCGAATAGATAAAATTTACGTTTCTAAACAACACAAAGAAAGAGTGATTCATGCGCGTGTAAGCCCAGTGGCCTTCAGTGATCATCATTGCCTCATAGTTAAAATGGAAGTGAATAATATTATTCCTAAATGTGGTCGCGGATACTGGAAAATGAATGCTGCGTGGTTATATGACGACAACATACGAGATGAGTTTCGTGAAAGATGGGAAATAGCAAAAAGACGAGCACTGCACTCAAATATGACTGAATTACAAAAATGGCTTAGAATTTATAAACCCTCCATTAGTTCTTTTTTCAAATCAATTGGAAAGGAGAAAGCCCAGGAAAGAAGAAATATGAGCGACTTCTACAACACATTACTTCAGGAACTAATTATGAAGCAAAGAGCTGGACAGAACGTCGAAGATGAAATAAAGAAAATAAAACACCGCATTTTACAATTTCAAGAACACATTATGGAAGGAGTCAAAACTCGATCACGTACTAAAACAACCACAGAGGAGGACATCCTTATACCAGATTGCGACAGAAAAGAACAGAGGTCAAAAGAAATATATCTCCAGTCTAACAACAATAGATAATCGTCGTATTACTTCATGTAAAGAGATACTACATGAAGCAGAATTATACTACACTCGGTTATTTGGATATAAACCATCTGACGAAAAAGAACAAGTTACAGTATTAGAACACATAACAACTTGCATCCCGGAGGAGGAAATAAATCTACTAACAAACCCCATAAGTCTTGATGAAATCTCACAAGCTATAAAAACTTCCAGTAAACACTCTGCACCTGGACCGGATGGAATCGGTTATAGCTTCTACAAACAATATTGGGACATCATTAAACAGGAAATGCATCGACTGATGAACGAATTGCTGTGTACGACTGATTCTCCCATGGGATTTAACGAAGGAATTATCATCCTAATACCCAAGAAGATGACTCCAACAATCATGAAGGATTTTCGTCCTATTACACTTCTGAATGCTGACCAGGGGCGGCTTTCGAAGGGGGGCTGCGGAGCTGCAGCACCCCCAGACATTTGTGGCTCTTGTCTCGTTTTATGTTGTGAAATACATTTATTATACAGTCTCCATTTAGCGGCTCGAATTTTTTTTAAATTTCGCTCTAATTGACATGCACGCAATCGTTAGTGAAGTCACTTCCTCCCCTGGTGCTGCCAGAGCGAAACTAGAGACAAGGACTATGGGTGAAGCCACTTCCTCCCCTGGAGCTGCCAGCCTCGTCTCGGATGCTTTGCGCGTTAGTTTTACCCCTCCCCCTGCTGCCCCTGGCCATGAATCCAGCGTTTCCAGGAGCTGCAAGATTTGCAGCAGCTTGTCAGTAGCGCGCAGTTTTAAATACATTTTCTTTAATGTTGTGAGCATAACAAGTGCAACAATGTTTAATTCTGTACAATATTTACAGTCTATTCAGTTCAGTACCTTAACAATTCAGGAGAAATGTGAAATTAAGTTCCCATCAGTTGAACCTCATAATGGAAAGAGCCGCTAAACAAAACACAAAGGCTCGCATATTTTTTGCTGATTTATCCAATATCACTGCTCTCTTCTCTCGATCTCCACACAGTCTGTATTAGATTAATGTGTTTCAAAGACAATTCCATCATCTGGGGTAACAAGATGGAGTTTTAAAATAAGAACAGTAAATGTTGTTCACGAGAAGAAGGAGCCATTGCTAGAATGTTTTCAAACCATAATGGAATCTGAAACATCTAACAACATTACAAGAAATGAGGCAAGCGCCCTGGTGCGTACTCTTGAAGATCCTGAATTCAATTTCTGGCTCAGTTTTTCATTTATTGATGTACCATGTAGATACATTATAAAACCAACTACAACATCGCCAGTTAGATATTTCTAAGGTTCAAATCTGCATATAAAAAATTAAATTATGGTTTATTTAACGACACTCGCAACAGCAGGGGTTATATCAGCGTCGCCGGTGTGCCGGAATTTTGTCCCGCATAATTCTTTTAAATGCCACTAATCTACTGACATGAGCCTGTCTCATTTAAACACACTTAAATGCTATCGACCTGGGCCGAGATCGAACCCGCAACCGACTATGCTACCGAGGTCGACTCTGCATATCAAGCTTTCTTAATGCCATAGGCTACAGACAATACGGAACAGTGCACATTAATGTTGAGCAGCGGGATCTGTGAAAATGAAAATCCTAAAAAGCGTCGTAAGGTCGAAGGGATTCAGACAAGGGTTGCAGCAGTCAAGGAAGTATGTGATCTCATTATCACACAAACTAACACCCGATTCCAGTTCATAGATCATCTGATATTATCTTCTCTTCTGTATCAAGAAAAATCTGAATGCTACAAAAGCTCATTTCCTGAAAATAACCTAAATGTATATGTGAAGTTTTTTCTAATGTTCGATAAAGACAAACTAAAAACAGAACTCACTGTGTTGTATCAGAGACAAGAATTCAGAAATATCAGTGACGCAGTCAAGCTCTTGCAGTTTCTTCTATATGAGAACTTGCAGACCTCATTTTCAGAAGCTGTGAAACTACTACACATAGCTATTACCATACCAATGACAATTTCCGAACCAGAACGTTGCTTTTCGTGTTTGAAAAGAGTGAAATCCTATCTTAGAAATACGATGAGAGAAGAGAGACTGACGCATTAGCTATGTTTTCCATTGTAAAGACTATGTTAAATGACATATCGGATTTTAATAAGAAGATGATTCAAAAGTTTGCAACCTACAAGACAAGGCGCATGGAACTAATCTTTAAATAAGGTATGTAACATGGTTTATTTTTGTATGCAGCCCCCCTGAATTCAATACCCACGAGCCGCCACTGATGCCGACTGTAAATTATTTTCAAAAATAATAGCCAATAGAATCCGGCCGTATCTATCATCACTCCTTGGAAATGAAGAGAAATATGGCGTTCCTGGCAGGTCGATTATAGAAAATCTTGTAGGAATAAGAGACACCATTATTCAGCTTGCAAGTGGAAACAAGGAGAAAGCAGCTCTATTATCTTTGGATTTCCAAGGAGCTTTTGATAATATGCATCACCAATATATGTTTCAGATCATGCGTAGAATGAAAATACTCAACTTAATCATAAATGCCATCAATTTTCTTTACACTGAGGCACATTCCAGAGTACAAATAAATGGGTTCTTTACGCACCCAATTAAACTTCAGAGTGCTGTAAGACAAGGATGCCCGTTGTCCATGTTACTGTACTCCCTTTGCTCAGAACCGTTAATTAGGATGTTACAGGCTCATCTCACTCGTTACATACCGCAAGACAATTTATTTATTCTCAACGATAGCATACGAGTATGCTGATGACATAGTGATACGATTAAGACACCCCAATCAAATGGCAGACCTTCAACGCATACTTAGGAGTTATGAATTAGCATCGACAGCTAAAATCAACCTTCAAAAATCCACATTATTACCACTGGGGAATTGGCCTGTCGACAGATCTTTCGAGGAGATACCTATAAACGTTCGGGTCAAGATACTTGGGATGATCATCCACGCAGATATGCAAAAAATGCTGGAACTTAATTGGACACCATTGTTGACGTAAATACGATATACTCTAGCTCAACATAAATATCGAAATTTAAACTTATTTCAGAAAGTCTGGCACATCAACTTACTTGTTCTTTCTAAGTTATGGTATCTCAGTCAAGTGTTGCCCTTGCCTGTAGAGATATCTCAACGTATTGAACTGAGTATTAACTACTACTTGTGGTCCGGGCTTTTGTATAAAATAGCTAAAACACAATTATGGAAACCAATAGAAGAAGGGGGACTGGGTCTATACTGTGTTCAAAAAAAATGCCAGGCCCTGCTCATAAAAAGTATATTCCGGACATCAGTCACAATACCCGATAGTTTATCACAACATTTTATATTCAGACGAATTAGGACAATAATTGAAAACCTTCCAACTTCCGTGATACAGAATGCAAAACACATCACAACCAAGGATATTTACTTACATTTATCGACACTACAAAATAATCCTGTTTCAATAATGATGAAATTTCCTAATTTCAATTGGCATAGAATTTGGAAAACTTTTAAAATATCAGCGATACCAACGGAATGGAAAAGCAGTGCAAACAAATGCATAAATGACATTATACCAACTGAAGCCAAAAAATTCACTCATAATATTAGTCATTCTACTCTATGTACAAGGTGTGGAAACATAGACACCTTACATCATAGACTGACTATCTGTGTACCAAATTTGTGGACATGGATATACAGTACCATTCAAGATGCTACAAAAATAGACAACCCGAATGATGTAAGACGAATGGTACTCTTCTTAGATATTCCTCCACACCGTAATAGAAGTTACATTATTTGGCTCAGTATGGGATATCTGCACTATGTTACAACTAAACAACAGCCCACATTATCAGGGTTACAACTGATGTTAAATTCTGCAAAAATAATTATGAAGAAGAAAGAACAAAATGCTTAGTCCATGGACAGGAGAACATCATACTTTTTATAACAATATATAACATATAAATACAGTGTCTCCCCCCCCCCCTCTAAAAAAACGCACAAGTGATAACCGGCAGGGTACTGCTTGTGGGGCGGCTTGCCTGGAGGTATGGGACAGGGTGGGGATTCCTTCCTCACCGATGTGTACATCGCCGATTAGATCCATACCTATACATTTAAGAAACAGAAGAAAAGAAAAGGAGACGGAAAGAAAACAGGGGACTTTAAATCAATGACATTAGAGGAAAAACGGCCCGGGAACGGGGGGCAAAAAATGTACTGTTTATTGTTGACATTGATCTTATAATAATAATAATAATAATAATAATAATAATAATAATAATGATAATAATAATAAGAAAAAATAATGATAATGATAATAATTTAATAATAACCTTGATGAGAAGTTAAGTGGGTGGATCGGATGGCTATAAGGGGTGATGAGGAGGCCATTAAAAAAAATCAGTACCCACGAGCCGCCACTGGTTCCTGATACCCTCAACAACTCAAGCTTCGTGACTATATACTAAAGCGCTTTCAGAATAAGAAGGCATATGGCCTACGCCAATCGAGTGCTAGCAGCAGTACGGCGTTGTCACACGGTGCACGGTGTCCGAGACGTGGAAGACAGAGACAACAGATAAGGACAGAAAATATCAATCAGTCGCTGCTGGGTGCAGCGAGCGGACGGGTCGAGACCAGTGTTGCCAATTCAGCGGTTTTCCCGCTAGATCTAGCGTTTTTCAGTGTTAGTTTAGCGGATAAAATTTATGAAATTTGTATTGCTGATATAGGGATTTAGCGGATATATTTAGCATTCACAGCGGCAAAATAATCTAATTTTACATTGACAGTATAGAAATTTAGCGGTTTCTGCACAGTCTCATAGCGGATTTTTAAGAATCGAGTTGGCAACATTGGTCGAGACCCGTTCCTTCATTGTATATAATGTTTAAATATAATTACTCTTACTGAAGTAATTTTCATCCCAATTTTTATTGTTCTTCGCTTCACAGATCAGTAGATCTTGGAGTGACTAACTTGAGAAATAAAGTGACAGATATGTAGAAATTTACTTTGCTAATGTCAGACAAAGAATGTCTTAATTTAAAAAAAGGAATGCTGTATATTGTATTGCACTATCTGACATGTGGAAATTCTCTCCTAAAAAAAATTGAGGGCGAGAAACTTTACCCAAATGTTCAGACTTTCTTGTACAGCAGTGCACAATTTATTATTGTTTTTTTTTTTCTCCGAGGAAAGATGAGATACTGTACTCCAACCACGAGAAAGTCTCCAGGGAATGAGAAGGAGCGGGGTGATGCTGTGAATGAATGTTGATGTCATAAGATGTCATAAGGTCACACACGTGGGTACTCGTATCTCTATTGGCTAGCTCTCACAGCACAAACAATAACACTGATATACACATTTTTATACTACCCTAGTTACAAAATTAGATTACGGTTAATCTCCTGGTCTTTTAATCCCTCCATACAGGAAATAACATATGCAGGAGAGCGCATGATTTTTAAACTGACGTTATAACTCTAATATTATCTATCTACTTCGCTCCAATAGATGACGCAATAGTAAGCACATTCCTTTCATGGTTTATCTCCTGGTTCGAGAACAGTAAAGTTTGTTTGTAGAGGCAGCCTACGAATCTAGCGATAATAAAACGTAAACATGTCTGTAGAAACGTAATTTAGTTTATTTTATTTTATTGGGTTATTTTACGACGCTTTATCAACATCTAGGTTATTTAGCGTCCGAATGAAATGAAGGTGATAATGCTGGTGAAATGAGTCCGGGGTCCAGCACCGAAAGTTACCCAGTATTTGCTCGTATTGGGTTGAGGGAAAACCCCAGAAAAAACCTCAACCAGGTAACTTGCCCCGACCGGGATTCGAACCCGGGCCACCTACGTAATTTAGTATTGATATTGAAGTTGAAAAGTAATTTATTTTTCCTCTGCTAAATGAAGCGTATATAATTTAATTTAATTGTCTAGCTTATACCTTACTTAGGGTCCAGGGTTCTATATTCTGGTTATGAATCTGGCTATAATGCAACGTAAGGATAATAATTATGTGTTCATACATAATTCAGTATTCATACTGAAACTGTAGATTATTTTATTTTTCTCTGTAAAACTAAGTCTATCTAATTTAATTTTATTCTCTAACTTTTACGTATCTAGAGGTCCAAGGTTCTATATTCTGGCTAAGAATCCGTCTATAAGATTATAAACATACCTGTTCATATGTAGGTGTAATTCAGTACTCATATTGAAATAGAAGTTTACTTTCTTTTACTTTGTTAAATCAAGCCTATCTAATTAAATTTAATCCTCAGGCTTATACCTACCTAGAGGTCCAGGGTTCTATGTTCTATCACTCTGGCCTGTGGCATATCCTACGAGTGAAGGTAGTTATTATAGAAGTGAATATGAAAACCGTTACCCAATAATATAGTTAATATATTGAAGGTAAATTTGTATATTAGAAAAACGTATAAAATGTAATGTATTATATATAACGCGAGGTTTTTAAAATAGAAATTGAGTTTTGGAATTATAAAATCTTCTCGTTTCTAGCATGCCTGTATTTATTTTAAAAGTGAAATGTAATTAAATTGCTTATCTTATAAAGTTCTTTAATGCTCTTAAGAAAGAACGTTGTTAATATTCTTCGTATAACTCATCGAAAAAGAGGCAAGAGTGTTTATGTTTACAATATCAATCAAATATCTCATACGTTTAAGCAATATTTCGTCTTATACCACGTGTAGTATTCCAATGAAAAGTGAAAATCGTATCTGAGGTTATTCTCAGCTTTCTTCTTGCTTTCCACGTTCTATAATGGCACTGCTAACACATGTAGTCTATTTAAAATATCATACGATCATACGGTTCTGAAAATCGTCCAAATAATTAACACGTTTGTTTTGCGTTATTTTCCAGGAGAGGTAAATACTTGTATACCGCCTATTTGAATTGTCTCTTTGCCCTATCCGAGAATACAAGATAACGTATGTAGGCTACTTCTAAACCACACGCCTCTGCAGTCAGATTCTTTGTTTGTGAAAAACTGACACGCACTACATCATAAGCAGTATACACAGAAAATACAATACTCCTTCCCTGTGACTGTAGAACTATCCTTTTGCGTATAACAGATGAAACACCAGAGCCACTTGCAATACCTTCCAGAGACATTGTTACAGTAATTTACACACTACACAAGAGAAAACAATCCATGTCTGAATTTGAAAGTAAACAAAATCTATCTTCATTTACAGAGAGGGACTTCAGAGCAAAATATGCTGTATATTGTAGGTTGGATATCTCTGTTTAGTCTTAAAGCGATAACACGCGAACCAGTTGACATATAATTGTCATTCTTGTACTGTTGAGTTCAGAATTCGTAGCTCTATCGAATAGCACAGCTTAAAATTCATTCCTAGCCATAAATATTGTGCGCACAAGAAAGAAATTAATACGCGACGCTTCAGCGAGACTTCGCGACGATTTAACTAGGCAACACTGCTTCACTGTTACTGGCTAGTCGACTTAGACCGGCCTGAACTAGCTCCGCCTTATATGCCTTCTTATTCTGAAAGTGCTTTAGACTGTGGTAATACAAGAGGACAGCTTCTCTTTATGCTTCTGACATATAGAAAGCAAATATTATAAGAAGGGAATAATTGCGGTAGGCCTATGTTATAAAGAAATATTTTCTTTATAGGCTCCTTGTCCAGATGTGTACAGAGGCATGTTCAAAGATGTGGACCATCCAGGGAAAGACTTGGGAAAAATGTATGCGGATGAAGTGCGCGACATCTGCAAGAAAGCAAGAGACGAAGGACGAACTATTGCAGCGTTCATTGCTGAAAGTTTGCAGAGCTGCGGAGGTCAGATCATTCTTCCAGATAACTACCTTCGTAATGTGTTCAGGTGAGTACTCCGTGACTCTCCTTTTGCTGGCTGTCTGTATGTGTCTCTTTCTCTGTCTCTTATCTACACATTTGTATGCAGATATGTGAGGGTCAGTATTTCTTATCAAGAACATGCATCTCTTTTTTGTCAGGGACTTATGTAGACTTATACTTACTTCGAAAATCAGAAGAATGACGAACTTTTCAAGAATATTGTAGCGAACATACGTTGCCGCAAGTTATTAACAAGTCTGGTGAGTGCGGCGGTCGTCGGTGGTCGTTGGGGCGCCAGAATCTGCGGCGGTCGCCTGTCGTCGCCGTCGATGTTGCCCACGACGCCTTTCCTTGCCCTCGGCTGCCAGCTCCATCGTATATGGAGAGTAGCTCAAGGAGGCACGTTGATGTCAATAATTAAAGATGTACACTAATTAATTTTGGCGCCAGCCTCCTCGAGATTACTCCGGTAGAGTATGAGATTCCCAGGTCAGCTGCAAAACGGTCGGGACATGGGGTTTGGGAGACGTGCTCGTAGATTGAAATGATGTAAGCGCACACCAGAAGTTGTTGGTAAGAACTATGAGAAGGTTTATTATTATTATTAAGTGTTCGTTTCAGATTAGCAGAAATGCGCGTCCAAGTGTATAATTTACTGCTCTCACTTCCTACAAATTGGTAGACTAATTTCTGAGTTCACGTAATTATATATTTTGTACTATAAAACACCAGTAAAATAACGGAGAGTTGATAACGTGATGACAATTTATTCCTAATGTAATAATAATGATGAGAAAAGAATTCAGACTTATAATAATGATACAACACACGACTTCTTACTAAACCCACTAAAAATTTCTAAGTCCGTAAATTGTTATCCTTCCGAGTTAGGTTCGCCGAGAATATGTGGAGTGCGACCTCTCCGTACGCGTTCTATATGCGTTCTGTCTATCTGCCAAATCTACCCTCTACTTGCAACCACCAAACATACAATTTCGCCCTCCTATCTATAAATCACGTGTCTCTATTATACATCCTGATTGGCCATAATTACTCTTACGTCACTTAAGACGCGCTCTTCAAAAATTGCTCGTTACTAGATTCTCCCCTACTTCCGGTGTTCTGACAATTCTCTGACATATACCAGATCATCTCTTTTTCGAACCTGGCTTGGCGTCATCTTGCTGACCACCCGCAGGC
Source organism: Periplaneta americana (assembly GCF_040183065.1). Taxonomy (NCBI): domain Eukaryota; kingdom Metazoa; phylum Arthropoda; class Insecta; order Blattodea; family Blattidae; genus Periplaneta; species Periplaneta americana. The sequence continues at coordinate 128,803,097 of NC_091120.1, forward strand.
AAAGTCCACACATTCCCTCATTGGTCAACTCCACGCCTGGACACATGTTTCCTGTCCGCGTAGCGTCGCTTCGGCCTTCCTGCCCACCTGTTACTTCCGCCTCACATTCTGGAGTTTTCTTACACGCCCCACACTTACTATCCATATAAGAATATTAACACGAAATACTAATCTAATGAAAAATCTCCTTATCCTATACGAGGAACCGTCTCATGAGGAAATGCATATAATTTACGGAGACAATTTTATTGTTTGTTATTAGACATTATATGCTGCCCTGGGTCCGTCTCAAAGAGCGAAGAACTATTCACTCTCTCACGTTACTCTTCAATATTTTTCAGAACTCTAACCCTTGCTACTTAGCTTCTCGTTTTCAACATTTGTCCTCATATCACGAAATAGATACTCGCTCACAACACCATATCATACTCTCCATTCCTAAACACAGAACATCCTTCTATTCTTCATCTTTCACCGTCTCATGCAGCTCATCTCTGGAACTCTCTACCACAACATGTCAGAGACTGTCGGACATTATCTAGTTTGAAAATAAACTAAAATTGCACTTTTCCATTTCAGATTCCTTTCAATTATAAGCCCTTTTTCTCTACGATAGTTTTATAGAAAGCATATACTGTATATTTCTTTTCCTTCCTTTCCCCTTTTCTGTTCTCTTGATCACCAGATGAATTTATTATCATACCGTATTTATTGTGGATTTTATTTAATTTTCGTATTTTTTCTTCTTTTTTATTATTATTTTATTACATTCCATTTTGTTGTATTCTTCTTTACATTTTCCCTCTAACTATTTGTACTGAGTTGCTTTTATTATATGCCAATCTTTAGAATTGTATTTTACTTTCTTTTTTCTATTATGGTATTATTTTCATTTGTTTAGTGTCGATTGTGTTATACTATTATTATTATTATTATTATTATTATTATTATTATTATTGTAATATGTTAGTATTCTGTTCTTTAACTTTTTGCTAAATTTTCACTGTTTGTATTCTTTGTCACCTGCTAGAGTGTAAGAGAAGGCCCTATGGCCTTAACTCTGCCAGTACAAATAAATAAATAAATAATAATAATAATAATAATAATAATAATAATAATAATAATACTATTATTGTTGTTATTGTAGTTATTATTATAGCAATTGCTCCGAACTTCCATTTTTCCACTGCTTCTGACTGTGAGCTTCTAGAGTTTTTGTGCCAGGTCTATCTTTCGGTCCACGTAGCTCTTTAATGCTCCAATGGATCACTTTGTCTACAATTCTACATAAACTATCATATTAGGACTAGTAGTGTGTTTCTGTAAGCATTCTAACAACAAACCAAGTTTACAGTTACATTTTTTTTTTCAACAGACCCTTATACGTTTTTCTGTCACTTGCTAATCTTGTTTCATCTGCAGTTGCTTTTTCAAAATGAAAATACAGTACCTGTACTTCAAAATTTGCAGGAATATTTCGAAAAGAGCTGTCTACTCACCTGGTACTTAGAACACAGCCTATTTCACAAATGTATTATTGTAGTTCTGACAGTTCCTTTCGATTTATAGGTGATCTAATATAAAACAGAGTATAATATGCTCATAAACAGAGACCAGAAGTTTAGACATTATGAAACATTAAAATAGGCAGGCGAAAAAAGCCTCATTAACAGCTAAAATAGGCAGGCAAAAGGGCATTATAAATAGGCAAAATACGCAATAAAAGGCAATTACAAAAACCTTGCACTAGACCCACAACCTTGCACTTTCCGCAAAGGGATTTCGGCAGCAAGAAAAGCTTTACGTAAGTCGAGATTTTGGACTCGATGTTGGAAGCAAAGAAATATTCTTCCCAGTAGCCTTGGAAAGTGCATTTTTGTGTTTGGTTGTACTGATATGTTGCGATATGAAATATTTAGCTAGTTACAACAACGTCGCAATAAAAACTGAAAGAAAAATAACCGTTAAAAATAACGTTAGCCCCGCACAGTTAGACACTTTTAAGTTACATTTTTTGTTATTGTAAAAAATATAGTACAATTGCGAAGTTACATTTTTGTTAACATAAGAAAAAATATAGCCTACAGTACATCTGATTTAAGCCGTTCATTTTTGTTTAGGCAGCCCAGATATCAGTTCAGTCATGTGGGAGGTATTTAATGGTTTGGCAGGCGAAATCAGGTATGTGTATTAGAGCGTATTCCGAATCTCAGCGCTGAGCAATCTGATGGCATCACGGTGTTCCGAATTTCAACTATGATGTCACCGGTTCCATCAGCTTGCAGAGGTGGTCAGCGTATTCCGAATCTCACCGGTCCGGTCGCATCAATGACGTCACGTTGCAGCGAAATAAGGAACACAACTGCTGGAAGCTTCGATGGCTGTCATGGCGACTATACAAGTTGTTATCTGTGCTACGCTAGCAAAATTTTGCGAAATTTTCGTACTCCCATCTCGTTCAAAGAAAAGATAGCATAAACAATTTATTTCTTGAACCGGTAGTAATAACGGGTCCGTTGACATGTTCGCTCATAAGCCATTAACATATTGTTTTTACGTTGTGCTCATTACAAACAATACAGCAGAACTAAAGCAGAACACACCGCCATGACACAACAGTGCACGATGTTATTCATCTGCTAATTCCCGCCCTATACAAGAACCAATCAGATTCACTGATGGCGGCTGATGGAGACTGCAACCATCTCTGCAAGTTGATGGCACCGGTGCGACACCGGTGGAGCATCAATGACGTCATCGGTGGAATTCGGAACACCGTGATGCCATCGGATTGCTCACCGGTGAGATTCGGAATACGCTCGGTGGCAGTCTCCATCAGCTGCCATCAGTGAATCTGATTGGTTCTTGTATAGGGCGGGAATTAGCAGACGAATGACATCGTGCACTGTTGTGTCATGGCGGTATGTTCTGCTTTGGTTCTGCTGTATTGTTTGTAATGAGCACAACGTAAAAAAATATGTTAATGGCCAACGGACCAGTTATTACTACTGGTTTAAGAAATAAATTGTTTATGCTCTCTTTTCTTTGAACGAGATGACATTACGGAAATTTCGCAAAATCTTGCAAGCGTAGCACAGACAACAAATTGTACAGTCGCCATGACAGCCATCTAACCTTCCACCAGTTTTATTCCTATTTCTCTGCAGCGTGACGTCATTGTTGTCCACCGGTCCGGTGAGATTCGGAATACACTGTTAGCGTCCATGTGAATGTTTTCGTATGATAATGTTATGTTAAACATTTACAGTCAATCTGTTAATAGTTATTTCCATTCTTTCGGTTTTCCAACGCTTCTTATAGTCGCGTTTATCATTGGCTAGTGTTTTAATGAGTCATTTGCTCTTCTTATAGTCCCGATATTATTTCTTAATGCGTAAGTTATTTCCAGTCCCTCAGATTAATTTGTTTTCTTTCACTCGGAATAACTAACGGACATAATAAAAGAGTACCTTTAAGTAACAGACAACGTAGAGTTTTAACACAAATTATTAATTCATTTAAAGATTTTTTAATATGTCGCACCTATACTAAAAGCCAGGTTATGAACCGACGAAACAGGAAGTAGTTGGATGGGCGAGAGGAAAGTGCGGGTTAGAGGGGTAGCCTGTGCAATGATGACACGTTGAGTGTGGGGGATGGAGGGGAGAACGAGAACGGAGCTTTTCATTGGACCTCGCGTGAAAATGTCGTCTGCTAACGAAAATCTGGCAACGGAATCACGGAGACAGTGTAGCCAGTTCATTTACAGTACCACGTGCATTACGAGTCGCATTTCGTACCAGCGTCATTAGCTCGTGCTTTCTTAAAACAGTAATTTTAATTACTAATATTGTAGATAGTGTTATCGAGAACTATAGACAGTAGTTATTTTAAACATATCGGTGACAAACGCTGAACACGCTTTGAATCTCGCCCCACTATATGGCAACAGAGCTCAGAAAGAGACCAACAGAACGTTGCTTCCGGTTTAGTCGGTTCATAACCTGGCTTTTAGTATAGTGATATTATCATGCGAACGTCACAATCTGGGTAGACCAAGAAAAACGTTGGATTCAGACCATGACAGATCATAATGCTCTACGATTTACCAAATCGACGACAACCCGTACGGAGTTGGACGAGACTGATGTATTCTTCTTGCTGTAACACGTTATATTCATTATAATGCGAAAATAAGTATACTCTCGCTATCTTTAACGTTTGCTGTCACGAGTTTCAGAGATTGGAAACGTGAATGATTACCAAAGGCAGAGTTCGAGATTTTAAAACTACTTCTGTGGAATATTCTCGTCCATGTGATGTTTCGATCGATTACATATTTTCGTCTTAAAGTAGTTTTAACTAGAACGTTCTAGAATCACCTGCTATCGAAGTTCGAAATTAAAGAGTACGAAAAGAGGAACCGGGAATCGAACCCTCACAGGCAATCAAAATATTCATAGAACCCATTACTCTAGCTAAGAGCCATGAACTACCTTGAAAGACCTGAATATTATAAATGAATGTTTCTTCCTTCAGACGCATCATATGAATCAATATATCAATCAGTCCACCCGTCTATTTAATTTTATTATTTTAGCTATTTCCAAATATTATTAAAACTAAAATAAAAGCGCTGCGAATTAGAGAATTTCAACGACGAAAAGTGTCCACCCCTAGTGGTGCTGTGCGTGATGCTTAAAACAATTTATGAACTACTTGAGTCAGATATTCTGTAGTACAATTGCCACGGCCATTTGATCCGCAGGCGGCATCAAAGTAGCTAATAGGAAGTCTTTGAAGCATATGACCGCAACAATAAACTAATTATGCAAATCTAGCTTTCAGGTAGAAGCTCCATGCTCTACCGACTGAGCTACCCCAGGAACTATACACAACACCGCCACAATTCTTCTCTTTATATCCACACAACTCAAACGGGCGTCTTGTCAGATTTCGTAGAACTCTGTTGTAGACATTTCGTGGTCGCATTCGCATCTTGCGTATGCTCCAATCTCCGCTATGTTTTGTAAAAATAGCCAGGAGTCAAATGCGCGCTATAAGGCAGAGTTTTACAGCTTATAGCGCGACATATTTGTCTTTCGGTGTGAGGGTGAACATACTGTATAATCACATGCTGCACTAATGTTAGCTATAACCTATATCTTTATAGTATAGCTGCATAGTATATCGTCCGGTGTGCGCCAGTCTTTAAAGTCCACTTGTTCATTTGATCCCTACGTGACTTTCCTTGAAAAGTACCATGACAGTTGGTCTTCTTCCTTTCCTCCTCTTTTTTAATAATGGCAAACAGCACGTGTCTGGGTAGTTGTTGCCGTTTCCTATGATTTATAAGATTGAGAAAGAATTGTTGCAATATAAAGAAAAGGCAATAAAGTTAATTTTGATCGATTAATGTAATTATAATTAGGCTACAGTCAGTCAGTCAAGTCAGCCACCTTGCCCAATTAGCCAAAATGCATTGACGTTTTGCAACATTGCTCTTTTGGGCGACATCCTAACAACAAGAACCCAGACCCTGAAGACTTAATCAGTTTCCTGTTCCGGTAGCATGTTTCAATGACTTTCCGATCGCTTTGATGCCACCTAGGGATCAAATTGCCGAGACAACATTGAAAGAAATGTATGAAAGTGATACTCAAGACAACTTTGATACCAAAGAATCAAGTTTCATTTCTCGTTATCTTCACTTTCTTACTTAAAATATGTTGGTGTGTTCAGGTATGTGCGAGAAGCTGGTGGAGTATGCATTGCAGATGAAGTTCAAGTTGGATTTGGTCGTGTTGGCAAACACTGGTGGGCTTTCCAGCTCCAAGGAGAAGACATTGTTCCTGATATCGTGACGATGGGCAAGCCAATGGGTAATGGGCATCCTGTAGCAGCTGTCATTACAACTCGTGAAATTGCCCAGAATTTCAATGACACAGGTGTTTCATATTTCAATACAGTAAGTGTTAGTGTTGAGTTACTTCAGTAAGCCTATGTATTCTTATATACAGGATTGTTTCCGATCTCTGATAACGAATTTGGATGACGTCATGTGCGTCAGGAATCACACCGACAGCTGAATTGCGACGAGAGGTGACAGACCAGTAGTGAATGATTTCATAATCAGAGTGCACGGTGTATCACAATAGCAATGCACAAAAAAATCGAGCCTTTTGGGAGGGGTACATAACAACTCTTTCCGATGCCAAGTACAGTTTTGAAAATCATAGGAGTCTGCAAAAAACGTGGTTTCGTTATTTTCAAGAAAGGCATCTTGTGTGTACCTAATAAGACTGGCAAAGCTCGGATGAGATTAATTCCAGAGTGGTAAAAGTAAGCAAATCCACCCCCAGTCATAAGTCGCCGCACTCCACGAGATGATACAAATTAATTCCATTCGAGCTTTACCAATCTTATTAAGTACACAGAAGATGTCTTTCTTGGAAATAACGAAACCTCGTTTATTGCAGTCTTCTTTTATTTTCACTTAACTGTACTTGGCATTGAAAATACTTGTAATGTACCCCTCCCAAAAAGGCTCGATTTTCTTGGGAATTTCTGCTGTGAATCGCCGTGCACTCAGACTATGAGATCACTCACTACTGGTCTCTTACCTCGCGCCACAGTTCAGCTGTCGTGTGACTCATGACGCACATGACATCATTCAAATTCATTATCAGGGAGATCGGAAAGAATCCTGTAATACAGTATGAAGCTCCAGCATTAAAAAAATACACACACTCACAGTAGGGTTACCAAATTTCCCGATTTTTGAGGGATTTCCCGAAATGTAGATAATTTATGTTGACATTTCCCGCCTCTCGATTTAAGATATCATTGATATCAATTTCGAGCGTTTCTCTCAAGTTTAAAAACTTTGAAAAAGTTACATTTCAGCAGTTGTAATTTTGCACGTTTGTTGTTTCACTCGGAAATTATTATTAGAAAGAAGAGGAGAGTTCAGTTCAGACACACATTATTATTATTATTATTATTATTATTATTATTATTATTATTATTATTATTATTTTGATTATGAAAAGGGTTTCGAAGATGTCAGAAGGCCACTATTATTCAATATTTTACAAAATAAGAACATACTGATTCTACTACTATTTTCGGCAATTAAAAAATGTGAAAAAAAAAAGGCAATTTAGATTCAAAACTAACGAGACCAATAACAAATGACATAACTCTACTGAAGCTCACAACAAATCACAAATGGTATGAAACTCAGCATTAATTTTTTTTCAGTTAGTAGGACATTAATTCAATGAATACTTGTAACCTTATTCAGTTTAACAAAGAGTACGATAAATTTAAGATGTCTAAAATACCAGTTTCCAGAACTTTAGTTCAAAAAGTCGAAAATTTCCCTAATTTTTACAAAACCCATCTGGCAATACTAACTCACACCCACACTCACATTTCATAAAGATGCACACACGAACACAGACACACAGAGATAGAGACACAGGCACAGACAATGGTGTAATAAAATTCGCGACTAGACCTGTTAGTCTAGGCCCGAAAGTTATCCCACTGTACATACATATAAGCAGGCATAAAGACTGCTTATTTAGATTGAACTAACTTCATAGTTGGCTACTTTTAACTAATAATGCGAAGGCGATACCAGAAATAATGCACACTGCACATGTTCTCCTGTCTCCATGAAGATGCGTGGTTTTTAAGTATTGCGTCACTAAGGTGAGTCACGTGGCTGACGAAAAAGACAGGTTATGGCGCGAATCAGTCACATGGTTATCTTGTAGTCATGATCATCGTGAGAATCGCCTAATATAAATACAAATATTCAAAGTTATAAAAGAAAGGAATTGCATATTAAACTCATGTTAAACGTGCATTTATATACAGGGCTTTCATTTCAAAACTTTCCAGTCTAAATAACTAATTATTTAAATTGAATTCAATTTAAACAAAAAAACACGTCAATTTAGATATTGAAGGGCAGGTCTGAAACCAGGCTTAATTGCATTTTAGACTTCACATCCCTCAGCCACTCCCACTTTGAAATTTCAAATGACACTCATATATTGTTATACTTAAATGTGAAAGAGTATTCAGTTGTTTATACACCTCATTCATTTGTTTTCGCATCTTTTGTTTTCTATAGTCGCCTAGCAACCTGGATTTTTGTTATTGTTGATTAGAGCTGAAGAGAGTAAAACTACAAAAACTTATTGAGCATTTCATGTAAGAGTTGTGTTTGTGTATTAAATTATTTTAAAATGGTGTATACCCTTGAAGAGAGAACATAAATCAACCTTATTGATTAAATTTGAGAAATAAACTGTGTTTTTATCCTACAATCAACTGATAACGAAAATACAGGTTGCCAGGCGACGATATAATACAAAAGATGCGAAAACAAACGAATGAGGTGTATAAGAAATTGAATGCTCTTTCATATTATTTAAGTATAAAAATATGGAGGTGCTATTTGAAATTTCAAAGTGGAGGTGGCTGGAGGGTGGGGGTGAAATCTAAAATGCAAGTAAGCCTGGTTTCAGACTTCCCCCTCAATATCTAAATTTACGTGTTTTTTGTTTAAATTCAATTCAATTTAAATAATTAGTTATTTAGACTGGGAAGTTTTGAAACGAAAACCCTGTATAAATCTGATCAATGTTGACCATGTTATGACTGAGAATGTGATGTCGCGCTGTAGTCTGTCTTTCTTGTTAGTCACGAGTCAGTCATTCTGAACAAGTCTGTGCAGGTTCAACTCAATTGCTTACAATTTTTTTTATCTACAAGCTATTGAAATGGACGATGAAAATTGGTTAGGTCACGTTACTGTCAGATAAAATATCTTTCATTAAAATTGAAACTTTTCGTGGACGTACACCGACAGAAATTTATGAGTTGCTTCGAGAAGTATGTGGTGACTCAGTGTTGGACCGTAGCTCCATTTCCCGATGGGCTCAATATTTTCGTGAAGGCCGTATTACTACAAAATACAATAAATGCCCCAGAAGACTGATATCACCTATGAATTTTACTGCAGAGGTCATTGTTGCTAATGTTTTGGAAGAAAACAGACGGATGACTTGTGAAGAGATAATTGTGACTGCGGTATATCCAAATCATCAGTACATCGCATTTTAACCGAGCATTTTCAAAGGAGAAAGGTCGCTGCTCGATGAGTTCCCCATAAGCTGTCCGATTAGGGTTACCATCCTTCCGGCAAAAGGAGGACATGTCCTCTTTTTTAATAATTTTACCTTGTCCGGCAGGCATTTTTTTTAAATTTGAAATGTCCGGCATTTTGCATTTCAACTAGAATTAATATGAATATTGAATAATGTGCGATAATATGCATAGAATGTCTAAACAAATGGTGAAAAGCTATAAAAGAATTTAACTTCTTTGAATGGTTGAAGCTGGACCACATAAAAAGCATAAAATATGATGACCTATTGATATGCATTGAATTCTTACACTCTAAAAATGTCACTATTCATGATTCTAAGCTATTTCATCAATTTTATTCTGCAATGTACACAGATATGCCAATAAAGTTAACCTGGACAAAGATTTAAGTTTAGATAAACAATGGTTCAAATTCTTCAATTGCAATAGTTCTGCGAGCACTGAAACTTTCTCAGAACTCTTAAAAATATGTCAATTCTATTTATTTATTCCAAGCCACAATGGAAGTGCTGAGAAAGTATTTTCCCTAACATCTGCTCAATGGACAAAATAATGAACTCGCATGCTAACGGAGACAGTCAGAGGTGAACAATTCCATAGTTATTTGTTACAAGATATAAGTTTGTCCCTTCAGGCTCTTGTGCACAAAGTGGGCTCCACTGATAAGTAGGGTACAGATGTAATATTGATCCAGCAACTAGTGAGAAAACTAAGGTGAGCCATTATTTTTATCTTTCATTTTGTTCACACCAATTTTTAAAAAGTCCCTCTTTTTTCAGCAATGTCCTCTTATTTTAGATTCCATGTTCTCCTATATAATTTCTTCTCATGTCCGATGAACAAAAAAACGGAGAAAAGAAACTGCAAGTCTTCAGCAAGAAGGAGAACAATTCTTAAGACGCATTGTTGCTATAGATGAGACGTTGATTCGTGACTTCGGACCTGAATTGAAGTCACAGTCAGCTTAATGGAAACATCAGTCTTCACCGCGTCCATCAAAATATCGTTGGCAACAATCAAAAGTCAAGCAGATCATCATTATGGCGTATGATTATCAGGGTGTTATTGCTACTGATCGTATTCATGTCGGCACATCAATCACTGCAGATTACTACTCAGACTGTTTACGTAAGAAAATGCGCCCAAAAGTTCGCCAGAATCGACCACAGCTATTGGAGTCTGGAGTCCTGCTTCTCCACGATAATGCAAGACTGCATATTGACCAGTCGGTGAGGCACGTATTGACCAATTACAATTGGTAAACACACTCTCACTCACCATACAGTCCGAAAATGAGTCACCTGATTACGACCTTTTCCCTAAACTGAAAAATTCGCTCCGGGGTCAGCGTTTTGCAACGTTAAATGACCTGAACACACCTGTGACCCGACGCATCCAATAGTTAAACTTCAAAGGAGAATTTAAACAGCATCCAACAGCTGCCAAAACGTTGAGAAACAATAATTAAACTCCAAGGAAATTATCTTGAATGAAGTTAATGCAAGTAGATTGAAAAAATAAAATGTAGGCCTAATGCAATTAAGTAACTCTGTGCATTATTTCTGGGATCACCTATGTAAATAATGATTAATCATACGGAAATATATCGTAAACAATTTTGCTGCTTGTAGTGATTGTGTTGTAATTTGCATTGTACATGAAATTGTAATGTTCAATATGTTAACATCACATTACATGAACATACTACTACTTGATCTATTTTTTTTTTCCTCTTATAGGTCTAATTTGGTTTCCAGATGTTAGATCATTTCCCTTCACACTGCTGTGTATCTCACAAGTTACAACTTAGTTATTCAGAAATACATTGCCATATAAATTTAAATTATGTTACATTTAATGACGCTCGCAACTGCCGAGGTTATATCACCGTCACCCGTGTGCCAGAATTTTGTCCCTCAGAAGTTATTTTACATGCCAGTAAATCTATTAAAATGAGCCTGTCGCATTTAAGCACACTTAAATGCCATCGACCTGGGCCGGGATCGAATCCGCAACTGCATCACCTAGGCCGACATTGCCCTTGTTTTTATTGTCCATATAAAAAATATTTTTTTATTTTAACTTACAGTTAAATTATGTTAACTGTATCAATATATACCTACTGAAAAATTCGAAGGGAAAAATTTATTGGTAGAAACTTTTTAAATCAGATTCTTTACTCTATAATTTCCACTATTTATTTTATCGCAAATGCAGTTGAATCTTGTGCGCTCAATTATTTCTCATATTTATTTGTCGCCAGTAAAGAATTAGGACAGAAAACAAGGGAAGAAACAGAGCTTATATTTTTTACAGCTGTGATTGACCCCATGGATGTGAAAATCGGACTCTAAACAGAACAGGTAGGAGAAAAATAGAGGCTGCTGAAATGAGATTTCTAGAACCACTGGCAGGCTATTCAATTTTATATAAGTAAATACGAGTACATATGTACATGAGAGATGAATTATATACAGGGTGATTCACGAGGATTTACCGCCACTTATTTCCGAAGACATTCTGAGCAAAAAAGTAACATAAACATGTGTCATAATCTCAATATTTTCAGAGTTACACTAATTTGAAGTTCTTAGTAAAATATTTTTTTCTTTAGTTTTAAGGGTAAAGAATATTGCAAATAGAGAATGAACTATTCAGAAGTATCATTTCTTTAATTGGCTAGTGTTCTGAGGCTAAAAATGTGTTGTTAATTACTTTGCACAGATTTTGTTTTTTCAATTTTTAACTTTTTACACCGGAAGTAAAGGGCACTATGTCCATTTCTTACGAAATTGAGGTTTTTGCATATTTCTATTCTATTTTTCGCTCTCTTCTCATTGGTGCAAAGCACTAACTTCTATGCGTAATAATAAGCGATTTAGCCTGTTGGAAAGTGTACTATGTGTCATAAGGTATCGAGTTAAACAACACTTTCATTTAGCTCTCCTGTAAAATTCAATATTTGTGACATAGTACCCTTTACCTCCGACATACAGAACTAAAACTTACATTATTCTTACGCACTTATCATAAAAATTGTGACAAATCATACAACTATAGAAACTTGTTTCTTAACAGTTTAATTATGCATCCTAATGTACAGTCTTAAAGAATTTGCAACAGTGGCGTGATTTGTAACAATTCTTGTGATAAATGCGTAAGAAAAATGTAATTTTGTATTTAAAAAATTGTAGCAACTATGGAATTCACAACAAATTTTTGCTTCAGAATACTACCTCATTAAAGAAATGATATTCCTGAATAGTTCATTCTTTATCTGTAATATTTTTTACCCTTAAAACTAAAGACTAGTAGTATTTTACAAACAACTTCAAATTGGTGTAACTCTGAAAATATTTAGATTGACTCATGTTTATATGACATTTTTTGCTCAGAATGTCTTCGGAAATAAGCACTGTAAGTGGCGGTAAATCCTCCTGAATCACCATGTATATTCAGTTTAATAGAAAGGATGGACAAAATAAGGAAAAACTGTTATGGACACTTACTGAGAATGCTAGCTGAACAGATGCCTAAAGCTCTCCGTAACTATGAAGCAAATGGACGTGGATGTAGGGGCAGACCAAATGTAGAGATAAAGACAGCACTTTAAGATGGAACAGGTCAACAGGTCTAAACCTTGATGTAGATGATATATATTAATGTGGTCTATTTAAATTTTTATATTGATACTAGGGATTCTTAGCAGACATTTTAATGAATACCTATTGTTTTAGGCATATATCACTAGAACAATTGGATTTGATAAACGGTTTGCTACAATACCAATAATTAATCAACACTATTGGTTTGCAGTATGGCGGTAATCCGGTGTCTTGTGCAGTTGCAAATGCTGTGATAGATGTAGTGGAACGACAAAAGCTTCGTGAACATGCCACAAGAGTGGGGAACCATCTGTTAAACTCTCTTCGACAACTAGCGCTTAAACACTCCATAATAGGGGATGTACGAGGAGTAGGACTCTTCTTAGGCATTGAATTGGTAAAGGACAGGGATGCAAGGACTCCTGCAACAGCAGAGGCGCAACATGTACTCTCAAGGTAAGTTCAACTTCAGTTGGCAGTTCATTACTTAACCCCTTACCGCATGAGACAGTCTTGCACACACGGTTTTATATTCAAATAACTTAAGTAGTTCTTTCTTTCTCAACTGATGTCACATATGGTCAAATCCAATTCTTGACAGTGTGCCATATCTGTTTCAGTATGCAGTTTGAAATATTATATGCTTATATTATAAGTTACATGAATATAAAACCGATATGTGCCATATCTGTCCCAGTATGCGGGAAACAAGTCGTTCAATCAGTAGGTAGCGTACGAAAGTATAGCCGTTTGGTTCCAGATTTTATAGCCACTCTGTATAATAGTAAATATTTAAGCAAGAAATCAATTAGTGGAAGTTGCTTATTTTCATATATAGACCTATAAATTTGCCTTCCTTAAAATTACATAGGGCCTATACAACTTTTTACTTTCTCATTATACGAACTACACGTATAGAATGCATTGGGATGCTTTGACATCTCAGTAAGTCTGGTAATTATATATAGTCTACTTAACACTTTTCTTATGCAGAATGAAGGAAGAATATGTTTTGCTGAGCACAGATGGACCTGATCAGAATGTTTTAAAGATGAAACCACCTATGGTTTTCACCCATGAGAATGCCGATCATGTTGTTAAGCTATTGGATGAAGTTCTCACAGAGATGAAGAATCTAGAGGTAGGTACATATGCAAAACTCATCTTGATGTCATATATGTTAGCAAAATAGCGTATTAATAATTACAAACCAAGAAAAGAAGCTGCTACCATTATCGTGTTGTGACTGAATTCAGACCATGACTGTTAAGTCGTTCATCTGTGTATAATAGTTATTTTGGAAACAGGAGAAGAAGAATGTGTACTGTACCACATTATACAAGGTGGGCCTTGGGAAATAGTACAAAATAAAAAGACGAATATCAGAACACATGCATAACTATAAAAATTTTATTTATGGCAGTCAGATGTACATGAATTCTCATTTTATGTCTTGAATATAACATCCCGCAAATGGCCCCCATCGGCATTGATGTATTGCTGCAAGCGCTCTCGGAAGTTTCTCATGACAAGTTGAATCATTTAATTGGGAATGGCATGAATCTCTTTTCGGATTGCCATTTTCAAATCCAGAATAGTGTGTAGCTGCCGGGAGAAAACTTCCTCTTTGAGATAACCCCAAAGAAAATAGTCTGGGGCTGTCAGATCTGGAGACCTCGCAGGGCACGTGATATCTCCAAATCGCGAAATCAGTCGATTTGGAAACAACAGGCGTAGTGTAGCCATCGTGTTACGGGCTGTGTGGGCTGTAGTCCCATCTTTTTGGAAAAACGTTGTGTTGATATTATTTCATTCTTAACAATTCTGGAACAAAAGATTATGAAACTGTCATTCAGGAAACGATTGAAAGTAGTTACACTAGGCTTTCAAAGGACGTGATAATGTTGTCTTCTTAATTTGCGTGTTTGAAATATTGATTACCAAACACAAATAACTTGAAGTGAAATATACGGTACCGGTAATTATGAAATGAAGTATAAATATCAAACACGCTTTCTTCAAGATTATGAACACTGTAGTCTTTCAGTAAAAGCATTAAGCAACACGTCCACACCTGTGGAGTAACGGTCAGCGCGTCTGGCCGCGAAACCAGGTGGCCCGGGTTCGAATCCCGGTTGGGGCAAGTTACCTGGTTGAGATTTTTTCCGGGGTTTTCCCTCAACCCAGTACGAGCAAATGCTGGGTAACTTTCGGTGCTGGAAACCGGACTCATTTCACTGGCATTATCACCTTCATTTCATTCAGACACTAAATAAGCTAGATGTTGATACTGCTTCGTAAAATAACCCAATTAAAAAAAAAATTAAAAAAAATAAAGCAACACACAGACGAAATTTGCAAGTTCTTGAATACAGTTATGTTTTCATTAATAATTATTGTTTATTGGTTCAAAATGTTGAGTAGCAATACGTTTCTTCTGGCTGTAACTCACCCTCTTTTAACAATAGAGCCAAGCCTGTCTAGGAATGTCACCGACCCTCCACTTTCTCTTTCCACACCGACTACAGCTGAGCTCCTTAAACAATCTTTCACTTCCCACCCCACTAACCTTAAGGTAGCACACGTCAACACTCAAAGCGTTATTTGTCATTTCAATGAATTCTATTCCATATTCGCTCCAAATGATATGCATGCAATTCTAATTTCCGAAAGCTGGTTGAAACCTACACTGTCCTCTTCTCTTGTAGATATTAATGGTTATGTACTGTGTCGAAATGACAGAACAGGCAAAGGGGGCGGCGGTGTAGCAGCTTACATTAGATCTGATCTTCGACCTAAAGTTATTCTTCATTCTCCCTCAGAGTACAGTGCACGGCCTGAATATTTATTTATTGAAATTTTTGCAAGTCTACAAAAGTGTCTTCTGTGCGTTGTCTATATACCACCGAAGATAAATCATTTAACTGACGTAGAAAATTCACTTTTAGACATTTTGCCGCTTTATGAACACGTTGTAGTAATGGGTGACTGTAACAACAATCTTCTAGTAACGTCCCCTTCCAGTGTACGGCTCTCAAACATGTTTGCGGCCTGCAATATGACAATTCTACCGCTCCAAGCCACTCATCACACAGAGACTGCAGAAACACTACTAGACATCATAGCAACTACAAATCCCCACAAAATAATAACGCACGGACAACTACCGGCGCCTGGGATTTCTGCACATGATATTATATTTGTAGAGTATTCATTGCAGTGTCCTAAGGCAACACCAAAACGCATTCAGTATAGGGATCTGCGACATATCAACGACGCCTCTTTAATTTCTGACGCGTTATTACTGCCATGGCGTGATGTTTGGACTCTCCGTACAGTAGACGAAAAAGTACAAGCTTTTAACAACCTTGTTATTACATTATATGACAAACATGCCCCAATAAAAACTAGACGCATTACGAGACCTCCAGCTCCCTGGATGACTACAGAAATCCGATCATTGATGAGAGACAGAGACGAAGCTTTTCGGAAATTCAAGAGACTAAAAAGTGACATAGATTTCTTGCGGTACAAGCGACTAAGAAATATGACCACACAGACGATTAGAAATGCTAAGCTTAGACATGCTTACAGCCTCATTGAACCTGATATTAGAGCATCCGATATGTGGAGAAATGTTAGGTCAATGGGACTGGGACAATCTAAATCACAAATTGACAATACTATTTGTCTAGATGATTTAAACAGTTACTTCACATCCACCACTACCCACGCACCTGACGCCGCAACGAAACAACAGACTATTAATGAATTAATCTCTACACCCGCCCCAGCACGAGACAAGTTCTTCTTTTCCTACATAACACCTTCTGACGTAAAATCAGCACTAAAGCGCATCAAGTCAAAATCACAAGGAGTAGACAATATAAATATAGAACTTCTGAACAAAATTATGGACATAATTCTTCCGACACTAACCCACATATTCAATGCATCCATAATGACTTCACATTACCCAGACATATGGAAAAAGGCTATTGTTCGTCCCCTTCCTAAAATTAAGTTACCTGTAACACCTAATGACTATAGACCAATTAGTATTCTTCCTGTTCTCTCAAAAGCTTTGGAAAGAATTGTGCACAAACAACTGACAGATTACCTCAATACTCACAATATTCTTGACCCTTACCAATCAGGCTTCAGAACGGGACACAGCACATCGACTGCACTGCTTAAAGTGACTGAGGATATACGTGAAGCTTTAGACAAAAGACAGATCACAATACTAACACTTTTAGACTACTCCAAAGCCTTCGACACTGTAGATGTTGACTTACTAATTGCAAAATTAAGAGTACTGCATTTTTCTGATAATGCGTTAGCGTGGATGGACTCCTATCTTCGTGAACGCCAACAGTGCGTGTCTATTAATAATCGTTATTCCACTTGGCGTACCACGAAGACTGGCGTACCACAAGGCTCTGTCCTAGGACCATTACTATTTTCTATTTATATTAATGATATTTCTTCTAATCTAACATCCTGCCGACACCATATTTATGCTGACGACATACAAATCTATCTGCATACTCGACCTAACTACATAAATGACGCCATAACTAAAATTAATGATGACTTGAATTCTATATCCATATGGTCGAAAACCCACGGACTTAATTTAAATGCAAGTAAATCGCAGGCAATCTTAATAGAACATCAAAGATCGAAGTGTGACAAACAAAATTTGCCACCGATAATTGTAAATAATACTACTATTCCATACAGTACGACCGTGAAGAACCTTGGTATTTATATGGATTGTCACCTGGAATGGAATGAACAAGTGAATCACACTTCCAAAAAAATATTTTCCATTATTCACTCATTAAAGCGACTGAAGAACTTTCTTCCTGATAAATTAAAATTAATCCTTGTACAAACACTCGTGATGCCACACTTTGACTACTGCGATATTATATTAAGTAACCTAAATGCAAATTTGAGCAACAGGCTACAACGTGTGCATAATGCGTGCGTCCGTTATATTTGTAATATTCGTAAGTATGATCATGTTTCCCCGTCTTTCCAAACTCTGTCTTGGCTAAGGCTAAGTGATCGACGAGCTCTGCATTCCCTTGTTCTCTTGTTTCAAATTCTGCGCACCGCTACCCCAATATATTTGGCTTCTCGTTTTCAAAATTTATCCGCATATCATCAGCTAAGTACAAGATCTCATTATAACAATTTACTCATTATACCCTACCACAAGACATCTTTATATTCTTCATCCTATACAGTTTCAGTTGCTAGAAATTGGAACTCGCTTCCGAGTGATATAAGGGGTTGTTGGACAATAGCTTCATTTAGGTCAAAATTACATAAATTCTTACTTAACAGATGAATTGCTGATTAATATTTGTTACTTATAATGAAACTAACATCTGTCCATTCTTATTATTATTATCTTTAATTTCTCTAAATAGATTTACAAAACCTCTAATGACAATTACATTAATATTCTCATTATAGAAATAGAAATATATATATTCTCCCTGTAACATAGTCCTAGTAAGCTTATATTAAATTAATTTTCATCATTTTACTAGCTATCTCAAATATTAAATTAATTATAATTCATTGAATTAAATTAGCTCATAAATTAAGTTACTACTTTACCTTATAGATTTATCTAAATTTAAATAAATGTGTAGTGAAGATTATTGCTGGAGAACCTTTTAAGTGTAGTGAAAATATTTGTAATTTAAATTTATGTATTGTATTGATTAAGGCTGGTTGAGTGGAAGAGAAGGCCTTATGGCCTTAACTCTGCCAGCGAAAATAAAACATTATTATTATTATTATTATTATTATTATTATTATTATTATTTCTTGGCTGTTAGCAAGCTGAAGCAAATAATACAAATACAAGAATTGTGTGAACATGGAGGAGAGCTCTGTGCTTTCATGACCACAATACAAGAAATGAAGTGATGTGGTCAGTAGGCCTACTATGCTAGAGGCTTTCAAAGGACGCGAGGGTCATTATTGATGATGTAAAAGCATTTGACTAGTTTTCTAATTTATTTATTTATTTAGCTAATAATTGTAACATAAAATATAATATATACAGAAAAACTTTAGCTCCCCCCTGAAAGAGTAGAACTCGTGCTCAGGGGCGGATTCCTGATTTGAAATTAAGGCGTATAAAATACAATTTGTCTTACGTCTACTATGTAATTAGAATATATAAATTAAAATTTACAATTTTTCAATTTTTATAAAACCCATACATAACTTATTAATTTTAATACTACAACTATTAGAATTGACGAGATTAGGATATTTAAATATAAATTTGTTATATATTCTTGGGGCTAAATTACTACTATGATTAAATACTGTAGCAGTGTTGCATTTTGGTTCAAACAATCATAAAGAATTCATAGCTTTTGTTTCATAACTATGAGAATACAATTTAAAATTATTTCGATTTTTATATATGAATTTTATTAATACAGTATAATCAATTTGTCTTATGAATAATTTCAAGGAAAAATTGTTCCAGGGCCGGGTATCGATCCCGGGACCCTTCGCTTAGCGTGCGAACGCTCTACCGACTGAGCTATCCCAGGAACCATACACGACACCGTCACAATTTTTCCTTTGTATCTCATACAACTCAAGTGAGCTGACAAGACGCCAGAACTCAACTATGAGTGCACACAATACTCTGTGTGACTTAAATTGTGGCTTTCTGTTAACGTATCACAGTAACGAATGTATTATGCAAATCAAGCTTTCAGGTGATACCTCCCTGTAGAGCAGGTTTGATTAATTTTCAAGGAAAAATTGTTTCGGGTCCGGGTATCGATCCCGGGACCCTTCGCTTAGCGTGCGAATGCTCTACCGACTGAGCTACCCCAGGAACCATACACGACACCGTCACAATTTTTCCTTTGTATCCACACAACTCAAGTGAGCTGACAAGATGTCAGAACTCAACTATGAGTGCACACAATACTCTGTGTGACTTAAATTGTGGCTTTCTGTTAACGTATCACAGTAACGAATGTGTTATGCAAATCTGGCTTTCAGGTGATAGCTCCCTGTAAAGCAGGTTTGAATAATTTCAAGGAAAAATAGTTCCGGGTCTCGGTATCGATCCCGGGACCCTTCGCTTAGCGTGCAAATGCTCTACCGACTGAGCTACCCCAGGAACCATACACGACACCGTCACAATTTTTGCTTTGTATCACACAACTCAAGTGAGCTGACAAGACGCCAGAACTCAACTATGAGTGCACACAATACTCTGTGTGACTTAAATTGTGGCTTTCTGTTAACATATCACTGTAACGAATGTATTAGCATTTTTGTTCAAACAATCTTAAAGAATTCATAGCTTTTGTTTCATAACTATGAGAATACAATTCAAAATTATTTCGATTTTTATGTATGAATTTTATTAATTCAATATAATAAATTTGTCTTGTGTTAAGAACATTAAAGTCTAAAAACAATTTTTGAGATAGCAAATGAATAGGTTTATGAATACATATTTTAATTATTTTTTTCTTTAATAAATAAAGTGGATTAAAATTTGATTTAAATAAGCTACCCCATCCTATAATTCCATACATAATTACCGATTGAAATAAAGTGAAGTATATTGTGCGTAATAAACTTATTTAAAAGCATATGTTGAGAATTTAAATGTAAGTTATACAATTGTAATAAGTTAATACATCAGGTCAGATTATTTTCTTAACTGATGTACTATTGAGCTGGGCTCAGAATTCTTGAACATATTGGAGTTCGTTTTCTCAATTTCATGCCATAATTCCAATACTAAATGATGTTTTTCATTAATTCACAGTCAGTGAACGGAGAGGAATAGTCTTTCTGTAAAAACAATAAAGATTAGTTTAAGGGATTCTTCTGAGTTATTCATCTTTCATTAATCTATAGGCCTACATTTTAAAAAATCTACCTACAAAAATCTGCTCTAAGTTAATTTACAGAAATAATTAAAACCACAATTTTAATTTTCGCAATTTAACTATATTAGTGGTGGCGATTATTGATACAAATCACATAAAAACTGTACACTGAAAAACACGTGTACTTTGCACTACAATTACTCTCGGAATGCTGCTGCCTCACAATAGATGCGACATCTGCGTTGTAGATCCATATAACAATTACGCGAGTTTCCCCACCCTCGTCTTTTATCTTTTCAAGGAGGTCTTCACTTGGCGCTTGTTCAGCCGCATCCAGGTACACGAGTGCTAAAAACATTTATTCTCAACTATCTAAACTGAAAACGTATTGCGCTTTCATATATTTTCTATAAAATGATCTTAAAATTCATGAGATTAATATTAATTCTAATGCCTTAAACTTTCTAGGGGGCTCGCACCTTCGTTTCCTTATGACGAACCGTCCTCTGGAAGCTATTCTCTGACAATAATCTTAGTGAGCCTAGTTAACTTTGGATATTGATGTGAGTTGTATCAGTGTTGGATAAGCTGGGAAATACATTTCGTTTCTAAATTCTAAATCCAAATCATCCTGTAAGAAAATCAATCACGAAATTTGTTTTGATATTTGTGGACACACAAGCAGTAATTATCCTAAGTTAAGATTACTATTAGTATTACCTTAAGATTCAAATTCCCAAGAAAGGAGAGGAAAAGAGCATTTACCATGCTTAGCAATACGATCAAAACTCACGAGTTTAAAACTTTCTGAGGATGACAAATTTCGAAGATCAATAAAAATATTTAGTTAGACTTCCTCAAGAAGGAACTCTGAATGACAGGGCTGTTTCTTGCTCCATGTCCAAATTAAATTCTGCTCTTCAGCACCCTCGCCTACCCTATGATAGTAGCTAATAAACTGAGCCTTATAGGTGTCTCCATGTCAAAAAATATAATTCCCCATAGGTACTCCCAGACTAGTACAGTTCAGGAAGATCTTAGTTAACCACATCCAAAAGCATGAGAAAGCAATCGCAGTAATATGAGTAATTTTGAAAAGAAGATGATAAAAATGGGTACAACAAAAGTATTGTATTTATTATTTTTTTTATTTTAAGTGATTAAAATAAGAGGCATAATCTCTGTGTGTATTTTTATATGGATACCTATTTTAATCTTACGACATTGTCGTTCTGTGGTCTCTTGATTTTTTTATTGCATTGAAAGTTAATATCTTTATCTTTTCCTTTAGGTTTCCATAGAAGAAGGTTCTCCAGTGAGACAGAAGATTGCAGAAGATCCAGATTATGAGAGTTCACGATCTGAAAAGAAAATAAAAATAGATGACAGGCGACCAGAGAAGATGACCAAAGCGTGAAACTAGTTTCTGATAACTCTAGGTGAACAATGTGATCTGCATCTTTTTTACAATAATAATATATACCAGGTTTTATTTATATGGTTGTTACATGAATTTAAATATTTTTCCAGTATGTTCTTACATAATAATGTAAATAAAATAAAAATACCAATGCGTGGAAGTAAAAAATCTCTCCATTTCCAGTGAATTAAAAATAATTAATATTATCTTATTTAGAAGATGTTAATATATTTATTTCACCAGTATTATAATAATACAGTGAGTTAGTTGGGGATGCTTGGGTTTTCATCTGGAGCCGACTCGGCTATCAATGTGTTGGTTACCGCGAAGAACACCATCTTTCACCAATCTTGTCTAATTTCTCTTCCAACAGAACACTGCGTTCTCTTTTCGGTTTTTCATTGTTTACCGAATCTGTCCGCATGAACTTCTTATAAAGTCTTCTTATTGTATTGGCAGCTGGAACAGGTCTCTCTGGAAACTTTTTCCGAAATTTGCGTCTTGTCGCACAAGATTTTCGTTTCTGTATGTATTATATAGATAAGTACGTTCACGTAATGCACATTATGTCAAAGCGTCTGCACTGCGTGCTCTTAAGGACCTGCACGACATTTCCTTAAGAGCGACGATTTCACTTTATCTTGATAGAATGTGAACCTTGTTGGATTTGTACTGCTTGTAGTATGAGCATGCAGTGCAGGCACTTTGACATCCCTAACGTAATGAATAAGTCATCACAACAGTAGCCTGCACGGAGCATTTAAACTTAACTTAAACTTGTAAAATTACAACTTTCACCGCCAACTTACTTCTCACAACACAACTAAAGCAAAACTGCAGTATCACTCATTGCTTGCGTGCGCCAAGAATGGGGACGCACTATTCCCAGTGATCATGCCATTTCTTGGGAGAACGGCTCCTGCAAAACCCAAGCATTCCCAACTAACCTCACTGTATATAAAATGGGTAAAACCAATTTTATTCAATTGTTGTAAATGTAATTTTAACTATGCGGGTCTACCAGTAGAATAGTTTATAGGCCTAATTAAAATTTCTTACAAGAAATAATTCCTAAAAGCTGTAAAGGTTCAGGCCTACTTTTTTGGTGTCTATGTATTTAAAGAAACTGTACCTACACTAATAAAATAGTGCGTGTGAAGTCTTAAAATGTTATTTTAAAATATACCTTTTATATACTTTAATAATGAGATGAATACAGAAATAATATTTAGGGGTACTCTTTTTCATGAAAATATCGTGTGATACAAAAGTCATTTGCCAAATGGAGAAAAGAATATTATTTTGAAATGACAGATGTATGCATACAAATTATTTTCTTTGGAACTAATCTCTTACGAGGGAACATCCCTCAATGTTAAGAAAACTTCTAAACATTTCGTACACCATTTGAATGAGCATCCTGAAAAGTGTTGGAATTTGTAATATTACATCCTGCGATGCACATAATTATGGATGAGTGAGAGGGTGTTTAAGAGGCGTGGGTGGGGATATGCACGGACCAATCGCAGCGCGATCGGTTTTCTGAAATTTCAATTAGTAACGTGGTTGTATTTATTTGTTTGTGTTGTTTGTGTGTTGAGATGTCTTTGTAGTGTGTTTTCTGTTCTGTATGCTATGTTGTATTTCTGTTTTCTGAATGAGGATGCGATCTTGTGTGTGTTTTTGTTTTCTTATGTTAGTGTGATGTATTTCTTGTGCTTGTGTTGTGTTTTGTGTGTTTTTGTGTTTGTTGAGTTTTTGTTTTGTCTTCCTTATGATGTTGTATATTATGTTTGGGTTGTAACCATTTTCTTGTGCTATGTATTTGATTGTGTTCACTTCTTCATTGTAATGTTGTTGGCTCATGGGTATGTTGAGTAATCTGTGTACCATTGTCATGAATGCAGCATGTTTGTGTTGTGTGGGGTGATTAGATGTGTTGTGTATGTGCGTGGTGGTGGTTGGTTTTCTGAATATGAAGGTGTCTAGGAAATTTATGGAGTTATTGTTTTCAAGTTCCAGTGTGTATTGGAGTTTTGGGTGTATTTTGTTTATGTATTGGTGTAGTTTGTGTATTTGTCGTTTGTTTCCTTTGTATATTATGAGTAGCCTATGTCGTCTACGTATCTGTGCCAGTATATTATGTTGTCTGCATATTTGTTGTGTTCATTGTTGAATATGTATGTTTGTTCTATGTTGTGTAAAAATATCTCTGCTAGTATGCTAGATATGGGTGATCCCATTGGCAATCCTTCTATTTGGGTGTAGTATTTGTTGTTATGTGTGAAATAGTTTTGCTTTATTATGATGTCTGTGATTTGGATGATTTCTTGTTATGTGTTGTTGTCTGTGAGCATTTGTTTTAGTATCTGTAATGTGTCTTGTATCGGTATGTTACGGGTGGTGTATAAGTTAGTGATATCGAAAGATGCTAGTGTTGCACTGTGTGGAATGTGTTGTTGTTCTGTTTTATTAACTAGGTCTATAGTGTTTTTTTATTGTTGTCTGTTTTCTGAATTTTATGTTGTTTCTGATGATTTTGTCCATGTGTGAGGCTAGTTTGTGTGCTGGTGCCTGTTTGTAGTTGATTAGAGGTCTGATTGGTATGTTATCTTTATGTATCTTGGGTAGTGTATTGAGTTTAGGTGCTGCTGGTTTGATGGGTTTGAGTTGTTGTTTCATATTGTGTGGTATTACGTGTTTGCTTTTGTTGATTGTGCTTTTTATTGTGTTGTGGTATTGTGTAGTGGGATCTTTTTCAATTTCTGTGATGTTGTTTTGTTTAAAGTATGTTTCTACATAACAAAATAGCAACAAATTCTGTTTCAAAAAGCAACAGATATTGGTTTTTGTAAAACAAAAATTCTTAATTTCGAGGAGTACAAGCAAGGACTGAGAAATTACTTTCAGGAATTTTGGGAACGCATGGATGATTTTGCTACTGAAAATTATCCTCAATCTGAAAGATCATGGCTGGATGCAATCCCTGAGAGTATACGAAAATTGTGTATAGACGATTGTTCAATGAAATTCTGCACGTTATCAGAATTGATATTATTCAAAAGTTTTCTGAAAATTCCAGATTGAAACTTTTGAGTTGCTTGATCATACACAATTTACCACATTTGCGAATTCGCTCCCTGAAGAAATATTGTTAAATCTAAAAGAAAACTATGAAGCTCATTTTGATTTACTGTATTATCAACAGTGTAGTCGGTCTCATCCTATACACTTTCATCTTTCGTGTTTTATGTAAACACGGCCAGGCTTCGGCCTGGTAAATATCCTTACAACTTATGCTACAAGGAAATTATAAAGAAAATTTGAAAATTCAACTCAAACATTCATCAATAAGCGGCTATTTCCAGGAACTCAACTCCCGCATATAACGAAAGCAGACTACTTTATTTTAATCATTTAAAAAAAAAGCATCCCTATGTCAAAATGTCACTCGACACCACTGAATAATTGTTTATAATACACTAGAATCCAGTGGTGGCTCATACATATTTAATGCCTAGTGCCAAAATCAGTGGTAGATCCAGGATACCCTAAGGGGGAGGGTAATTCTTTTTCCTACTATTTCCTCCCTGGATCCGCCTATGGTCTAAACCAAAGACAAGAAATAAGCAATAATAATAATAATAATAATAATAATAATAATAATAATAATAACAATAATAATAATAATAATAATAATAATAATAATAATAATAATAATAATCAGGGAACGGATTTATATGGACTAAAAATATATGAAATATGTAAATATATATGTAGTTATTTTTACCAAAATATGGAATTAAATATGGATTTTTACCAAAATATGGAATTAAATATGGACTTAAAATTATAAAAAAAATGACTATGTACGTTAAATATTGGTACATTTTAATCAAACTAAACAAAAAATATAATGGACGTACCTTATCTTCCAATGTAGTTTCAACAAAACACAATTTTTATTGTCTGTTACCATAACAATAGGTTACAAACATTTCTTTCAAGTGCTGAAAAGTGAATCTTCTTCTATTGTCTCTGAGGATAGATTTATACTGACTAAAAGAGCGTTCGACGTCACAAGAAGTAACTGGTACATAATTCAATTTCACAATGTCTGCTGGGGATAAGTCCAAGTTAATCTTCACTGTTGATTCACCACTCATCACAGCAACAACCTTTTGTAGTTCTTCATATCCAGGGTTTTTTGAAAGTACAGTGTCCACCTTAGCTCTTACTGCATCTGCAACTTTACCTCTACCACGATTCAGTTGTTCCACAGTACTATTTATAATTTCAAAACTTTCAGATAGTGAAAGGTGCCTATTTTGGAGACTTTTGAGCGTTTTTATGATGCATGAAAATGTATGCTGAATGTGAGCTAAGTCATTCTTCACACTTATGTCACAGGTAACTGTTTTCGCAGTATCAATTGAGACTGCATCTTCAGAGTCCAATGCAAGGAGAACATTGTTAATAGAGTCTATATGTTCGGCATAATATTCAACTGCTTCTAGCCATGTACCCCATCTAGTTAAAATTGGCTTTGGTGGCAATGGAATTTCAGGGTACATTTCTTTCAACACGTTAACTCTACTGGGAGCTTTGAGAAATACTTTTTTCACTGATGAAATCAACAAATCTACTTTAGGGAAATTGTCTCTGACCACTTCTGCCACACGATGAAATGCATGCGCCACACAAGTAAAATGAGTCAATTTAGGATATACAACAGATAATGCTTGTCCAGCTTTGACCATATAAGGGGCAGCATCGCTAATAAAGAATAACACATTATCGTACATAATACCCTTTGGCCACAGGATACCCATAGCTTCGTTGAACAGTTTAACTATAGTTTTGTTATTGCACTTTTCTAGAACATCACAATGTAAAAGAATTCGTTCAGAATATTGTTCACTTAACAAACCGATAACTACATTACCAACAAGTCTACCTTCTTTGTCGGGAGTCTCATCAATGGAAACCCAAATTGAACTATCTTTAATTTCATCTCTTATCTTCTGTATTGTCTCATCGTAGATGGATGGAGCATACGTCTTCCTAAGTGTTGACTCATCCGGGATTGTATGTTGAGTATATTTTTCAAGGAATTCCCTGAAGACCTTATTCTTTAGTTTGTAGAGAGGAATATCAGCAGAGATGAGAGAACGGCACAGGTCGATGTTAAACTCAGATCTTACATTCGATGTTGTTGGTTGTGTTAAAAACAATTGTCTCTGCTTGGAATTTAGTTGTTTGTTGGCCTGATGTTTACTAGTTGTAATGTGTTGTTGCACCAGGAACTTTTGTGTAGATGATACTGCACACTGACACAAATTACAAAATAATATTTTATTGTCAGTTGATAAACCATCTTCTTTAAATTCTGAAATGTAACTTGTTAGTTTTGATTTTAAATTGACTGAATGACGTACTTTTGGCATATTTACCGTCTTTATAGTATGATTTACAAAACTGAACCTATGTGTACTCTGACTGGCATTTAACTGTTGAGCTGCACAACTGAAGTCTGTTAAAAATTTTAAATTAAATTAATACAGTTTTGTAACTTACTTTCCCATTGTTGATAGGACTGCTAATTTTCAAATAACTCTGATGTTAAAGGGATTACTGAACATGTGTTTAAATCTCTATTGTTGAAATGTATTTTTAAAAGTTAATGGAATTTTGTTTTGTTTTATTGTTAAACCTAATATAATATGGACTGTTTTATATGAAATATGGAAAATATATGGAAATTAACGAAAATATGTACTAAACTCTAAAATATGGAAAAATATGGAAAATAAAAGTAGGATTTTTCAACCCTACACATTGTGAAACATAAAGATAATGCAAAATATAAATTATATTAGCTTTATAAGTAAATATGTATTTACATATAAATCCTTTCCCTGATAATAATAATTAGAGACGAGAATTCCATGCAAATACATGTTTTTATAGGAACATAGGACATAGCTCAAACTTAGTACTTATCCATTTCATTACTTTCCGGTTCCAAATATGTGTACTTTTCCCGTGCATATTTGCATGTTTTCGACTTTTTAGGGATAAAAACATGCATAATGCATATTTAGGTAATTTTTAGCTTAATAATGCATATAATATACATTACATTCAATTTAAATGCATGTTTTAATGGTTTTGTGTGGACACCACAGTTTCTCGGATTTATGTCCCATATTTTAGCTTCAGGAATCAGGATTGAAGAATAAAAAGGAAAAAAAAAAACTAAATAACAGAAAAATTAAGTAAAATGTTAAGATTTTCACAATAAGGTGTTAGAGGACCTTTCCCTGGACGGAAGTCCACTTTTACAACACTTTACCGACGACCCTCTATACATTGCGTGTCATAAATGAATTTATTACATTGGATATTTTGAGAATAGTAAGAAGAGAGGAAATATAGAGGGTTCAAGGAAATTGCCGACAAATAATTTAGGTCAAAAGCATCCTCTTTCAGGGAGGTTGTAAATTCTCTTCCTTTTCTAGTACTAGTAGCAATTTAGATTCTTCTAAAATGGAATCATCGTTAAACTGTGTTTGCTGTGTGTGAATATCGTAAGTTGTTAATGTGCTTGTTTATTCTGTTTGCGCGGGTTAATGTGGTTCTAATATGTTTCCAATTTAAAGATTCCAAAAGTGTACTCTTTGCACAGTGGATTACTGTAAAGGAAAAGATTTTATTAGGTCAGATGAGGATGTCGTATTTTGCGACTGTTGGAGTAAAGAGTTAAGCAATGCTGTTCTGTTTCCGAACATTTTATATGACAATTTATTGTTCTTTGTAAAAAAATTACAAAACTTGTTTAAAATAATTATTAAATTACGATGTCCGTTTTTAAATCGTATGTAGGTAACCGTAAGGTCTATTATAATTTCAGATGAAATGTACTAAAAAATTTCAAGTCGACCAGCATGTCGCATCTGTTTCACATATTGTAAGAATGAAACAAAAGAAAGAATCTGCAAAGAATTTCATAGATCCCTCACTTATGCCCGTGGAAAAGTGGATGTAGCGGCGAAAAACAAATTGGACAGGGTCATAAATGCTAACCCGGACTGCGGATTCTTTTGTCCAGTGAAGAAGGTTATTTGTGGTGAAAACTTGAATGAAGGATTTGACCTGACACTGTCACAAATATGTTCATTCAAGTTTAAACCCGTAACTTCTTGCAATATAGAGAGGTCATTTTCTGCTTACAAAAACAAATTGGCTGACTGACGGACTGCACCCTTTACCTCTTATTTCAAAATTCCAACCTTGTGCACACAAAATAAATTATTGGCACTGAAGAGTGCCTTTTCGTAAATATAATGATGCGCATTCGACAAACGCAGACAAATCTGCTCTCTCTAGTATTTTAAGACATAATTTGGTAGGTGCAGTCCGTGTTCTAAAATTTTCCCTAATAATAATAATAATAATAATAATAATAATAATAATAATAATAATAATAATAATAATCACTCACCAAAATTTATACAACTGGAGCACTTGAGCACTTTTGTTGACCAGGTTAATGTGTGCGATAGATAAAATCCATTCGCCGATTCTTCTGACTTGAAAATAAATCCATAATTTTTTGTTGAAGTTGTCTATTTTGCAAACAAAACTCCTCAGATTCATCGTGCCCTCTTAGTGCTAAATCTAGTGCCCCACAAAATCGTAAGCAATTTATTATTAAATTTAACACATATCTGTTTTTATCAACTTGCTCATTGTATTTTGCAATCACGAGTCTGTAGTGTGAATTTAACTGATTTTCAATGTTTACTTTACCCAGCATAGACAAACTGAAGACATTATTCATATTAACCTTTGACTTATGATGTGTTTTTATTTTACCCCATAAATGTACTAAATCTGTCACACCCACTTTCGACCAGCTAAGTTCACCTTGGAACAGAACACACGGGAAACAGAAGAACGCATTTTTCACATCACATCCACACAACCAGTTGTTTTTTAAATAAATGTCTGGGTTGAATTTGCGAGATCTGTTAACTTTAGCACTTTGCTGCTTTTGATGAATATTTAAGTGCGGTGTAGGTCTGCCTAATTCTTTAACACGAAGTTTGTTTTCATATGTTAATGTTGAAAACGGAGATTTCAATAAAGCTCCAACCGAGTTCATTTTTTCACAGTACACAACACGATAACACGACCACTATTACGATGACAACCTCACGACTTAACACGTTCACACTACAATTGGTACTGTTGTAGAAATAATAAAGTGAAAACTTTTTCAAGCAAGTTTTCAAGAAACCGGGAGAGATTTTATTATCTTATTGTTGCAGTCTTCGCTTTATGAAACTTGTTCCGACAAAGTGGAAGGGCAGACAGAGCGAGAGGTAGAAAGGGATCGGCGTAGAAAATGGGGATGTATACAGTTTTACAAGCATTGCAAAAGCCAGCGACAATTTGTGCCTGGCACATTTTAGATCATGCTTTAGATGCTGAAAAGGACGAGCGCAGTGTTGCCAACTCATAAATTATATTCCCGTCATAAAACACCTGGAAATCCGTCAGAATCCGTCAAAATTAAAAAAGGACCGACACAATATACCTACTTATATATAAATAAAAAAGCAAATTTTAACACAACTTACCAATCTTGATTAAAGTAATAATTCATCCACATCATCTGCCTCTAGTTCTGCAGTTGATGTGCTGGGTTGGTCTACGCTGCGGTACGCTGCCATTGTGCCAATTTGGTTGAGAACATCGTCTGGTAGGGTACAGTCATGACAGAATTTTTTTACACGCTTAAGTCCAGCACGCACAGTTAGAATCGAATTCACCATATTGGTTTTAAGTCTATTTCTAAGGGAAGTTTTCACATTGTTGAGCATACTAAATGATCTCTCCACGTCAGCATTCGACCACGGTAAAACCAAAATCATCATGGCAAAGTCTGAGAGTTCTTGAAATGGATTTTGAGAACTTACATCCTTATATGACGCGATCTCATGCCAAAATTCAATTGTGTTGGTAACATTTTGCCATTGAACAGTGGTTAATTTAGATCAATAAAAATAAATTTTTATTATTACATTTCCAGTTAACCCTCATTCTTTAGCTAATTCGATTATACTCTCTTTAACTACTCTCAAACACTGTTCTGGTGCAATTAAAAACACTTTTTGCAAAACCTGTACATTCCTCGGCAGTCGCCGTTGGAGTTCGTCTGCTAAGCAAAACAGAAAATTTTCGCACCTATTGCGAAACACTTTTTCATTATCAGGGCTGATTTTATTGTCCTTTTTCAAATCAGTTAATATAATTTCTACTTCATGGCCAAGATAAATATTAGGGGACTTGTATTTTCTAACTTCCACGGTTAGCAGATCTCCCCTATAACCAGGCACAACAATTCGTCTATTAATACCTACAATGAGTAGAATTAAATCTTCAAGAAGCTTCGAAGGATCTGCTGTACTTGACTGGAATGACTTATTGACTTTCTGACATTCTTCTAGATATGGTTTAAGAAATGCAAGATAGAGTTTATTGATGACGTCACAGTACATACCAAATAGGAGTTCAGCTGTGTAGCACCTATTTTGAAGTTTAGATGTCTCAAAATGTGTCTGTAATTCAAGCCACTTATTTAGTATGCGATTAACAGCAATTTCAATCGATAGCCACCTTGTATTTGACTGTTGTACAATTTTAAGGGGATCGGCTCCATCATTTATTGCTTGGAATAAAAACCTATATGTGATCTGTCGAGAAGATGGCTTTGAAAACCAAGAATAAGTTTCAGATATTAAAAATTAAACATTTCTTGGCAACATTTCTGCAGCAGAAGACACAGCTAACTGAACTGAGTGACAAACACATGGAATCAATACAAGATTACTGACTTCCTGTTTCAGTTTCTGATAGACCCCATTGTTAATGCCTACCATTACTGACGCATTTTCGGTCCCCACGCCTCTCATTTGTTTAATGTCTAACCCGTAGTCTGAAAGTAATGACTTTATTGCACTCACAATACAATCTGCATTTCCCTGTTCTAATTCAACAATTCCAAGAAAAGTGGATACAATTGTATGTTGTTGTTTCGAATAATATACAATGCACACAGCCAGTAGTTTTATGACAGAAATATCTGTAGATTCGTCAATAAGAAAACTAAAGTGACCACTATCAATATCGCTCTGTAGTTCTGATTTAAAATGTTGGAAAAGAATATTCCTAATCAAACCACTACACTTTGTGCGGTGAAGTCGTAAAAGAGAAGCATGGTCAGCACCCTTGAAAAATCTCTTGGTAAGCTCGGAAAGATGATCAACAGACCTTATTGAGCAATGGTTAATTACAAAAAGTGAAAGAGGTGCCTCAGCAGCTGCACATTCGTACGTATGTTTGACTGGTATACATTGCAATTTTGACTGGCGCGAAGTTGAAAATGGTTCTGATGCTTTTAAATGTTTCTTAGTTCTTCAATGATCGAGTAAATCTGACAATCGCACATTCAGATTGCACTGACAATACTTGCACCGCGCAATACTAGGGTCTCCTGGCACATCCAACAGCCAATCCTTCACTCTTTCATCACTTAACCACTCTTTTCTAAATTTTCTAGTATAGCTCTTATCTTTCTTTTCTGACATGTTAAATCTGTCAATAAAACATTCACAAAGTAGTACAGACACTAATAATCGTTTCACCTTAAAAAATACACATTCACAAAGCAATACAGACACTAATAATCGTTTCGCCTTAAAAAAAAACACAACGTAGATAACGCGATATAGAAACAAACGTACACTTACGGGGCACACTACATTCCACTACACAGAACTCACACAGAATAATTACTTACACTTTGTGATGCAATCAGCTCCATCTCAAGGTTCTGGACACGTGAGTCACCGATTCGTTTTATTAGAATATGTTTGTTTAATTTTTTAACCAATGCCAAGCTATGTGTCCACTTGCTGCAGGCCTGATAAAGACAGCTTCTGTTGGGAGCGAGGTCTTATCTGGGATACACTTTTGTTATGCCGACCTTCCACCTCACATTCCAATACACGGTAGTAATCGTGTCTTCAAGTCGCAGGAAAGTTGCAACGTTCATACTCGGCGTAACCGTCAATCTCTGACTTGATCGCGAGGAAATTTGAAACGGAAGATTCCTTAACATGGTACGGTACGGACAGGGCTATTCAAAGAAAAAGTAAGATTCCCCAAAAATTAAATAATTGAAAATGACAGCAGCTAAAAAAAAGTCAAAAGCCGCCGATGTAAATCGTAATTTCCGCCAGGAAATCCGTCACCCGTCAAAGCCATTTTTTTCCCGTCCGCTACGTTGAAATTCCATCAATTTTGACGGAATTCCCGTCCAGTTGGCAACACTGGACGAGCGAACATGAAGACTGCGCGCGCATCCCATTATATTTCTTATGGAATGTAGTGCCTGGCACAGATCGATCCTCCAAACACTGGTTACAACGTGTTTCGCTGCAAAGATCATATTGACGATACAGATTGTATAAGCGTAACTTGTTTCTCTCAGGTTTTGAGCGGAAAATATGAATTCTCCTTTTCCTTCTGTATTCTGGTAGTGCCATGGCACAACGGCACTACCTCTAAAGCCGCCCTTGCTAGAATCACGTCATAGTTCATAAGAACAAATACACTTTTACACACGACTAACCGTAAACAATTTTTGAGTACACTTTTGCTGGTATAATTTGTTCTGAGACTTGTAAGAATGCGTGGTACGATTATGTGCCTGGTTCTGAATTTGCATTAGATATTTTTGAAATTCGTGCACGATAAGAATTAAGTATTTTCAGATGTGGGGTCAGTTGAATAGGCCTATCTGGTATGTTCACTGGAAGCACTTGTCTTAAGCTTTTCGCACGGTTCTTTCCATGCTTTTCTAAATTAAAGAGATTAAAACAGAAAGAATTAAAGAATTGAACTGATGAAATTTAGTGTCCATTGCAATAGACGGGGCCCCAACTATAGTAGTGGAAACATGTTTCGTTGGAACAGTGTTGGCATATTTACAGGAGATGGGTATGAATGAAAGTTTGTAACTAAGTGTCTTTGCGTGCGAAAATACTGAATAGGAACATATTTTAGACTTGATAGTAAAGGAAATC
Organism: Periplaneta americana; assembly: GCF_040183065.1. Taxonomy (NCBI): domain Eukaryota; kingdom Metazoa; phylum Arthropoda; class Insecta; order Blattodea; family Blattidae; genus Periplaneta; species Periplaneta americana. The sequence goes on from NC_091120.1 coordinate 128,837,364, forward strand.
AACAAAATGAAATCTAAGGCACTCAAGCACTGTGAGTTTCGTACTCACTAGTGCGTTGGACATTGTGCTGTCACATATTCTACGACACAGTACATGAGGATAGACCACCAAAAGGAAAACTGAGAGGTAGAACTTGAACTGAGGGAATTCGATCCGGCATCGAAACTGGAATCCGGTGTGGCTTAGTGGATAATGCGTCAACACGTAGAGCTGAAAACCCGGGTTCGAGTCCTGGTGCCGGAGAGAATTTTTCTCTGTTCTATCCATCCTTCATCACATGGTAACGCAGAATTCCTGCACGGAGATATCATGTACTCCAGTACATGATAATAATATGATATGCTTAAGTAATCAATGATTCAAGACGGCGCTCATCCTGTCGGATCCTGGCCACTTAGTCACTCGTAACGAGTGCATCTCTGTACATAACATAGTACATTGGACATTGTGCCACTGTCACATATTCTGTGCCACAGTACACGAGGGTAGCCCACCAAAGGGAAAACTGAGAGGTAGAACTTAAACTGAGGGGATTCGATCCAGCATCGGAACTGGAATCCTATGTAGCTTACAGCACTTAGAGCTGAAAGCCCGGGTTCGAGTTCTGGTGCCGGAGAGAAATTTTCTCTGTTCTATTCATCCTTCACAAAATGATGTACTTATTTATTGAGAGCAGATGTTAAAGAAGCTTGTACGGACAAACATAAAAAAAAAAACTTTCAAAATCTAAGTATCAGAAAGTTCATGAGTTTGGTTCCACTTCTCTGTGTAAACAACTTTTTTTTTCTTTAATTAAATTTGTCAAAATATCAGATCGAAGGTCCCGTTTAAGCAAAGATCACTTGTTGGCAGTAGACCTATTAAGTATTTCACTCACAGACACAGAACCCGTTTTCAAGAATTCTGTGGACTGCGTAATAGGAGGTTTTGTTATCGCTGTAAAAAACTAGATATTTGTAATATAATTAAAGTTGTTTTATAGTTACCTCCATTTATATAGGAAATTAAAAAATCATTCAATACTTTTTGAGATAAGAATTAGTATTCATCTGAAACAAGAAAAAAAGAATTCTAATAATGATGGCTTCTAAAGTTAATATCTTCCGAGATATTAGTACTTGTTCACCAACTTCATAAGAGATATTCAATGTGACTTGAAACTATACTAATAATAAAACTGTAACCGACATTTTTCTGGTAATTTTCTCTTTTGCAAAAATAATTGTTGTCAACATGTATAACTAACTATCGTGAGAACAAAATAGCATTTTTGAAATTTTTGTTTGTATATCTGTCTGTTTGGCTGTCTGTATGTTTGTTACCTCTTCACGCAATAATGGCTGACCCAATGTCTATGAAAATTGATATGAATGATAAGTTAGTTCCCACTCAGATTTTAGCTATATGAACATGGGTGAGCAACTCGTGCTCTCAAACTGTCAACACAACCTCAGTCAGGCAGAACGAACTCTGTTCTATGTATAATGTCTTTATGTGGGTCTTGTAAGACGTAAGTTCTCTCAAGTTTGCAGTAAGCGGCGGCTCGTTATGAGTGAAACAGTATAATCCGATCAGATCGTTCCCTTTTATTGACAAGTGGGAAAAAAATACTTTTTGTTAAAAAATATATATATATATATATAAATTTTATTGGTTATTTTACGACGCTGTATCAACATCTAGGTTATTTAGCGTCTGAATGAAATGAAGGTGATAATGCCGGTGAAATGAATCTGGGGTCCAGCACTGAAAGTTACCCAGCATTTGCTCGTATTGGGTTGAGGGAAAACCCCGGAAAAAAACCTCAACCAGGTAACTTGCCCCGACCGAGATTCGAACCCGGACCACCTGGTTTCGCGGCCAGTCGCGCTGACCGTTAATCCATACACACACATCGGGTGTTTGAGACCACCCATATCAGCCTTTTTTCTCGAAAACTGTATGATACTGGTTGTTCATAAAAAAAATTTTGATAACCAAAACCTATGTAAAGAATCGAATGGTGGTAGTACCATTTCCCGTAATAAACCGGAAGTAGGGATACCTGTGGTCAACTTCGAAATTTCAAATGGGAAAATGGGTCATTGAAGGTGCCATTGGAAACTACTTTTAAAAAGAAACAACTTTGATTGAAACTTTTTTTCTAACTTTTATTGTTTACTCACAAAGCAACAAAAATTGTATTTTCTGAGAAATGTTGTATGTTGTTTATGTACGTACACTCTTCATAGTAAGTGTTCAAAATGTCCGCCAGCCTGTAATGTTCTGATCTCCTTCTAACATCTGTGATTGCACGGAGAACTTCAGCACAGCTGAGAGACACACATGGTGTGGCTTGTCTAATTATTTGTTTCATGTCTTCTCTAGTTGTCGCACCTGGTAGATTATGTCTTTAATTCTCCCCCACAAAAAGGATTGCTCATGACTTAGGATTGCATAATAATACAGTGTTTAGAATTCTCAAAGACAACAAATTTCATTCATATCATATTCATCTCCATCAGGAACTTGGGGGACATGACTTCCAGACTCGTGTTGATTTCTGCAACTGGTTTCCAAACACGGACTGTGATTTCGAGCTCAGAATTCTGTGAACTGATAAGGAAACTTTCAAAAGTAATGGTCAGGTGAATCTCTACAATTCCCATTACTGATCTCTGGTTAATCCAGACTGGCTACGTGAAGTGAATTACCAGCATGTGTAGAGTCTCAACACATGGTGTGGCCTCCTCGGACACCGAGTCATAGGGCCATACTTTTTTGAGGAGAACTTGAAGGGTAAAACGCACGCTTCCTCCAAAAGATTTTGCACCAGTTGCTTCATGATGTTCCACTTGCGCTTCGGTTAACAATGTGGCTTCAGTAGGGCGGCTGTCTGGCTCACTTTTCACGTAGGGCTCGGTGAGTTATTAAACAGTTATTCCCCTACGGTGGATTGGACAAGGAGGACCAGTAGCCTGGCCTGCCCAATCTCCTGACTTCGCTCCAAATGGCTTCTTCTTGTGGGGGAGAATTAAAGAGATGTTGTACCAGGTGCAAACGAATGACATTGTGCACAGTTGTGTCATGGCGGTGTGTACTGCATTGGTTCTGCTGTATTGTTTGTAATGAGCACAACGTAAAAAATATGTTAATGGCTTATGAGTGAACAAGTCAACGGACTTCTACTGAAGCCTTGAAAAATATGAAGAATTATTACAAGTTTCAGATGCCTGCAAATGAAGCTGAATGAGAAGCAACAGCAAACAAATTACTGAATCTTTTAACTGACACCCTAACGACTTCCCTATAATCTTGTTCTGCAGAATCCAGTAATTTGGAATTTTGAAGAGAAATGGGGCTTTAGTAATTCCCTAATTGCAATGGAGCAATGGATGGAAAGAACGTAGCAGTACAAAAACTACCCGGTAGCATGTTCTCAATTTTCTTTTTTAAAATAAACACATTTGCTCGTTCACTTCGCTCGTTCGCATCTTCATCGACCCCTTTGTATTTTTGGAGAAGAATTTCTAAAGCCTGATTACACATATCTCTGTTCAGGTAATTAGCATTTGAAGTATCCTAGAAACAAGTTTAAAAATATCGCTCCAGACTTCTTTCTCCTCTTCCGTAATTTTTCACGTCGCACTCACTGTCACTATACACTCAATTTCTTGCTAAATGCCACTTCTGCAAGCTGCAACTGACAAGAAATCAGTCCGATCATGCTACACACGATCCAGCTTGGAGGGTGTTGGAGTGGAGAAACCAGGTGGTTGCCCGAACCAACCATCCAACACCCAGCAATCCTACATACCATCTGATAGGCAGGGTCTCTGCAAATAGGACCCTGCGGATTAGGTCGTGTGTAGCGGCTTATAGCACAGACAACTTGTACAGCCGCCATAGCCACTGAACCTTCCATCAGTTTTGTTCCTATTTTGCTGCAGTGTGACGTCATTGATGTCCACCGGTCTGGTGAGATTCGGAATAAAATGTATCCACCAGGGCCCCGGACAAAGGCCTAAAAAGAAGTACATGTCTGGACAAAAGAAGACGTCTGGTCACTCTATTAAAAAATAACCTTCCGAAATTAATGATATCACTTACGCTTCACTCTGTATTACTGTCTGTTTACTTGAAATGCACAAAGCTTTCCATCCATGGCCTCAATAAGTTCGGAAATTTTTTTTTCCAATATCATTCTTCCACTATTGTGAAATTGTCTTCAGGTGCTATACAATTTATCTCAGATTGCAGGACTTGTTTTTAAAACTACAATGGACATTGCGGAAGGTACAATTTGGGAGCATAACACTAGCGCCAGTGAGCGGTCTAGTGGTTATTTAGTAAGTCTATGATTGAACAGCCGACGGGCGGTCATTTGTTTGGTTGAGCTGAATAAGTACAGGTTCGTTCGTGTGCTATTTTTAATTGCAGCAATGCACACATATGTAAAGATAAAGAAGGAAGGAATGTTAATTTCACTGATTATAGTCCCGACGCTGTTATTTCCGGCATAACTCCGCCTCTTTGCTTACGTCTTAGAAAGTGAAGGCTCTATAAAGTCTAGGTAGGTAGTACCGTTCGCCATTTTTGTTCTTACATTGCCGAGCTACCATACGAGGAATCTATTTGCCACACCGTGTGCTTTCTGCGAACGCCAACGAAAGAGCTAAAATGGCGGGTGATTATATTAAGTATTTATCGAGCCTTAAGAAATGAATGAATGACTAGTCCCGTCGCTCTAATTTCCGGCAGCCAATCACGTTGCAGGTCGGTTACATTTAAACGTGTGCGTCTTGCGATTCGATGATGAAGATGTTAAGCATTTCCTAAGGCTGGATAAATACTTAATCTATAATCGGCCGCCATTTTGGTTCTTTCGTTGGCGTTCGCAGAAAGCACACGAGGACGTTATTTGCCGCTCAATTACTTGCTGAATTACAGTGCCTTTGATTTATTATCATAGGAACTGCGACATGATTATGTTTAACGGGTGGCAAATAGATCCCTCGTCTGGTAGCTCGGCAACGAAAGAACAAAAATGGCGAACGATACTACCTACCTACACTTTATAGAGCCTTGACTTTCTAAGACGTCAGCAAAGAGGAGGAGTCACGCCGGGAATAACAGCGTCGCGACTATAATTTAGTAGCGAATGATTAAAACATATTCGTGGTTAATAAGAGAAAAAAACGATTAGCCTGTAGTATTTACTGTACTGTGTGTCTTTCGTATTTTAGTGTTTCTCAGGGAGGCGAATATTACATTAAAAGTACGCGATACTACTTTGCAGAAAACAACTATAAATCTCCTTGATAAAGTGATGATAAATCTAATGTCTTAAGTGAGCTTCTGATATCCCGATTTCCCCCGCAGAAAACCTAGCAACTCTGCTGACAACAGACACACGTTATTATAGGTATATCGCAAAGGAAGTATTGTTCCTGTAAACATAAACATTTAGCTTTCGGTTACGCAATACAACACGTATTCAAATAGCGGTTTCGAAATCCCGCGCGTTTTCTAATAAATGGCGGCTTTCTGCTGCTTCAATTTGGGAACATATTTCTCAGTTTTCCTCTACGGCGTGTTAGGGGCTCGGGTGAATGTTACTTACATCCCGCCCACTATAGAGACATAGGCCAGTTTTACACTAAACATATTTAGTATAACCAACGAGTTAGAAAGACTATAGAGTGGCCATGTTGTCCTGTACAGCGCTCTTTGCGGTGCCACCACGAAACACGGCAGATCTGAGCCCACCTTTGTAAAAATTCGTCTGCTTACAATGTTATATAACGGAGGTAAGAAGTACAAAAAACGAAGAAAAAACATGCCTGTTGTGTGTGCTGCATATAACTGCAATGTCAAAAGGAAAAAGACAACTGATATATCATATTTCATGTAAATTTTATGAAGTTAAGTCCATAGTTTTGTTAATTAGCAGCATTTTTTTTTCATGTATTAATGTGTAACAACGCCCGGCATTAATACAAAATAAATGGTTCACTAGTAATGTACTTAAACTAAATACAGATAAAACCAATACAATTCCGTTTCAGACCCAGTGAAAAACAAATAGCAATACAATATTAAAACTGTATTTCGACACTGGCATCCTTTATTTCTGCTCCTTCTGTCCTTACTGCTTATACAGGAAGACGATAAGCTGTAGCTTATAAGAAGTAGGCCTATTTCGAAGACAAACGATTAATCAAATAAATGGTTCACTAGTAATAAAGTTAAACTAAATACGGATGAAACCGCTACAATTCCGTTTCAAACCTAGTAATAGCAATCAAATATTAAAATTGTATTTCGACACTCGCATCCAAAATAACGCAAAACTCTGGGGTAGGTCGTATTGTTGTTAGTATTTTGACTGGAAGGACATGAAAGAACATAATTGAGCACCCACGTGCAATAATGGGGTAAGTATGAATATATTTCGTAACTACTTACCCCATTATTGTACGTGGGTGCTCAATTATACACTAATAATTATCTGTGGTGCCACAGCCCTTGAAAGGCTCAGACAGACCAGCCGGCTGTTGGCCTCACGTCCACATTTCGATAATAATTATACTTTACTGTAACAAAAAAAAACTGAAAGCGTGTTTTGTCATGTTTCACCCACGTTACAAGCTTGGAGGTAAAGGTTGTTTACTACAGATAGGACCTACTTTCATTCTATATATATGGTATAGTAAATAGTTTTGCAACGTGTAGAGACTGGGAAAACAATTTAATAAAATCATCCGAATCATACTCGTTCATTTTATAGGCAATCTTGCAGGTCGCATTTAAAAGAACCTAGGAATATTAACATTTTCTTCAGTATATTTGCTAGGACTTCTTGTCATACTACATGACAATTTTGCTTAGGTTATTCTTTTAAGCATTCCTTCTAGGAATAGCTCAAGTGTTTTAAATTTAGCGTACATAAGTTTAGATTAAGTTCCTAGCACGTATGTGACGAAATACTAGGTTTTTCCACTTCAATTTAACTGATTTATGCAAACGAAATTAAGACAGCTGACGATTCTAATGTCAGTTATCACCACGCCCACTTTGTTTTGGGCGCATAAGTTCATTACCGACGGTCGTTCAATTTTCTTCAAACATGGCGGCGCAATGACCACTCTATATCTTTCTCTTTCTAACTCGTTGAGTATAACCCTAGATCATATATACTAACAGATAGCTCTTTTATATAGGCTTTAGGGTTTGCAGTCGAGGCCGGCTTGATGTAGTTCAATAATCGTCAACAGATGGCACAACGACCAACACCATCACGAGACACGAACTCTGAACCGGTCTGGTCGGTCTAAATCGATTATTTCTTGCTTACGAGATTATCTCGTATGTACTGTCGACAACTGATGACCATGGATAAATATTATTGGCCTATATGACCTCGGCAAGTTCGGAACGAGGGAGCTAAATATAGTTGTCACGTGGGCGAAGCGAAGAGATAAGATAAAGTACGCCTTTGTATTGAATAGAATGCAATACAATCTCTCGGCGCAAAGCCAATGTACCTATATAGAATATAGAATATGTAGACCATGTTATAAAGTTATCGGTCGGCTAAATTATGATTCGTTATCTCTTCTGTTTTTATATATTTGTCGTGAATATTATTTATATTATCAACTGAGTGTATAACATAATTTATCCGTTAATTGATATTTTACTAAGATAAATCCAAAGAATAATGGGAAATAAGGGACCAAACACTGAAAAATAAATAAAATAAGAGAATTTGACGTTCATAATTATAATGTTGTCGGAGTTTCGTTATACTTTACTTTGAATTATTTTAACTTGCACCACAAAAACGTATGAAAATTAATGTTAACATTACCTATTTAGTTATGATAGTAGTATATTGGAAAATTTGTGCATATAGCCTGATTACAATATATAAGTAATGCTATCCTAACCTAAGCAATAGTAGTCTTGTTTATTTCATACATGTTCGTATAATTATACAAAAACAAGAATAATCTAGTTCGCAGCCTGTGATGTCTCGTTTACAGTATTATATAATATACATATTACGATATTTACTAGGTACTTTAACAATATATAGTTAATAATATAAAATATACAGGCCTAATCCATTACCAAGAAATACCCCTTCCCTCACATTTTCAATACTGTTTACCTCAAAAGGCCTTCAAATCTTAAAAACTATTAGACACTGGATTAAAATAGTCATGTTGATGTAGGCCTACAACATTACATTTTTTTGTTACTACTCCTGATCCCATTTTAACAGTTTCAGGTTTTGTAATTTGTAACAATACTAACAATACTGATGGGTCATTCCATAGTGACACACATAACATTTTCGAAGTAACTATGATCTTCACAGGATATTTAATTAAATACTTAAGAGTTTATGAAAGAGACATCACTGTCTTTTAACGTAAGCATTCCAAAATATAAACAGAAAATCTTAATGAAAAGGAATAATTAATCGTGTAAAAAATATGAAATATTATATGGTGTGACGAACATTTTCTTGCCACTTAATTTATTACCAAAATGGAAAATATTCATATTATTGTTCCAAATGACATAAATAGTTGTTTTCCAAAGAATTAAGACACTTGTGTAGTACATGTAACTGCTGACATACTTTAATCAAAATAACAGTGCCATTAACAAATAAAATATTACGAATTATATTGTGACACACGAACATTTCTGCCAAGTTGATTTTCAGATGCATATCGAGATTTATACACAGTGCCTACAGTTCTTATTATACAAAGCAACACTTGATTACACTAAAATACACATTCAGATTTAAAATGTTCTTGGTTATTTACAACCATATGTGGTGATATCTCCTGTGTAATATCATGTGCTGAATATACCAATATAGGCTATCTATTTTTCCTCCCATTTGTTGTACTTTCCTTTCTTGAACATCACGGAAACTTTAAATTCATCACCACAAGCTTTTGTAACTTCCTCTGCTTATCTGACGTCTTTTTTTTAAATTGATTATTTAACGATATTGTATCAACTACTAGGTTATTTAGCCTCGATGGGATTGGTGATAGTGAAATGATATTTGGCGAGATGAGGTTGAGGATTCGCCATAGATTACATGACATTCGCCTTACAATTGGGGAAAACCTCGGAAAAAACCTCAACCAGGTAACTTGTCCCAATCAGGATTTGAACCCGGGCCCACTCATTTCACGGTCAGATGTGCCTACCATTACTCCACAGCAGTGGACCGAACATGGGTTATGTACATTAATTCTTTTGACTTTCAGTTAGCTTTCTTAAGAATACGCATAAAGAAATGTAGTGTTTTCAGGCTATCCTTGTAATATTAGTGACTTATTTCAACCAGTTTGTTACTAAAATATATACAGTACCTAAGTGTTTACTTGTGGCACTGGTGATCCATTTAATTGGTATATGAGACGAATTTAATTTTGTGTTTTACAGAAGGATACATATTGATTTACTTTTGCTCACATTGATTTTAATTTTATTTGTTGTAGTCCAGTTTTCAATAACGTCAAGCTAGTTTTGCAAGGCGGTGATACAAGATTTATCACTAATTTTTTCTATATATATTATACAGTCATCCACGAATAACCTTGCCTGAGAAGTGGCATTTCTATTCAAATCCTACAATAATTTTCAGTAAATATTTTGCACCGAGAAGCTATTATACATTTAATTTTACTTCTGAGACCAGTGAAATATATGCCAATTTTATTAGAAAGGTGCATGTATAATTATCCAATAGCATGATGTTATCTGCAACAAAAACTAAAGGGCATGAAAGAAAAGAAGAAAACATTAATGCTGTGGTTCTTAGAGTTCCATTAGAGTTACACGTTCATTGTCCACTGAAAGTTGTATTTCTCTATTGAAGTGTAAAAGAGAAACTCTCATAAATTATGTCAGAAACAAAGAGAAAGGCACCACCCAAATATGTGGGATAATTAATTTAATAACGTTATTACCGGGACTTGAAAAAAGCAATCATATGTAATGGGTGGGGAAAAAAATACTTTTTAATCGCGCTTCTATAGTTCGACAATGCAGACTATTCAGAGTTTTGCCTGACAGGTGAGCTACCATAAATTCCTTGAAGTCCTAGTTATTATTGAAGCCAAATGTGTGTCTATTGTCAAGAGTCCATTTTATTTATACTTGTTAAGACATCATTCATAGACTAGTTACCACTTTCAGTTTTGATACTACATACATTGAAATTAATCTATTATTATTCGTCCTATTTATACATTTATATTGAATGATTCGGTCTACCTTCATAACACATCTCATCAACAATACTCGATAAAGTTGAATTAGCTTCCATGCTGCGTTGTATTTATTTTGTCATGTTCCTATAGCAGGAATATTAAATAGGAATTCCTTAAAACAGATTTATATTCACTCCTATGCCTTTATATAGAATACCAGTACATATACTGTATTTCTTAAGATTTGGTTACTTTATAAACAGTATGTTAGTGCAAGAACTCTTTTTTTCATATTTAATAATTCTGGCATGTGTCATTAAATATGCTTGAGACCTCTGTCTCTCTGAATTACTCTTTACTAACTGGAAACATATTCCAAATTTATATTTTAAAAAAGTATTAAAATATCCTCACAATTTAGAGCATAACAATTCCCGAAATAATCATCCTACATTAAATTATTAAGATAAAAATGATTCAATCTATCGCTTGTAACAATACCTTTATGGTCGTAATAAATTAAGAAATAATTTACATCCAACAGATTTATTTTAAAATGGCCTGCAGTTATTATTTTGAATTTTATTGTACCTTAATAAATTGAGTTAAGGTACAATAAAATTTCATCAAGTTTCAAACAAAGTAATTCCATCTTTCCAACAGGGGGACAATAAATACTTAAAATAATGCTAAACTCGAAAAACTTATTGATGCAACTTAATTTCATATTCTATACCACTAGCACCAAAAAAAAAAAAAGTATCTTATTGTTCATACTGATTCAAGATGAATAGTTTCTTAGTGTTTGTCCATTCCACTTTTTTTATTGTCCTTCCCATTTCTATTTCTCTCATTTTTAGTAGGTACTTCACATGTAATATATGTTTTATTTTAATACATATAATGACCATGAAGATAAAATGGATTTGAGGGAGGTGGGGTATGATGATAGAGACTGGATTAATCTTGCACAGGATAGGGACCGATGGTGGGCTTATGTGAGGGCGGCAATGAACCTTCGGGTTCCTTAAAAGCCATTTGTAAGTAAGTAAGTAATGACCATGAAGATATTTGGATATGTCTTACAAAATTCTTGCTGAAGACCATTGTGGTAATATTCTGCCGCATCTGTAGTTTGTACATTTCGAAATTTTCGTGCTTCAGCCCAGAATTCAGGCGGGGGGAGGGGAGGTTGATGTGCCAATGTAGTTTTCCAGAATATAATAATATTCAAAACATTCTCTAATAGGAGGGGCCTCTGATATTAGCTCTGCAAAAAATCTGATACCGGTACTTCTGTTGCTGGTAAATAAGAAAGAACGAAATATAAAAATTTTTAACCACTTTCGAATTTCAGGTGCTTTGTGTCTCAGCTGCTGGTTTGATATACTGTTTGTTTCCTTTAATTTTCCAGAGCAAAAACTGTCCTAAGCGAAATTTACACTCTGTAATTTTAACACTGGGAACATTTATTTTGGCAGCATTGTGTGATGCTATTTCATAATATAACAAGAGCTTTGAAATGATTAACTGCTAACTACTTACCTGGGTGAAGCGGTTCCTGTGATTTCTGAAGTGAAAACCGTTCAATTTATAAGGAATTTTTTTGTGGAGATGCAGTTGATTGTATATGCAAGGTGTAAAAGTGCCTAAACTAACTGACCCCAGTGCTGTCATGGAGGCCACATGAGGCCATATATCGTATGGAACCTACAATTTTTTTTAATTAATCGTATGGGGAAATGAAAATTTTGTCTGTAAGGAGCCATACGGCATATGGTGCCTAAGTTTTGTACGTGGAGATCTATACAGATCTTAGATCATCTCTTCCTGTTCCTACTGTACCTATTTTGTTTGATGTTCATAAACAAAAATTATCCACCTCTTCAGCACTGGAATCCAGAATTATATAAAATAATGGTTGAAAAACAAGAAGTGCTGCAAATATACACTCCAAGATTCATCGAGACAAGTGTGCATCTATGGTGGTGCTACATGGTGTATTCTTTAAATCAAACTTGTACAATTAAATTGTCAAGCAAAACAATTTCTTTACTTCTTCTTTAATATTAAAAAAAAATAATTAAATGGCAATTGGAGAGATAGAGAGAGGAGAGTAAAATATATTTCAAGGGAGAAAACAAGGGGTGGGGTGTATGGCCAAGAAAAAAATTACCATGACAGCACTGACCAAACCTAACCTGTTTACAGACTCGTGTATGCAAGGTGAATAAGCGGAGTATGAAGGAAACTACCTCAGCGCTAGTTTAACTCTTATAGATGAACTATATAAAGAATTTCAAGTGTCAATATTGTCTCAAAGGTTTCTGTGTAACAAACTTCATTTAGAAATGTCCATCTGCGATTATGTTAACTGCAGAAGAAGGAAGAAATATTGTCGTCATATGAAGTTACTCAAATTTCCAATTAAGGACAAGGAAAGGCTACAAAAATTATTTTTGATTTCACCCTTATAAATTGAACTATTTTCACTTCAGAAATCACCGTAACTACCTCAGCACTAGTTTCAGTAATTTAAGGACCAGTATAAAGTAAATTTGATTAAAGTTAGAAAGAAATTCGTAAGGGAGGCGGTCAGGAGGGATTGAGGTTGTCTACTAATTCGTTACAAACAACTATTATAGGCTATTTCATTTGACTAACGATGATTTGTAGAGAGCAAAATACCTACAGTAGGGTAAAGAATCTAAATCAGTACGTTTATGAGAACGGATATAAAAGTGTCAGGAAAATAACAGAATTATCGTATATTGCAATTAACTCTGCATTGGCAGAGAAACCGCACAGGGTATCTTAAATCTGTTGAAAATTAGAAAATTGTGTAAAAAAAAATGCATTCAGAGCGAATTTTCCAGCCTGATAATATCTCGCCCACGTTATGGACATAATTCAATACCGTAAGACTGATATGAAACGAATACTTGAACAATTTGTTAAACAAAGACGATGTTCAGTAGTTATTTAACAACATACAGAGCAAATAAAAACACAAACGCATATTCTAGCAATAGTTCAGATGAAAAGAAAATGATTAGTACGACCGCTTATTTGTAAAAAGAACACTGCCAGCTGTGTAGCCTACATGAAGCAATATATCAGGTCTACGTTATGAACACGTTGAATTTAATGTGGACGAGAAATGTAGAGTTATTATTTATCTGCTTCAATATCGCATCATATAATACACCTGTAAAATGAAAACGTGTAGGGGGAGGGAGTTGTAATTCTTCCCCTTTCGGATAAATTTCAGAAGAGGGATACCTGCTTTTCCTTCATATTCAAAAATTGTAATCTTGGTCACACAAAATAAATTAGTGCCTTTTCGTGAGCATCATGATGTGCATTCAACAAACGCAGACAAATCTGCTCTTTTTAGTATTTTGTGATAGTTGTTGCTAGGGAGGTATTGTATACTGAAAATTAAAAACAATTAGATATCGTACATCAAATGATGACAGATTATATATTGAACGCAAACAACATTATATCAGCCATGTACCAAAATGTCATCTATGTGTGTTGATGAATTTGGGTAAAACAAGCTTCTGTATGCTACAATTTAGCGACACATCAAAGTCTTATTGTAACATAACCTCACTGTACAATGAGAAAGAAATTTGGAGGTGGCATCACGTAAAAAAGTCTTCCCACAGTCGTATTACTCTATGTACTTTTCAGGTACTCTGCCATCTAGTGTTTGTTATTGCAAGCTCATTTCTCGACACTAGCGACGCATAGCGTCCGTTATTTTCCAGTTGCGTCCAAATTTAACATAAGCTTGAGCGATCTGTTTTATATATGATCTAGGGTATAACCCTAGATCATATATAAAACAGATCAGCCAAGCTTATATTAAATTTGGACGCAACTGGAAAATAACGGACGCTATGCGTCGCTAGTGTCGAGAAATGAGCTTGCGATAACAAACACTAGATGGCAGAGTACCCGAAAAGTACATAGAGTAATATGACTGTGGGATGACTTTTTTACGTCATGCCACATCCAAATTTCTTTCTCATTGTAATATGAGGTTATATTTAGAGATGGGAAAAGTTATTTTCTCGTAACAGTTCCAACTGTTCCAGTTCCACGAAAATACTAGGTTTCAAACAACAGTTCCAAAATAACAGTACCACAATTGAATATATTATATAGCCTACGCCGAAGTTCGCTCCACAGCATTGGATCGAATCCCTCTCCTCCAGTGTTTTCCCTTTGTGGCCTGACTCCATGTTGTTACCATAACAGATAAATTCTGTAGGATCAGAAATTAAATTAAATTTAATTTAATTTGGAAACTGCACCAAAATAAAACACACCAGGAATGAACGAAACTCCTCCAGAGTCAAGTCCCTAAATTCAGTTGTCATTCTGTGAAGCGTTTGACACAAATTATTTATGTTAAAACCCTTTAGTCGAAGTAGTTTATGCAAACATTTGGGTAAAAAAGGCAAAAGTGTAAGTCGAGGACCATGAGAAAGTTCAGAAGTCATACTGACAGTATTGACACCACGAAACCAGTTACGTTATATTTATGCACGACGCCAGTTCAGGATTAAAAGTTGGTATTGATTTTGTCCCTGAAAATTGTTAAAAGTAGCCAGATCTAGTGACAAAGTCGCTAAATTGACAACACTGCAGCAACGGTTGTCATAATGTAGTTCCATACACGGCCGACTTGATGCTAGCTTCGCTTCGCGAAGGCACCATCAAGTAGGCCGTGTCCCATAACATCGAGTATATTGTAACATGTAACAGCAAATATTTTGTATAACAGGTACAGTACTACTAGTATATAATGTAACAGTGGTATTTTGGAACAGGCCGTTACGTTATTTTATAGTCATGTCATAACTCATAATGCAGTTCCATAACATCGAGTATTTTTTGTAACAGCAAGTATTTTGTATAACAGGAATATTTAATGTAACAGTGTTATTTTGGAACAGGTGAGCATAGAGCTCACTTCCCTGTATGTCATGTGATGCAGTACGATGTCATAATGAGTCGAGATGTGAATTCCTGGAAATGAAATCTTTTCTAATGCTAAATTGAATTCGTAGATCAGGTTTGTTCGAAGCAGGAAATGTAATGTAATTTTAAATTATTTGTAAATTGGTCACGAAATCGAAATGGATCCCAGTGGTAAATAAAACCTAACCTATTCTTCCTCTTCTGGTTAGCTGAAGGTCACAATAGTGTTCAATGTCTCCAAAAATGCATAAATAAAAGCTATAATCAATTCGGCCGCGCTAAATTTCATATTACTAATGTACCGTCATGAAGAATAATAATCTCATTGTAATGAAATATGAAAATTTACCGTTGTACTTTTTTTAAACAAAAGAACTTCAATAATAGTCATGTTTCAACAGACTTTAGTTTAATTTCAAGAATTGGTAATGAAACTAAAACTGTAAAGTATTTGGAAATAAAACATAACCTATATATTTTCATCTCCCTTGATAAAATTCACAATGCAGTTACTATAATACAGGCATTATGTTATTTGATAGAATCCTATACTCAATTAACGTCAGTTCCAAGATAATGTGTACAATTTTTAAAGACGATCTTCGTATCTTTACTATTTATCTTTTACTTTAGTTTCCAACATTTATTTCAGTACGACTAAAGGATTCCCAATTCTGCTTTCAAACAGTAGCGTCAACATATATGGGCTCGTCGTGTTGTGAGATTTATTTAACTTACGGCTAGTCAAATGTTTGAGCCCACCCACTGTTTTCCAAAAGTTGGAGTCACTGCTTTCAATAGTACCAAACATGTTCCGTTCTGTGGAACAGGCGTTGTCATAATGTAGTTCCAAAGTGAAACGAGTATTTGTAACCGCAAGTATTTTCGTACTAGCTCAAAGCAACACTGTTATTTTGGAACATAGTGTTCCAAGGTGCTGTTACTTTTTGGAACAGTTCCAAACAAGGAACAGTTCCAAAATAACTGTTACGTTATTTTTTCCCCACCTCTAGTTATGTTACAATAAGACTTTGATGTGTCGCTAAATTGTAGCATACAGAAGCTTGTTTTACCCAAATTCATCAACACACATAGATGACATTTTGGTACATGGCTGATATAATGTTGTTTGCGTTCAATATATAATCTGTCATCATTTGATGTACGATATCTAATTGTTTTTAATTTGCAGTATGCAATACCTCACTAGCAACAATTATCACAAAATACTAAAAAGAGCAGATTTGTCTGCGTTTGTTGAATGCACATCATGATGCTCACGAAAAGGCACTAATTTATTTTGTGTGAACAAGATTACAATTTTTCAATATGAAGGAAAAGCAGGTATCCCTCTTCTAAAGTTTATCCGAAAAGGGAAGAATTACAACTCCCACCCCCAAACATGTTTCCTCTTTGCTAGGCCTACATGTTTTCATTTTACAGGTGTATTATATGATGCGATATGGAAGCAGATAAATAATAACTGTACGTTTCTCGTCCACATTAAATTCAACGTGTTCATAACGTAGACCTGATATATTGCTTCATGTAGGCTACACAGCTGGCAGTGTTCTTTTTACGAATAAGCGGTCGTACTAATCATTTTCTTTTCATCTGAACTATTGCTAGAATATGCGTTTGTGTTTTTATTTGCTCTGTATGTTGCTTAACTACTGAACATCGTCTTTGGTTAACAAATTGTTCTAGTATTCGTTTCATATCAGTCTTACGGTATTGAATTATGTCCATAACGTGGGCGAGATATCAGGCTAGAAAATTCGCTCTGAATGCATTTCTTTACACAATTTTCTAATTTTCAGCAGATTTACGATACCCTGTGCGGTTTCTCTGCCAATGCAGAGTTAATTGCAATATACGGTAATTCTGTTATTTTCCTGACACTTTTCTATCCGTTCTCATAAACGTACTGATTTAGATTCTTTACCCTACTGTAGGTATTTTGCTCTCTACAAATCATCGTTAGTCAAATGAAATAGCCTATAATAGTTGTTTGTAACGAATTAGTAGACAACCTCAATCCCTCCTGACAGCGTCCCTTACGAATTTCTTTCTCACTTTAATCAAATTTCCTTTATACTGGTCCTTAAATTACTGAAACTAGTGCTGAGGTAGTTACGGTGATTTCTGAAGTGAAAATCGTTCAATTTATAAGGGTGAAATCAAAAATAATTTTTGTAGCCTTTCCTTGTCCTTAATTGGAAATTTGAGTAACTTCATATTACGACAATATTTCTTCCTTCTTCTGCAGTTAACATAATCGCAGATGGACATTTCTAAATGAAGTTTGTTACACAGAAACCTTTTAGACAATATTGACACTTGAAGTTCTTTATATAGTTCATCTATAAGAGTTAAACTAGCGCTGAGGTAGTTTCCTTCATACTCTGCTTATTCACCTTGCATACATGAGTCTGTAACAGGTTAGGTTTGGTCAGTGCTGTCATGGTAATTTTTTTCTTGGCCATACACCCCACTCGTTGTTTCCTCCCTTGAAATATATTTTACTCTCCTCTCTCTATTTCTCCAATTGTCATTTAATTATTTTTTTTAATATTAAAGAAGAAGTAAAGAAATTGTTTTGCTTGACAATTTAATTGTACAAGTTTGATTTAAAGAATACACCATGTAGCACCACCATAGATGCACACTTGTCTCGATGAATCTTGGAGTGTATATTTGCAGCACTTCTTGTTTTTCAACCATTATTTTATATAATTCTGGATTCCAGTGCTGAAGAGGTGGATAATTTTTGTTTATGAACATCAAACAAAATACCGGTAGGTACCGTAGGAACAGCAAGAAATGATCTAAGATCTGTATAGATCTCCACGTACAAAGCTTAGGCACCCATATGCCATATGGCTCCTTACAGACAAAATTTTCATTTCCCCATACGATTAATTAAAAAAATTGTAGGTTCCATACGATATATGGCCTCGTGTGGCCTCCATGATAGCACTGGGGTCAGTTAGTTTAGGCACTTTTACACCTTGCATATAAAATCAACTGCATCTCCACAAAAAAATTCCTTATAAATTGAACTGTTTTCACTTCAGAAATCACAGGAACCGCTTTAGTGCTACTTTCACCCAGGTATGTAGTTAGCAGTTAATCATTTCAAAGCTCTTGTTATATTATGAAATAGCATCACAAAATGCTGCCAAAATAAATGTTCCCAGTGTTAAAATTACAGAGTGTAAATTTCGCTTAGAACAGTTTTTGCTCTGGAAAATTAAAGGAAACAAACAGTATATCAAACCAGCAGCTGAGACACAAAGCACCTGAAATTCGAAAGTGGTTAACAATTTTTATATTTCGTTCTTTCTTATTTACCAGCAACAGAAGTACCGGTATCAGATTTTTTGCAGAGCTAATATCAGAGCCCCCTCCTATTAGAGAATGTTTTGAATATTATTATATTCTGGAAAACTGCATTGGCACATCAACCTTCCCTGAATTCTGGGCTGAAGCACGAAAATTTCGAAATGTACAAACTACAGATGCGGAAGAATGTTACAACAATATTCTTCAGCAAGAATTTTGTAAGACATATCCAAATATCTTCTTGGTCATTATATGTAGGCCTATTGAAGTAAAACATATACTACATGTGAAGTACCTACTAAAAATGAGAGAAATAGAAATGGGAAGCACAATAAAAAAAAAAGTGAATGGACAAACACTAAGAAACTATTCATCTTGAATCAGTATGAACAATAGGACACTTTTTTTTCTGGTGCCAGTGGTATAGAATATGAAATTAAGTTGCATCAATAAGTTTTTCGAGTTTAGCATTACTTTAAGTATTTATTGTCCCCCTGTTGGAAAGATGGAATTACTTTGTTTGAAGCTTGATGAAATTTTATTGTACCTTAACTCAAATTTGTAAGGTACAATAAAATTCAAAATAATAACTGCAGGCCATTTTAAAATAAATCTGTTGGATGTACCTAAATTGTTTCTTAATTTATTAGGACCATAAAGGTATTGTTACAAGCGATAGATTGAATCATTTTTATCTTAATAATTTAATGTAGGATGATTATTTCGGGAATTGTTATGCTCTAAATTGTGAGGATATTTTAATACTTTTTAAAAATATAAATTTGGAATATATTTCCAGTTAGTAAAGAGTAATTCAGAGAGACAGAGGTCTCAAGCTTATTTATTGACACATGCCAGAATTATTAAATATGAAAAAAAGAGTTCTTGCACTAACATACTGTTTATAAAGTAACCAAAACTTAAGAAATACAATATATGTACTGGTATTGTATATAAAGGCATAGGAGTGTATATAAATCTGTTTTAAGGAATTCCTATTTAATATTTCTGCTATAAGAACATTACAAAATAAATACAACGCAGCATGGAAGCTAATTCAACTCTTTATCGAGTATTGTTGATGAGATGTGTTATGAAGATAGACCGAATCATTCAATATAAATGTATAAATAGGACGAATAATACATTAATTTCAATGTATGTAGTGTCAAAACTGAAAGCGGTAACTAGTCTATGAATGATGTCTTAACAAGTATAAATAAAATGGACTCTTGACAATAGACACACATTTGGCTTCAGTAATAACTAGGACTTCAAGGAATTTATGGTAGCTCACCTGTCAGGCAAAACTCTGAATAGTCAGCATTGTCGAACTATAGAAGCGCGATTAAAAAGTATTTTTTCCCCACCCATTACATATGATTGCTTTTTTCAAGTCCTGGTAATAACATTATTAAATTAATTATCCTACATATTTGGGTGGTGCCTTTCTTTGTTTCTGACATAATTTATGAGAGTTACTCTTACACTTCAATAGAGAAATACAACGTTCAATGGACAATGAACGCGTAACTCTAATGGAACTCTAAGAACCACATCATTAATGTTTTCTTCTTTTCTTTCATGCCCTTTAGTTTTTGTTGCAGATAACATCATACTATTGGATAATTATACATGCACCTTTCTAATAAAATTGGCATATATTTCACTGGTCTCAGAAGTAAAATTAAATGTATAATAGCTTCTCGGTGCAAAATATTTACTGAAAATTATTGCAGGATTTGAATAGATGCCACTTCTCAGGCAAAGTTATTCGTGGATGGCTGTAAAATATATAGAAACAATTAGTGATGAATCTCATATCACCGCCTTGCAAAACTAGCTTGACGTTATTGAAAACTGGACTACAACAAATAAAATTAAAATCAATGTGAGCAAAAGTAAATCAATATGTATCCTTCTGTAAAACGCAAAATTAAATTCGTCTCATATACCAATTAAATGGATCACCAGTGCCACAAGTAAACACTTAGGTACTGTATATATTTTAGTAACAAACTGGTTGAAATAAGTCACTAATATTACAAGGATAGCCTGGAAAACACTACATTTCTTTATGCGTATTCTTAAGAAAGCTAACCGAAAGTCAAAAGAATTAATGTACATAACCCATGTTCGGTCCACTGCTATGGAGTAATGGTAGGCACATCTGACCGTGAAATGAGTGGGCCCGGGTTCAAATCCCGATTGGGGCAAGTTACCTGGTTGAGGTTTTTTCCGAGGTCTTCCCCAATTGTAAGGCGAATGTCATGTAATCTATGGCGAATACTCAACCTCATCTCGCCAAATATCATTTCACTATCATCAATCCCATCGAGGCTAAATAACCTAGTAGTTGATACAACATCGTTAAATAATCAATTTAAAAAAAGACGTCAGATAAGCAGAGCAAGTTACAAAAGCTTGTGGTGGCGAAGAATTTAAAGCGTCTGTGTTGTTAAAAAAAGGGAAGTATTACAAATGGCAGAAAAAGTGGATAGCCTATATTGATGTATTTGTTACGTCACATTACACAGGAGATATCACCACATATGGTTGTAAATAACCAAGGACATTTTAAATCTGAATGTGTATTTTAGTGTAATCAAGGGTTGCTTTGTATAATAAGAACTGTAGGCACTGTGTATAAATCTCGATATGCATCTGAAAAAAATAGTAATCAACTTGGCAGAAATGTTCGTGTGTCACAATATAATTCGTAATATTTTATTTGTTAATGGCACTGTTATTTTTATTAAAGTATGTCAGCAGTTACATGTACTACACAAGTGTCTCAATTCTTTGGAAAGCAACTATTTATGTCATTTGGCACAATAATATGAACATTTTCCATTTTGGTAATAAATTAAGTGGCAAGAAAATTTTCGTGACACCATATAATATTTCATATTTTTTACATGATTAATTATTCCTTTTCATTAAGATTTTCTGTTTATATTTTGGAATGCTTACGTTAAAAGACAGTGATGTCTCTTTCATAAACTCTTAAGTATTTAATTAAATATCCTGTGAAGATCATAGTTACTTCGAAAATGTTATGTGTGTCACTATGGAATGACCCATCAGTATTGTTAGTATTGTTACAAATTACAAAACCTGAAACTGTTAGAATGAGATCAGGAGTAGTGACAAAAAATGTAATGTTGTAGGCCTACATCAACATGACTATTTTAATCCAGTGTCTAATAAGGTGTGAAGGCCTTTTGACGTAAACAGTATTGATAATGTGAGGGAAGGGGTATTTCTTGGTAATGGATTAGGCCTGTATATTTTATAATATTATTAACTATATATTGTTAAAGTACCTAGTAAATATCGTAATATGTATATTATATAATACTGTAAACGAGACATCACAGGCTGCAAACTAGATTATTCTTGGTTTTGTATAATTATACGAACAAGTATGAAATAAACAAGACTACTATTGCTCAGGTTAGGATAGTATTACTTATATATTGTAATCAGGCTATATGCACAAATTTTCCAATATACTACTATCATAACTAAATAGGTAATGTTAACATTAATTTTCATACGTTGATGTGGTGCAAGTTAAAATAATTCAAAGTAAAGTATAACGAAACTCCGACAATATAATTATGAACGTCAAATTCTCTTATTTTATTTATTTTTCAGTGTTTGGTCCCTTATTTCCCATTGTTCTTTGGATTTATCATTAGTGAAATATCAATTAACGGATAAATTATGTTATACACTCAGTTGATAATATAAATAATATTCACGACAAATATATAAAAAGAGAAGAGATAACGAATCATAATTTAGCCCACCGATAACTTTTATAACATGGTCTACATATTCTATATAGGTACATTGGCTTTGCGCCGAGAGACTGTATTGTATTCTATTCAATACAAAGGCGTACTTTATCTTATCTCTTCGCTTCGCCCACGTGACAACTATATTTAGCTCCCTCGTTCCGAACTTGCCAAGGTCATATAGGCCAATAATATTTATCCATGGTCATCAGTTGTCGACAGTACATACGAGATAATCTCGTAAGCAAGAAATAATCGATTTAGACCGACCAGACCGGTTCAGAGTTCGTGTCTCGTGATGGTGTTGGTCGTTGTGCCATATTTTAACGATTATTGAACTACATCAAGCCGGCCACCAACTGAAAAACTCGAAAGTCTATATAAAGGAGTTATCTGTTAGTATCAACGAGTTAGAAAGAGAAAGATATAGAGTGGTCATTGCGCCGCCATGTTTGAAGAAAATTGAACGACCGTCGGTAATGAACTTATGCGCCAAAAACAAAGTGGGCGTGGTGATAACTGTCATTAGAATCGTCAGCTGTCTTAATTTCGTTTGCATAAATCAGTTAAACTGAAGTGGAAAAACCTAGCATTTCGTCAAATACGTGCTAGGAACTTAATCTAAACTTATGTACGCTAAATTTAAAACACTTGAGCTATTCCTAGAAGGAATGCTTAAAAGAATAACCTAAGCAAAATTGTCATGTAGTATGACAAGAATTCCTAGCAAATATACTGAAGAAAATGTTAATATTCCTAGGTTCTTTTAAATGCGACCTGCAAGATTGCCTATAAAATGAACGAGTATGATTCGGATGATTTTATTAAATTGCTTTCACAGTCTCTATACGTTGCAAAATTATTTACTATATCATAAGATATAGAATGAAAGTAGGCCCTAACTGTAGTAAACAACCTTTACCTCCAAGCTTGTAACGTGGGTGAAACATGACAAAACACGTTTTGAGTTTTTTTGTTACAGTAAAGTATAATTATTATCGAAATGTGGACGTGAGGCCAACAGCCGGCTGGTCTGTCTGAGCCTTTCAAGGGCTGTGGCACCACAGATAATTATTAGTGTATAATTGAGCACCCACGTACAATAATGGGGTAAGTAGTTACGACATATATTCATACTTACCCCATTATTGCACGTGGGTGCTCAATTATGTTCTTTCATGTCCTACCAGTCAAAATACTAACAACAATACGACCTACCCCAGAGTTTTGCGTTATTTTGGATGCGAGTGTCGAAATACAATTTTAATATTTGATTGCTATTACTAGGTTTGAAACGGAATTGTAGCGGTTTTATCCGTATTTAGTTTAACTTTATTACTGGTGAACCATTTATTTGATTAATCGTTTGTCTTCGAAATAGGCCTACTTCTTATAAGCTACAGCTCATCGTCTTGTTGTATAAGCAGTAAGGACAGAAGGAGCAGAAATAAAGGATGCCGGTGTCGAAATACAGTTTTAATATTGTATTGCTATTTGTTTTTCACTGGGTCTGAAACGGAATTGTATAGGTTTTATCCGTATTTAGTTTAAGTACAGTTACCCTTAAAAGGAATGAGACGACTCTTGGTCGTCGGAAGTTAAAGTTCTACAGCGCGGTTCACTCGATATCGACGTAACAATACATAACATGAGAAATACAGCAAGAATTGTTACGAGGACCACAACAAGGACAAGGACTAAAATAAGAATCACGAAGAAGACAGCCATTTAAGGCCACGATTTCACAACATAGCTAGGGTCACAAGCTATCATTGCTTCTCTGTACCGAATGGCAAATGCCTACTATGGGATCTACATTCTAGACTGCTGTTGTCACTGTCTTGTTTCGGTAGCTCATATAGTTTCGTGTCGGTTCCACTGCTTAACCGAAACGTCTCGTATTCTATCCCAGGTGAAACTTTTTTTTATAGAGGTGTAATTAATTTCTTCAGAGTTCCTAGACTATCTAATTTGTCAAAAAATATGAATAATTTATGCCCAATTTCTGTGTCTTACAAGTGGGCTGAACCTCGTTAAAAAAATAAATCTTACTTGAAATTTAAGAGTATTTTTCCTCAAACAAAAATCACAAGAAACAAAAAGAGACTTGTCAATTTAAAATCTTGTCCACATGCCATCAGCTTCTATTACAGCTCTAAGTCGGTCCGGCATGGATGTCACGAGATTGTGGAATAAATTCTAATCCCCGGCGAGATCTTCCCAGGTTTCAACAACTTGATCCCACAATTCGTCTCGATTTTGAGGGCGTCGGTGGGCATAGGTGGCTATCGTTCTCTTTTTCAATTCCACCCATAAATTTTTGATGACATTCAAATCAGGTGACTTCGGAGACCAATTAATGATTTCGATCTCGGGTCTACTTTGAAACCATCTTTGAATGCTTGCGGCATAGTGCACGGGATGGTTATCCTGTTGGAACAGCAATGTTCCTTCGGGAAAACGTTCTAAGGGCGGAAGGAAGGAATATATTTTCCAGAATGTGCTCGTAAGTTCCCGTATTAAACCGGCCATCGATGTATCGATGTGTTCTATAACGCCAGGTCCATCGTAAGACATCCACCCCAACACGATATCACAGTCTACTATATACAGTCACGAAGCTTGAGTTTTGAGGGTGCTAGAAACAATGGACTGTGACGGTACTAATTTGCATTGCCCGTAATGAGGCGGTATTAGCGATCCTAGTGGTGAGCAACAATCTAATGTTTGCATATTTACAACGTATTGAGCTTCAGATTGTATATACTAGACTGTGACAATATGCTAAAGCGCCCGATCTTTCACGTCGGTGCACATAGCGCTGATCATATGGGAGACCATCCTCACGATAGACACGGACAGGACTTTCGTAATCACTCGAGATGGTTGTTTCGTCGGAAAAAATTACATTTCTCCAATATAAATCCACTCGATTGGTAACGAAGGCAAGACGGTCGACAGCTTGTGCTTCCCCCAATATTTCCATTTGCGCAGCCCTCCGGCTCCTAATACCGCGGTTCCTCAACCTGCTGATCACAGTCTGTGAAGAACCGGGAAAGTTAGATGCTGCTCTTATTTCGTTAGCAGTCCGAAAGGGGTCCTGTCGAACTTCCTCGAATAAGAGAGCATCCTTTTCCAATGAAGAAATCCGGAGACGCCCAGGAATAGGGCGATTTTCGACCTCCCCTGAATTTTGGTATCGATGAACCCACCTCTCGGCTGTACTTCCAGAAACACCGACCAAACGGCCAGCAGATCTAGCACCATATTCAGCCTCAACTAGAGCTATAACTCGCTGTCTCACGTCACGTCGGTTCGCCATTAAGATGAAAAATGAGGGATGATGATAATACTTTAGTGTAGACAATGACTATTTAACGTGATGTAGAATTATTGAAATAAGGGTCATCTTGCACAGTAAGAGTTAATAAATCAACTCTAACTTAAATATTTAAATAACAGGAAGTCCAATTGTTGCGAAGCTAATCAAATTAAATCTAATTACATTAAGTAAACAAACCCCAAGTTATGACATCACATTGCTACAGCTAAATTGTAGGTTATTAACATAAGCATTGAATAGGTCCGTGCTTATGTATTGGACGACAAAACCAAACATCGAAAAGTTCGAATCTTGCCGAGGAATGTAACATCTTGCTTTTTATAATGTAAATCAGACTTATAACTACAATCATTCATATTTCTTAATATTTATAGCCAACATTGAATTTGTAAAGAAAAGACTTTAGAAATCTCATATGGAATTTGTGATCAGTAGTGACATAGACATAGATTATCTCTCGGAACTTTTCCGCAAAAGAAAATTAAATTCACTCCTTGAAACTGGAAATCTTAGTCGTAGACTCATTTCCCAACCAGCATACAAGCTGAAGTAGCACAGCCATTGATAAAAGTTTTGTACACTGAATTAGACTGAATTCCTATTCGGCAGCACCTATAATCAATGGCTTGTATGAACATGATAAACAAATCCTGTTTCCAATGTTACTGAACAATTTCAAAATATTAATTTAAAAACTAAAAAAGGGTCGTAAATGCTGTATCTAGTGATTATTTACATTTATGTCTACAAAAATGAATCTTGGAAAAACGTATATGTTACTGGTACTACTGATATTAAGAGTAAATGTATTGTATTTTTCACTTCATTTCAGAATCACTTCAGTGGATGTTCTCCACTCAATGGTGTGAAAAAATTCAAAAGTAAAATCATGTAGATAATGCAGGGACTTACAAATCTCATGTATTAAAAAGAAAGATCTATATGTAATGAGCTGCAATGTAACTATCCTCATATTCTTAAATACTACAAGAAGTACAGTGCAATTTATCAAAATTTATGAAAGAGGGAAATAGAACACATTTGAATAGAAAAGCACAAAATCCAGATAATGCAATTGAAACTATTCGGAATATTATTAAAGTTAAACTTGTAGATATCCTAAGAAAGAAAATATTTTTTCATAAAAATTAGTGATTATAAAGTAGAGGCTCCCAAATCTATTGCAAATTCTTTTAACGTCTTATAGTATATAGTACAGAAATATTATTGACAACTTAAACATTCAACATTTTGCGAAAGATACTGCAATTAGTTACTTAACACATGCATTTAATAGTTAGTATTAATATATGTAATTAATCAATAACTGCAACAATGCTTATACATTCAATCATAACATGAATTAAATTGAATGCACATTAAATTAAACACGTAGATAAAATAGTTAAAATCAACTGAAGGGATGAGAATGAAATAATCCAAAGCCACACTTTTAACAAAAATTGTTTTGTGCGAGTGCATTTATTACACATACTAGCCGTACCCGTGCGCTCCGCTGCACCCGTTAGAAATAAATATAAAGTAATTACATAATTAAAATACGACGTTTGATCCAGGGAACAATCGTGTTGATAGAAGGATACATCCTTTAATATGTTACTTAATTTAAATTGTATTTGAAATATTAAAATGCGATCATTTTGATCCAGAGACCACTCATTTGGTGCAATGACAATTCCTTTAACATGTTATTAACTGTTTTTACCAATTATTTTTGGAAAAGCGAAAATTAACAGAAAAATTTTGGCTACAGGTTTATTATTATATTATATTATATTATATTATATTATATTATGTAAAAAGTGTGTTGATAACGGATGTACCCGAATTAGAAAGTTTTTAATTTGTTGTGGGAGCTCTTGAATCTCAGAAGGAACAGCTTTTACAACAGCGCAACATAATCTGCTTGGCTCATTACCCAATTTTTTTGCATTGCATTTATTGCATATATATTTTATGTATTTTAACACGATTCAATTGAGCATAGTAAAAATTTGAATTATAAAATAATGGATTGCTAAGCTAACGTACTATTACTGCATACTAAATCAATACACTCTCGTTGTTCGTTAATTCTCTGAGATAAAAATGAATATGTTCATAAACATTATTTTAAGAAATACAGGAAATGAATATACAGAATAACCTATCAAGTTTTCTGTGCATAAGAAGCTATTTTAATCTTACCTGTCCTCAATTCACTCACAAGTTACTGTAATGACATTATAGCATTATGTCCATCCAGAGAAACTACACTTTCCAATGATGAAATAATGATTAATTATACAAATCGGTTAATTTAGCTTCTGATATTACTTCATACAAACACAGAAACATTGTCTGTAGGCTATGTTTCATAGCTTTCCATTGTTGTGTCCAAGGCCCCTTATAGACGAAGTCATTTGTTTTTTATTTCAATACACCGCCTTAGATGGCAGTTATTTTAATTTTAAAACTCATTTATCTCATTGAATATCAGTCCTATCAAAATTTTTCAAAGAATAAAACTTATCAGAAATCATTTGTAAAGAAACTTTTGTCATGTAACATGTTTCACAAAAATCCATAATAAGCGAGATATTTCGATTTATTTAATTCAGGCCACCTTATAACCCCCCTTTGAAATAATGTATTTTGAATGCCATATAGCCTATAATCTAAGTTACAACGAACTTAATTTATATTCCAATTTTCATCGAAATCCGTTCAGCCATTATCGCGTGAAAAGGTAACAAACATACGGATAGACAGACAGACAGATAGACATACAGATAGACAGAGAGACAGACATACAAACGAAAATAAAAAAAAAAAGCGATTTTCGGTTTCAGGATGGTTAATTATACACGTTAACACCAATTATTTTTAGAAAATCGAAAATTACCAGAAAAATTTTGGCTACAGCTTTATTATTAGTATAGATGGGAAAGGTTCTAATAAAATATTGTAATAATTACTCAACAAATAACATGGCCTAAGGACTCTAAACCTTTGTAATCGTTTGTCTGTGTGGCTTAGGAATATATTTTTAATTTCATTTTAATTGTTAGTTTTAATATATATATATATATATATATATATATATATATATATATATATATATATATATATATATATGCATTTACATTGTATGTATGTTTATAAATGCATGCATTAGATTAACGTTTATAATATTATAACTTGTAATTTCTGTGATCATTAACACTTAATCTGAGGACTTTGTAAAACTCTATTTCAACGTTATTTAGAAAAAAAATCGTTGATATAGACGAAGAATCGAACTCGCTCTCTTCTACGCAACAAGCAGAGATCTTAGCATCTGAGCTATTGCAACGACACGAAAGCTTTACTTTCTGTGCGGAGTGTCGATCTAGTCATGAAGGTCCATTGTCGATTTAACTACACGATTTACGTATATATTTATCTCTTATTTACGTAATATTATCATATTTTTTGCAGTTTTTGAAGTGAATTCCGGAACGATGCTAGTAACAAACCAAATAGCTTGAATCTAAATAACTCAATATTCGTTATCTTGTGTATCAGTGCTCTGGTCTCTGATCATGCGCAGTGTTTTACATCTGAGACTTAGGAATATTCAATCGTCTCATTCCTTTTCAGGGAAACTGTACATTACCAGTGAACCATTTATTTTGTTTATGCCGGGCGTTGTTACACATTTATGCATGAAAAAAAAATGCTGCTAATTAATAAAACTATGGACTTAACTTCATAAAATTTACATGACATATGATATATCAGATGTCCTTTTCCTTTTGACATTGCAGTTATATGCAGCACACACAACAGGCATGTTTTTTCTTCGTTTTTTTGTACTTCTTACCTCCGTTATACAACATTGTAAGCAGACGAATTTTTACAAAGGTGGGCGCTTAGCTCAGATCTGCCGTGTTTCGCGGTGGCACCGCAAAGAGCGCTGTACAGGACAACATGGCCACTCTATAGTCTTCTCTTTCTAACTCGTTGGTTAGTATATATGATCCTAGATCATATATACTAACCTAGATCATATATACTATCAGATAGCTCTTTTATATAGGCTTTAGGGTTTGCAGTCGAGGCCGGCTTGATGTAGTTCAATAATCGTCAACAGATGGCACAATGACCAACACCATCACGAGACACGAACTCTAAATCGATTATTTCTTGCTTACGAGATAATCTCGGTATGTACTGTCGACAACTGATGACCATGGATAAATATTATTGGCCTATATGACCTTGGCAACTTGGCAAGTTCGGAACATAGACAAGTTCGGAACAAGACAGCTATTTATAGTTGTCACGTGGGCGAAGCGACGAGATAAGATAAAGTACGCCTTTGTATTGAATATAATTCAGAAACTCTGCCAGGCAAAGCAATATGTAGACCATGTTGTAATGGTACCGTATCGGGCGGCAATAATATGATTCGTTATCTCTTCTGTTTTTATATATTTGTCGTGAATATTATTTATATTATCAACTGAGTGTATAACATAATTTATCCGTTAATTG
Organism: Periplaneta americana; assembly: GCF_040183065.1. NCBI lineage: Eukaryota > Metazoa > Arthropoda > Insecta > Blattodea > Blattidae > Periplaneta > Periplaneta americana. Next base: position 128,867,618 of record NC_091120.1, read on the forward strand.
ATATTTTATTAATGATAAATCCAAAGAACAATGGAAAATAAGGGACTGAAAAATAAATGAAATAAGAGAATTTGACGTTCATGATTATAATGTTGTCGGAGTTTTATTATACTTTACTTAGAATTATTTTAACTTGCGCCACAAAAGCGTATGAAAATTAATGTTAACATAACCTATTTAGTTATGATAGTAGTATATTGGAAAATTTGTGCATATAGCCTGATTACAATATATAAATAATACTATCCTAACCTAAGCAATAGTAGTCTTGTTTATTTCATACATGTTCGTATAATTATACAAACACAAGAATAATCTAGTTTGCAGCCTGTGATGTCTCGTTTACAGTATTATATAATATACATATTACGATATTTACTAGGTACTTTAACAATATATAGTTAATAATATTATAAAGTATACAGGCCTAATCCATTACCAAGAAATACCCCTTCCCTCACATTTTCAATACTGTTTACGTCAAAAGGCCTTCACACCTTATTAGACACTGGATTAAAATAGTCATGTTCATGTAGGCCTACAACATTAAATTTTTATGTCACTACTCCTGATCCCATTCTAACAGTTTCAGGTTTTGTAATTTGTAACAATACTATCAATACTGATGGGTCATTCCATAGAGACACACATAACATTTTCGAAGTAACTATGATCGTCACAGGATATTTAATTAAATACTTAAGAGTTTATGAAAGAGACATCACTGTCTTTTAACGTAAGCATTCCAAAATATAAACAGAAAATCTTAATGAAAAGGAATAATTAATAATGTAAAAAAATATGAAATATTATATGGTGTGACATATGAACATTTTCTTGCCACTTAATTTATTACCAAAATGGAAAATGTTCATATTATTGTGCCAAATGACATAAATAGTTGCTTTCCAAAGAATTAAGACACTTGTGTAGTACATGTAACTGCTGACGTACTTTAATAAAAATAACAGTGCCATTAACAAATAAAATATTACGAATTATATTGTGACACACGAACATTTCTGCCAAGTTGATTACTATTTTTTTCAGATGCATATCGAGATTTATACACAGTGCCTACAGTTCTTATTATACAAAGCAACACTTGATTACACTAAAATACACATTCAGATTTAAAATGTCCTTGGTTATTTACAACCATATGTGGTGATATCTCCTGTGTAATATCATGTGATGAATACACCAATATAGGCTATCTACTTTTCCTCCCATTTGTAGTACTTTCCTTTCTTGAACATCACGGAAACTTTAAATTCTTCGCCACCACAAGCTTTTGTAACTTCCTCTGCTTATCTGACGTCCTTTTTAAATTGATTATGTAACGATGTTGTATCAACTACTAGGTTATTTAGCCTCGATGGGATTGGTGATAGTGAAATGATATTTGGCGAGATGAGGTTGAGGATTCGCCATAGATTACATGACATTCGCCTTACAATTGGGGAAAACCTCGGAAAAAACCTCAACCAGGTAACTTGTCCCAATCAGGATTTGAACCCGGGCCCACTCATTTCACGGTCAGATGTGCCTACCATTACTCCACAGCAGTGGACCGAACATGGGTTATGTACAGTTACCCTTAAAAGGAATGAGACGACTCTTGGTCGTCGGAAGTTAAAGTTCTACAGCGCGGTTCACTCGATATCGACGTAACAATAAATACCATGACATATACAACAAGAATTGTTACAAGGACCACAACAAGGACAAGGACCAGAATAAGAATCACGAAGAAGATAGCGATTTAAGGCCACGATTTCACAACATAGCTCGAGTCACAAAATATCATTGCTTCTCTGTACCGAATGGCAAACGCCTGCTATGGGATCTACATTCTGGACTGCTGCTGTCACTGTCTTGTCTCGGTAGCTCATATAGTAGCGTGTCGGTTCTACTATATAACCGAAACGTCTCGTGTTCGATCCCGGGTAAAACTTTTTTTTATTGAGGTGTAATTAATTTCTTCACAGTTCCTCGACTGTCTAATTTGTCGAAAAATATGGAATAATTTATGCCCAAATTCTGGGTCTTACAAGTGGGCTGAACCTCGTCAAAAAAAATCTTACTTGGAAGTTAAAAGTATTCTTCCTGAAACAATCATAAGAAACAAAACGAGACCTGTTAACTTAAAATCTTGTCCACATGCCATCAGCTTCTATTACAGCTCTAAGTGAATCCGGCATGGATGTCACATGATTGTGCAATAGGTTCTGATCCTCGGCGAGATCTTTCCAAGTGTCAATAACTTGATTCCACAATTCGTCTCGATTTCGAGGGCGTCGGTGGGCATAGGTGGCTACTCTGTAGTGACATAAACATAGATTATCTCTCGGAACTTTTCCGTAAAAGTAAATTAAATTCACTCCTTGAAACTGACAACCTTAGTTGTAGCGTAATTTTCCTACCAGCATACAAGCTGAAGTAGCACAGCCATTGATAAAAGTTTTGTACATAGAATTAGACTGAATTTCTATTCGACAGAATCTATGATCAATGGCTTTTCTGAACATGATAAACAAATCCTAAGTGTTTCCAATGTCACTGAGCAATTTCAAGTATCTAGTGATTATTTACATTTATGTCTACAATATGAATCTTGGAAAAACGTATATGATACTGGTACTACTGGTATTAAGGGTAAATGTATTGTATCTTTCACTTAATTTCAGAATCACTTCAGTGGATGTTCTCCACTGAATGTTGTGAAAAAATTCAAAAGTAAAAAAATGTAGATAATGCAGGGACTTAAAAATCTAATGTATTAAAAAGAAGAATCTCTATGTAATGAGCTGAAATGTAATGATCCTTATGTTCTTAAATACTACAAAAAGTACAGTGTAATTTATCAAAAATAATGAAAGAGGGAAATAGAATACATTTGAATAGAAAAGTACAAAATTCAGATAATGCAATTAAAGCTATTCGGAATATTATTAAAGTTAAACTTGTAGAGATTCTAAGAAAGAAAATATTTTTCCATTAAAACAAGTGATTATAAAGTAGAGGATTCCAAATCTATTGCAAATTCTTTTAACGTCTTGTAGTATATGGTACAGAAATATTATTGACAACTTAAACATTAAAGATTTTGCAAAAGACACTGCAATTGGTTACTTAACAGTTGCATTTAATAATTAGTATTAATATATGTAATTAGTCAATAATTGCAACATTGCTTTTTGATTCAATCATAACATGAATAAAATTGAATGCACATTAAATTAAACACTATTGGAAACACGTAGATAAAATAGTTAAAATCAACTGAAGGGGTGAGAGTGAAATAATCCAAAGCCACACTTTTAACAAAAAGTGTTTTGTGCGAGTGCATTTCTTACACATATGGGAAAGCTACTAATAAAATATTGTAATAATTACTCAGCAAATGACATAGCCTAAGCACTCTAAACCTCTGTAAAAGTTTTGTCTGTGTGGCTTAGGAATATTTTTAAATTTCATTTTAATTGTTAGTTTTTAATATATATGCATTTATATTCTATATGTGTGTGTATGTAAATGCATTCACTAGATTAACGTTTATAATATTATAACTTGTAATTTTGTATTGTCTGTGATCAGTTTTAATTTCAGGACTTTGTAAAACTCTACTTTAACGTTACTTAACTTTTTCAACATTATTTAGACAAAAAAAAAATCGTTGACGTAGACTAAGAATCGAACTCGCTCTCTTCTACACAACAGGCAGAAGTCTTAGTGTCTGACCTATTGAAACGACACGAAAGCTTTCCTTTCTGTGCGGAGTGTCGATCTAGTCATGAAGGTCCATTGTCGATTTTACTACACGATTTACGTATATATTTATATTTTATTTACGTAATATTATCATATTTTTTGCAGTATTTGAAGTGAATTTCGGAACGATGGTCCAAATAGCCTGCAATTAAGTAACTCAATATTCGTTATCTTGTGTATCAGTGCTCTGGTCTCTGATCATGCGCAGTGTCTTACATCTGAGACTTGGGAATATTCAATCGTCTCATCCTTTTCCAGGGAAACTGTACATTAATTCTTTTGACTTTCGGTTAGCTTTCTTAAGAATACACATAAAGAAATGTAGTGCTTTCCAGGCTATCCTTGTAATATTAGTGACTTATTTCAACCAGTTTGTTACTAAAATATATACAGTACCTAAGTGTTTACTTGTGGCACTGGTGATCCATTTAATTGGTATGTGAGACGAATTTAATTTTGTGTTTTACAGAAGGATACATATTGATTTACTTTTGCTCACATTGATTTTAATTTTATTTGTTGTAGTCCAGTTTTCAATACCGTCAAGCTAGTTTTGCAAGGTAGTGATATAAGATTTATCACTAATTTTTTCTATATATCTTACAGTCATCCACGAATAACCTTGCCTGAGAAGTGGCATTTCTATTCAAATCCTACAATAATTTTCAGTAAATATTTTTCACCGAGAAGCTATTATACATTTAATTTTACTTCTGAGACCAGTGAAATATATGCCAATTTTATTAGAAAGGTGCATGTATAATTATCCAATAGCATGATGTTATCTGCAACAAAAACTAAAGGGCAAGAAAGAAAAGAAGAAAACATTAATGCTGTGGTTCTTAGAGTGACATTAGAGTTACACATTCATTGTCCACTGAAAGTTGTATTTCTCTATTGAAGTGTAAAAGAGAAACTCTCATAAATTATGTCAGAAACAAAGAAAGGCCCCACCCAAATATGTGGGATAATTAATTTAAAGTTATTACCGGGACTTGAAAAAAGCAATCATATGTAATGGGTGGGAAAAAAAAATACTTTTTAATCGCGCTTCTATGGTTTGACAATGCTGACTATTCAGAGTTTTGCCTGACAGGTGAGCTACCATAAATTCCTTGAAGTCCTAGTTATTACTAAAGCCAAATGTGTGTCTCTTGTCAAGAGTCCATTTTATTTATACTTGTTAAGACATCATTCATAGACTAGTTACCGCTTTCAGTTTTGATACTAAATACAATGAAATTAATCTATTATTATTCGTCCTATTTATACATTTATATTGAATGATTCGGTCTACCTTCATAACACATCTCATCAACAATACTCGATAAAGAGTTGAATTAGCTTCCATGCTGCGTTGTATTTATTTTGTCATGTTCCTATAGCAGGAATATTAAATAGGAATTCCTTAAAACAGATTTATATTCACTCCTATGCCTTTATATAGAATACCAGTACATATACTGTATTTCTTAAGATTTGGTTACTTTATAAACAGTATGTTAGTGCAAGAACTCTTTTTTTCATATTTAATAATTCTGGCATGTGTCAATAAATATGCTTGAGACCTCTGTCTTTCTGAATTACGCTTTACTAACTGGAAAAATATTCCAATTTATATTTTAAAAAAGTATTAAAATATCCTCACAATTTAGAGCATAACAATTCCCGAAATAATCATCCTACATTAAATTATTAAGATAAAAATGATTCAATCCATCGCTTGTAAAAATACCTTTATGGTCCTAATAAATTAGGAAATAATTTAGGTACATCCAACAGATTTATTTGAAAATGGCCTGCAGTTATTATTTTGAATTTTATTGTACCTTAATAAATTGAGTTAAGGTACAATACAATTTCATCAAGTTTCAAACAAAGTAATTCCATCTTTCCAACAGGGGGACAATAAATACTTAAAGTAATGCTAAACTCGAAAAACTTATTGATGCAACTTAATTTTATATTCTATACCACTGGCACCAAAAAAAAAAGTGTCTTATTGTTCATAGTGATTCAAGATGAATAGTTTCTTAGTGTTTGTCCATTCCACTTTTTTTTATTGTCCTTCCCATTTCTATTTCTCTCATTTTTAGTAGGTACTTCAAAAGTAGTATATGTTTTACTTTAATACATATAATGACCATGAAGATATTTGGATATGTCTTACAAAATTCTTGCAGAAGACCACTGTGGTAACATTCTGCCGCATCTGTAGTTTGTACATTTTGAAATTTTCGTGCTTCAGCTCAGAATTCAGGCGGGGGGAGGGGAAGTTGATGTGCCAATGTAGTTTTCCAGAATATAATAATATTCAAAACATTCTCTATTAGGAGGGGCCTCTGATATTAGCTCTGCAAAAAATCTGATACTGGTACTTCTGTTGCTGGTAAATAAGAAAGAACGAAATATAAAAATTTTTAACCACTTTCGAATTTCAGGTGCTTTGTGTCTCAGCTGCTGGTTTGACGTACAGTTTGTTTCCTTTAATTTTCCAGAGCAAAAACTGTCCTAAGCGAAATTTACACTCTGTAATTTTAACACTGGGAACATTTATTTTGGTAGCATTGTGTGATGCTATTTCATAATATAACAAGAGCTTTGAAATGATTAACTGCTAACTACTACCTGGGTGAAAGTAGCACTGAAGCAGTTCCTGTGATTTCCGAAGTGAAAACTGTTCAATTTATAAGGATTTTTTTTTGTGGAGATGCAGTTGATTTTATATGCAAGGTGTAAAAGTGCCTAAACTAACTGACCCCAATGCTGTCATGAAGGCCACACGAGGCCATATATCGTATGGAACCTACAATTTTTTTTAATTAATCGTATGGAACCTACAATTTTTTTTAATTAATCATATGGGGAAATGAAAATTTTGTCTGTAAGGAACCATACGGCATATGGGTGCCTAAGTTTTGTACATGGAGATCTATACAGATCTTAGATCATCTCTTGCTGTTCCCACTGTACCTACCGGTATTTTGTTTGATGTTCATAAACAAAAAATTATCCACCTTTTCAGCACTGGAATCCAGAATTATATAAAATAAAGGTTGAAAAACGAGAAGTGCTGCAAATATACACTCCAGGATTCATCGAGACAAGTGTGCATCAATGGTGGTGCTACATGGTGTATTCTTTAAATCAAACTTGTACAATTAAATTGTAAAGCAAAACAATTTTACTTCTTCTTTAATATTAAAAAAAAAATAATTAAATGACAATTGGAGAGATAGAGAGAGGAGAGTAAAATATATTTCAAGGGAGAAAACAAGGGGTGGGGTGCATGGCCAAGAAAAAAATTACCATGACAGCACTGACCAAACCTAACCTGTTACAGACTCATGTATGCAAGGTGAAGAAGCTGAGTATGAAGGAAACTACCTCAGCGCTAATCAAGATTTTCTGGTATAACTCCCTGCAAAGTTGATTTGAATAATTTATAGGGAAAAATTGTTCCGGGGCCGGGCATCGAACTCGGGACCTTTGGTTTAACGTACCAACGCTCTACCAACTGAGCTACCCGGGAACTCTACCCGGCACCGATATATTTCAAGGGAGAAAACAAGGGGTGGGGTGCATGGCATAGTGCAGCGCTAGTTTAACTCTTATAGATGAATAGATATATATGTGTGTGTATAAAGAACTTCAAGTGTCAATATTGTCTCAAAGGTTTCTGTGTAACAAACTTCATTTAGAAATGTCCATCTGCGATTATGTTAACTGCAGAAGAAGGAAGAAATATTGTCGTAATATGAAGTTACTCAAATTTACAATTAAGGACAAGGAAAGGCTAAAAAAATTATTTTTGATTTCACCCTTATAAATTGAACGATTTTCACTTCAGAAATCACCGTAACTACCTCAGCACTAGTTTATGTAATTTAAGGACCAGTATAAATGAAATTTGATTAAAGTGAGAAAGAAATTCGTAAGGGAGGCGATCAGGAGGGATTGAGGTTGTCTACTAATTCGTTACAAACAACTATTATAGACTATTTCATTTGACTAACGATGATTTGTAGAGAGCAAAATACCTACAGTAGGGTAAATAATCTAAATCAGTACGTTTATGAGAACGGATATAAAAGTGCCAGGAAAATAACAGAATTACCGTATATTGCAATTAACTTTGCATTGGCAGAGAAACCGCATAGGGTATCGTAAATCTGCTGAAAATTAGAAAATTGTGTAAAAAATTGCATTCAGAGCGAATTTTCCAGCCTGATATCATCTCGCCCACGTTATGGACATAATTCAATACCGTAAGACTGATATGAAACGAATACTAGAATAATTTGTTAACCAAAGACGATGTTCAGTAGTTATTTAACAACATACAGAGCAAATAAAAAAACAAACGCATATTCTAGCAAAAAAGTTCAGATGAAAAGAAAATGATTGGTACGACCGCTTACTCGTAAAAAGAACACTGCCAGCTGTGTAGCCTACATGAAGCAATATATCAGGCCTACGTTATGAACACGTTGAATTTAATGTGGACGAGAAACGTACAGTTATTATTTATCTGCTTCCATATCGCATCATATAATACACCTGTAAAATGAAAACATGTAGGCCTAGCAAAGAGGAAACATGTTTGGGGGGGGGGGGAGTTGTAATTCTTCCCCTATCGGATAAATTTCAGAAGACGAATACCTGCTTTTCCTTCATATTAAAAAATTGTAATCTTGTGCACACAAAATAAATTAGTGCCTTTTCGTGAGCATCATGATGTACATTCAACAAACGCAGACAAATCTGGTCTTTTTAGTATTTTGTGTTAATTGTTGCTAGTGAGGTATTGTATACTGAAAATTAAAAACAATTAGATGTCGTACATCAAATGATGACAGATTATATATTGAACGCAAACAACATTATATCAGCCATGTACCAAAATGTCATCTATGTGTGTTGATAAATTTGGGTAAAACAAGCAACTGAATGCTACAATTTAGCGACACATCAAAGTAACATAACCTCACATTACAATGAGAAAGATATTTGGAGGTGGCATGACGTAAAAAAGTCATCCCACAGTCGTATTACTCTATGTACTTTTCAGGTACTCTGCCATCTAGTGTTGGTTATTGCAAGCTCATTTCTCGACACTAGCGACGCATAGCGTCCGTTATTTTCCAATTGCGTCTAAATTTAATATAAGCTTGGTCAATCTGTTTTATATATGATCTAGGATATGATCTAGGGTATAACTTGTTGCTTGTTTAGTAAGTCTATGATTGAACAGCCGACGGGCTCATAAAATATCATATCAATTGAATAATCGATCTTGCTACGTACAACATAATTATATTATATTATTACCCATCTCAACGAGTACTGACGACCACTGCAAAATACGATAATTTGGTCCAGGGAGCATTCTCTTTTGGCACAAGGATGATTTATGTAACATGTTTCTAAATTATTAGTGGATACTCTACATTGACCGAGGCTCGTGTTCAATTTGTGAGCATAACACTAGCGCCAGTGAGCGGTCTAGCGGTTATTTAGTAAGTCTATGCTATTTTCTATTCTGTACTCTTTGGTTTGCTTTACACATTTCTGGGCGCTTTGTGTGGTCTCCCCTCGCTCGCACATTTCTCGGCGCAGCAGCCAGCATTTCTTACCATTTCTTGAATCTGGCAACGCTGCATTTGTTTGTCACATCTGTGGCAATTGGCAGAAATGGCAGACGGCTATAGAGAATCGAATATGCCGTGAGTGTGCCATTGGCGATATTTGAGTTGTTTCACTTAATATTTGGAGGTGTTTAGTTGAAGCGTCAAGACAGAAAATGGGTTTACTTTTAAAAAAATAGATATATTACTGAAAGTGGGGATTTGCAGCTTGGAAATTTACGATTTTATTGCAGTACAATGGAAGATGAAGGAAGACATAAAAAAGTGGAAGCTGGAAGAGAAAAAGTAAGTTTCTGTAGGTTAATTAAACCTACATTTCGAGATTTAATTAAAATCAATACACTTTTTAATACAGTTTACATTACTGTTTTGGAATATGTTAATATAGCAGGACGACAAGCAACATCAGTAGTTAAATTGTGGTCCACTTTTTATCTGCGTCTTCATCGATATAGGTCTAATGTTTTGCCTTCTTGAGGTATTTGTTGGTGAATTATAATATGTTCCCAATAGGAACGATTGGAGAAAGCTGGGTTTGCAGTGAAAGATCTGCCCTTGGTCAGAACACTATGAATGAAAGAATTATGTTCCCTTCATATGTTATTAACAACAAGAATTTTGAATACCGTCTTCATACCATAACAACCCTGTTAGGCTTAACTCATTTTAACTACCTCTGTTTATATCGAGTAAAAAGTTATGAAAAAAAAAAAAAGGTTATATGTACTAGCCTAATTTCTGTGTGGAACAGATTTGTTACGTCTTTCCTCTTTTGTGTTACCGGTAATATAGCCTATAGGGAAAATTTTAGAACATGGATTGCACCTAGCAAATTATGTCTTAAAGTACTAAAAAGAGCAGATTTCTCTGCGTTTGTCGAATGCGCATCATTATATTTACGAAAAGGCACTTTTCAGTGCCAATAATTTATTTTGTGTGCACAAGGTTGGAATTTTGAAGTAAGATGATGGATATGACATTTGGTAGACTATAAATCTAAATAAATAGTACCTTACTTTCTTTACAGTAATTTGGGATAACTTTGTACCACCTCTATCATATTTTTATACATAACTAAAATAGTGTCTATTGAAATTGATGTTTAAAAGTAAATTATTTCAGAAAGCTACTTATTATATGGGTTGAGACATAATAAACATAAAAAAATCGTATTTTAATGGGTTAAATTTGACATTTAATGATGGTACAAAGTTACATGGAAAGTTGGGATAACTTTGTACCACACATGATTTTTCCTATTAAATTCGGTTCTCTATATTTCCCTTCGAATTCAAGGTAATTTTTGACCATGCAATAAGAAAATACATGAAAATTTGTTTCATATGAAGTCACAGAAGAGCCATTCCATGCTAAACTGAGCCTGGACACTATTTTTTAAAGTTTAGTATTTCTTTCTGGAGACTAATAGAACTACAGAATACAGAATAAGTTCAACAACATAGTTCACTGTATCTGTGTCTGTTTTATGAACAAATGTGAAGTGTGTACATGCTGAACTTCAGTGTGAAAAATGATCTGTGTTGAGAGTCCTTGAATTGATCCCTCTTTTCATCAATCTGCTGATTTGGTGTCATCTTATCTACAGCAGTAGTTTTCTTTCTCATTTTAGGAATTCATTCTAAAAGCAGGTGAGATAGATAACGAGTTTTAATTACATTAATGGTAACAGTTGTATGTGTCACACTTGTCTGAAAAATTACTCTGAAGTTTATTTTATTTATTAATAAGAAACTAGGGACGCGCTTCCGTACAGGGGCAGCGGCAAATTGGGATTATGGTACTTTGTACTGATTTAATAGTTACTTAATATTGATAAGCGTATTTTGTTTACGAGAATGAAGTGCTTTCAACACAGTATATTATAATATTGAATATGGTTATGTTATGGTACAGAGGTTACGACATGTGACGGTTGTAGTGAGACGTCATTTTCGTGTTGCGAATATAATGTAGCTATCAGATTATTTTTTATCTTAGTGGATGATATTGCTTTACGTACCTTTTAAGCTTTTGTTGTTTTACTGACGGCTTGTGTAATGACGTTGATTCTTGTTGTATGTTCTTTACATAGAGCTGTATACACTGATTGACTGTTGTCTGGAATGGTGTACACAGATCGAATGTGATGACGTCAGTTGACGTTATGGGGAGTTTGAAGTGTGTTAGAACGCTAAATTATTTAAGTCTGCTTTCCACATATCGTTGATTAGTTAGATATTAGATTAAAGAAATTTGACATAGATTAGTGATAAGTTACATGTTAGTTTAGGTTAGACGTCAGTTTAGGTGTGTGTATTTGAAAGATGTTAGTTTAGGGTTTTTTCTTGGAAAGGTTAGACGTCAGTTTAGGGTTTTTTGGAAAGGCTAGACGTCAGTTTAGGCGTGTGTATTTGAAAAATGTTAGTTTAGGGTTTTTTTTGGAAAGGTTAGACGTCAGTTTAGGTTTTTTTTTTGGAAAGGTTAGACGTCAGTTTAGGTGTGTGTATTTGAAAAATGTTAGTTTAGGGTTTTTTGGAAAGGTTAGACGTCAGTTTAGGGTTGCTTGATTCAGAATTAAGACATAATAAAGCTCTGGTTAATGTCTGTCACACCCGTCCTACAGAGTATGACTGAGGTTATTAAACTTTATTTACTATTATGTATGGAAAAGTGAATTAAATTAAATTAAGTTGAATTTTTATAGGAGCCTTTTGTTGTTGTATGAGTTCATGTCATATAGGCTCATTCTCACAAATAAGGTTAGGCCTAGTTTTTAAAAAAATATGAATGAATTTTGTTCTTGCTCCAAAACATAAGACATTTCAAATGCTTTTATTCTTATTATTATTCTTCGTATATGAATAAGAGAAGTGGAGAACATCAAAACAAAATTGGAGAAAGAAACTAAATGCAAATGAAGAAGCCAACAAAAATTTACTTGTTGAAGGAAAGGAAGAGAGATAGGAAGAGGCAGCAAATGCAAAGAAAGGTTTATCTGCAGACATGAACAAACTGAAGGTTAAAGGACGTAAGGATGCTGAAAGGTAGAAGACAGCAGTAGGCAAAGGCTGGAAATGGAACTCCTGAGCTTGGTTCTTACAAGTGTGTGCAGTCACTTCGTTTGTAAGGCAGTTAAAAGAGTGAAGAATGTGCTTCCTACAAGCCCGAGTAAAAAACAAGCAGTTATTTAAAAAACTTTTAGAAGAAAATCCAGATATTCCAAGGACAGTGTTCAAGAAAAGGGAGAAATCTTGGAACTAGGTTCTGGCAGCTGAAGAAGATGAAGTTAAAATTATTATGTGCTTGAGAGTGTGTGACAGAGAAAACACATTTTCAGAATCGATTAAAATGATGTGTCTTATGTTTCATAATAACAATTGATAGGTATTCTTCCAGAACCAACTATGAAGATTACAGGAAACAAGACTCTATTATGTATTTTCCAGAAGTATTGATGTTCTTGAATAATCTTAGAACTAAGTACTACTTCAGTTTGTTGTAATATTGTTAAACTATTTTATTACAATTACTACTATTTAATTTAGTGCTGCCTAAGATCATATGGATCATTTTTAGTTTTAAATTTTAATTACTATTTTGATATACAACACATTAGGTCAAATATAACTTCACAGTGTTACACCTGTCCATCTGAAAAGTGTCACAACCGTCTTGTGCATAATTATTTTTAAAACTTTATGGTTCAGGTACAAACTTGTAATTGTTATAGGAAACGTGTATAACATTAAATAACTTTTAGTACAAAAATTCTCAAGATATTTGTGTTATTAAGTTCACAGAGTTTTCTTGTTTTCATTAGAGGTGTTCACTGCAAGTGCATATTTTTGTCACACCTATCCTCGGACATTCACGATGCTGCTGTCTTAAGTATAGTTAGAATTCTGTGACAATAATTACACAGTAGGTGCAAGGTTTAATGTACAACACTGTGATCCAGGTATGAGACTTGTAGCATGCACTACAAGAAATCGGGGGTCAGTAAAGTAGTTAAAATGTTATGCAAATGTCACACCCATCCGATGGAATGGCTGAAAAAAAGTTTATTGAAAATGTAAAACATTTGCTGTAACAATAAAAAATACTAGCACTTACAGCTTTTAAGGAACCCGGAGGTTCATTGCTTCTCTCACATAAGCCCACCATCGATCTCTATCCTGAGCAAGATTAATCCAGACTCTACAACAATAGATAATAATAGACACAATTTTTATGTGTTTATTACCTACATATACTCGTATGTTTGATATAAGCTATTTTTAATTTGCTAATAAAATTCTTCACAGTCTTAACATAACGACATCTTGCATCTAAAAATTTAAACGCATTATGGAAATTCAAGGCAAGTATTTCATTAATAAGCCCACTATGTGGGACTTAGTAGTAAAAAAATTAATCCTTCGATATAAACTTAAAGTGTGTCTGTAGTAGATATGGTTCCGTAGTCATATTTTATATTAATTTTATGAGAGAGAAGAATTTGATTAAATCATTAGCCTTCCAGTGAGAATGACCACGAGGATCCAGAATACAGAACAGATATGTTTTTTAAGTCGATTAATTAAAAAAAAAATACAAAATTTTGGATTTGGGATTCACTTGATGCCAAAATGTCATATTGACAAAATTACCTTTCTTGAAAATATGTTGTTGTTGTTGTTATCTAATGCCGGGCTTTGGCAACGAAGCCATTAGCGGTCTTGCTCTCCAATATTTCTCTGTGGTGGATCCATCAGGTAGAACTTCACAGGTTTGTAGATGATCTTCAATCATTTCTTCTTCTTCTTCTTTGTTGCATAGAGGGCAATTTGGATTTGTGTAAATTCCTATTTTATTCAAGTGTTTGGCCAAATAATCGTGTTCTGTAAGCAGTCTGAATTTTGCTACTGCAGATTTACGTGGGATTTCTGGAATAATTTCTGTTTTTTTATTATTAAAATGCTCCATTTTTTTATCTATGGCTTTGGTACATAATGCTTGGTTTTGCTTGATTTTATATTTATTTTTAATTATTCTTTTGATGGATGTAAAAGGTAGGCTTGTAAATATAAATGAAAATATAAATGATATTGTGACAGCTACACCGGGGTTCGAACTCTGCTGCCGAAGGTGTAGGCCGCCTCTTCAGCGATGAAATCATTAGGTAGGCCCCTGAGGGCCTTATGGGCCAGTTGTTCCACCGCCATCGCAAATTCTTGTAGGGACTCGCCTGACTGTTGGACCCTCGTTTTTAGTTGGGTCCTAAATGCTGCCGCAAGTTGATGGTCACCACAACGTCCCTCCAGGCCTGCCATTATCTCAGCGGCTGTCCCATCTTCTGGAATGCTGTGAAGAATCTCCGACGCCTGTCCCTGAAGCGCGGCCAGCAGCTGAGTGGTTTCCTCTGCTGGCATCCACCCATTGTGCTCTGCGATGGCCTCGAACTGGCGACGGAATATCGCCCAAGATGTCGTACCGTCGAACTTCGGCGTCTTGACGTTGTAATGTCTGGCTGAAGGCGATGGTTCCGCAGGGCCACTATATGGAGTCCTCAACTCTGTGGCCGCTTCTTGCATGGCACGTCGAACCTCCTCGGCAACTATCTGTTTCTGTTCTCTAGCCTGGCGATCCACCAACGCGAGGCTGTGCTTGTTTTCTTCAGCATGTCGGTCCATCAACGTGAGTATGTGCTTGTTTTCCTCTGCGTGTTTGTCCATCACCTCACTCGTCTTGTCCAGCAACTTGCTCGTCTGCTCTTGACGACGCTCGAGATGGCGGATTTTGCCGTCGAAATGGTCTACCTCCTTTCTCAAATCGGCTACTGTCGCGTTTATAGTTGTAAAATTCTTGTTTAGGTTGTCAAGATCGGCTTTGAGTTCGTCTTTCACGATGGCGACAATTCCATCTACGTGGGCCGAAACGCTTTCAATTTGCGTAGTGACGTCATCTTTCACTCCGCTTATGTCGCCTTTCACTCAGCTTATGTTGCCTTTCACTCCGCTTATGTCACCTTTCACTTATGTCACTTTTCATCTCAGTTTTCACTTCACTTATGTCGTTCTTCACTCCACTTATGTCGCTTTTCAATTCCGCAATGGCTTGCAGGATCAGCTGTAGGTTCTCCATCATGTCGATAATATCCCGATTCTGACACCAGTGTAAATTTATTTCAACTCAACAACAGTGTAACTTTATTATCTCAACAATAGGATTTGCTCTCCACACAGTAACACAGTATTCGTTGGTGCACTCCACTGACGACAATGACAATTTACTTGGACTATTACGAACAACAATGAACTGTTAATCTTAACTAATATTTACAAAGCACTATTTACAACACAGAACGGTCAGTTCTCAGTTCACAGCTCGTTTGTCTTGGCTAGTTCTTCTAGCTCAGTCACTCGCGTTCACAGAATCTCGAACCACAGACCTTCAGAGACGATCCGTGAACTTCGAACTCAGGTCCCCCAACTGCGGTCCACTGCACTCGAACTCCGGGCTTCAGGCTCCACAGTTACGAACACAACTCAAGTCGCGCTCTGGTCTCAAAGCTGGCTTCACTGCTACACAAGACTAGCTTACTGACTGACTGAATTTCACTTGCGTTTCTTCTTTTATAACTAAACCATAGTTACGAGAAATTTCTACGGGTGTCCTATTATCTGGATATCTCCACTTCAGACGAACTTCTGGAAGATTCGGGAGGGTCCGTCCCCCCCTTCACTCTGCACGTAGCAGTTTGCTTCCTTCAATTCTCGGCAAGCACCAGATGCGCGCGCAACCTCCCTTCGCGCATCGCAGTAGTACACCGCCCCTCTACCCTCTCAGCATCCAGACGCTCCTCTCGCCGCCACACCTAAGCGAGCAACGGACACGCGTTCGAACCCCGGTGTAGCTGTCACATTATGTAAAGAGTCCCTAAGAATTTCTAATATGTTTTGTATTTGAAAGACTTGGAATTTTAATTTCACTAATAGTTGGTAGGTAGACTGTGGAAGGGAACCTCTCACTCCAAATAACATACCTTTGACAACCTACTGAGTAACAGGTATGTTATATTTAGAATTGAGGTAAGGTTAGCCATGGTTCATATAGCCTATTTCTTGTTTTTCCTTGTTGACCTTGTCCGCTTGTGAGAGATTTCTCTCAAAACGAATGGTTGGATCTAATACCATGGCCTTATCCTTAACCCTGTCAATGGCTATGATGTCCGCATGCCTGTTGGAATCTGCGACTGAAATGCAATGAACCTCTTCATGAACCTCCCAACCAAGGTGTCTTAGGACTTCTGTAATACTTGTCCTCACTCTGATGTCTGTTGTTCCGTAGCAGCTAGCTTTTCTTACAGAATCCCAATATGTGACCAATAGTTTCTGTCTCGTTACATCAGTATGCCTACAACGGGTTGTATTAAAGGATCTGCCAGGAACAGATCTTACAGGAATAAGATTGCAAGAAAGCTTCACCACATTGACTTATTCAGATGTTGAAAGAGGTTTTTTGTGGGACATCCATGAATTAGCTTTAGGGCACTCAGCTTACATGATCACTCCTTTCCCTTTATGTGGCAGTTGACACCAAGCTTGGAAAAATATCGTTCTTAGAATTTCTCTAAGTTTCCTCCCACTGGTCTTTGGAGGAAGAGATGAATTAGTAAAATTAAGTTTTCCAAGGGCCTCGTTTTTCTCTTCTTCAAGATTCCATATATGATGTAAATGTGGATCATGAAGGAGCTGAAAAGATTACAGATATTAAAATGCTATATACCGGCTTCCCATTTCGCACACAGTATACCTAGTCCACGAACTTCTTAGATGAACATAACAAAGAATTTGGAGTGTCATCTGGTAACATCTGATTTCTTTGACAGCACTTCTAACTATTTTGTCAAGATCTCTGAAGAAACCGGTGCATAATTGATTTAAAGGCACACATTGTAAGGGATATATGAGACTAGGCCACACATATTCATTAATCATTTTTAATTTCTGCTCATATTTAAGTAATTTTGTTTGTACAAGGCCATTAAGATCAGATGTTAGATTTTTAACAATTCTTTCTTTGTCAATTGAAATTTCATCAATAAAATGAAAACCAAAATATGTAATACATTCTTTTTTATCTGTTATTGAATCAAGTTTTGAACCTTGTAAAGTTGTAATTTTTCCCTGTGTTAACTTTCCTTTCTTAGTAGTATAGCTTTACTTTTTGAAAGATACATTAAAAAGTACATTAATATTTCCGTTTATAATGAATACTCACTTTGGTTATAGTGAATCTAAAACTAGGACATTTCCCAAGAAAATGTAATTTTAAAATGGTCAAAATGGTAATTTAGGAAACCTTTGTCTTATAAACTTCCAAGAATATGTTCAGAACAAAATCTCAAACCTTCTACTCCTTAAGTGCATTGAAAGACAAAGGATCAGACAGTTTGAAACATGTTAAAGAGAATAGTGTATGCAGTGAGGGATAAAGGAAGGATTAGTTCTGACCTCTTTAAATAGGAAGATAAAATGTTTTCTTTTGTAAAAGGGAGTAGAGTGATGACCAAAGGGTAAATATAAGAAGGATTACAGTATAATGGTCCACAACCCCTCCTCCTGCATCTTTGTAAAAGTGAACCTGGGGAAATTCCAAGGCTGAGTACACAGTAGCATACCGGTACCTCTAGTGGGAAGAGGTGCGAAATCAGTCAGTACCTACTACCTACATAGCCAGATTAGATTCAGGTTTCGAACTGTGAACATTAGGATGTCAGAACGTAAAGTGTTTAAGTTGGAAGATACAGCAAACATTAGTATTGATATTGAATGTGGTCTGTCCCAAACAGGCATTAATACTATATGTATAGCAACGTCAATAGTATAAAAACAGACACTTTGGTTTTAGTGAATCTCGGATATAGTGAACGAAATATGCTGGTCTGCAGAGGTTCACTATATCCGAAGTTGATGTACCGGAATTCTGTATGGCTTTAATTTAAGTAATTTTGTTGCTTGACGAACAGATTCATAATGTAGGCCTACTTCTGTTTCCTGCACCAAATGCTTAAGTGATTTTTGTGGGGTGTGCTCTAGACCCTGTCCTATCTCGTCTAATTTTTTTTCTGTAAGAACATGTCTCCTCCTTTGTATTTTACGATCATTTACTGAACCTGTCTGTCTGAATTTTTTGGCTAACCTTCTTATTGTAGTGGCATTAGGCATGAGTCTATTTGGAAATTTGTTATGGAAGTTCTGTTGTATTTTCGCACAAAATTTTCTGTATTTTATGTACATAGTAAGCATATACACACATTTATGTAATGAAAATCGCATTGCAACAATGCCGAAAAAACACATACACAGACACATATTAAAGAACTAACCTTAAAAACAACGACAATCATTCTTATCATACTGCTTGGTAACTATAAAACTAAGCTGCGTGACATATATGCTCATTACATGGATTAGAGATGGTGTGATATCAGTTGACTGCGATTCGGTCTGCTCACTTGGCCTAAACCTGAAGTGTGCACTCTGTATTTAGGGATTTTCACCTCGTCATAAGATGTAGCTTGCCATCATAGTCATGAGATAACTTCAGTCATTCTAGTGAATCAATGACACTGCTTTCTGATTGTTGACAAGTTTTGATGAAATGACTCACAGGTTCTAAAAATGTAATTTAATTGTTTGTCGTAGAGGAAAAATAATTAGAATTGAGAGTGATTTTGGCTATGAAATGAGAAATCTAAGGAAATTATTATTACCATTCTTACTAGTGGCAAGGAAGAATGGACAGCTCGCAGTAATGAAAAATGATAAACAGAAAGTAAACGGAAAAATGTACGACCTGAAATATTGTTAGGAGAATTTAGATCACCATGAATTTGGTACTAAAAATAAAAAAAAAAGAGTGGGATAGTAATATCAACAGAAACATGTAATAAAGTTCAATGAATAGAGATGAGAGCTTCTGAGATAGAAGTCATTGAATGAGGAAGCCAGTGCAGCAAGATCAGTTTATGAAAATAAAGTGTAGAAATGCACACCATACTACCAGAGACAAGATTCAGCAGAGAGAACACAAAGAACGTAAGGAAGAATGAAGAAATGCATAGCAAGCAGCCTGAAACAGAAGTCAGCTGTGATGGTGTGAGGGCAGTAGAAGGGTTAGAGAATGACATGAGGGCTTGTATAGAGTTTAAGATGAAGAAGCTAATAAATAAAGTGTCAGGGAATGAAGGGGCAACGAGGGCTAAAGGAAGAGAAGAAAATAGAATAAAAGAAGGACTCATGAAATCAGTGTAGGAATGAGTAATACTCACAGAACAAGAATAGAAGCAGGGAGGACACAAGGATGAAAAGTGTAGACCATTTCACCGAAGAGAAGTCTACTGTTGCGGGAAGGAGTAAAAAGTCGCGGAACATATAATCTTAGAAATTGGTGTATGGGAGGTCTGAAATAAGGTATTATCTGAGCATGGTCTTCCACTCCGTCCTTTGTTACACAAGTTGAGAGTTGCACCAGGTTCATTACAAGCATGAATAGACCATCACACAGTGCTGATGTCTACACATTCATCTTCATGATAAGCCTTCATTCTTCTGATGAATGTCAGTTGAGGTCACATTTTCTGCTCTTAGAAACTATCACAGCACACTGTTCCGACATAATGCTGTTACGTGCTGCCATGTTTGACTATAATTTGGAGTGCTCTAGCAGCAGAGGTACAAAACTTGAGTCTGTGAAGCATGAAAGTTCACTGAGTAGAATGTATGACAGCTAGTACTCCGAAATATGTTAACAATAACGCAAAAAATAGGTGTTACTTTTCAAAACACCTAATGAACAATCCATAAGTTCTTATCTAGTGACATGTTTTCTGTTTAAGAAATATGGCTATGCCGTGTTGTAGGAAATGTTCAAAATATAGCACTCTGCTTATGCTGAAAATACTTCCAGCAATGTGGTGTTGCATTGCTGATTGTTGAAAGAATGAATTGAGCTCTCTTGCATTTGCAACATATGCAAAGTGATAGATACAAATATGTAAAAAGAGAGCCTTTTCTTACTTCGTATTACATATTTTCCTTGTAAATTGCTTATATTTTCATTGGACTGTGACAGGTTATTGTTTAATATTGTTTCACTCAGAACAATTTCTTCTTTTCTTTCTGCAAATAAACTTGATCTTATTTTCCTACTCCCTGAAAGGAATTATTCCATCGTCATTGAGTTCTATTACAGATCTGGAGAAACCTGTTAATGTATAGTATTTCCAGGACAATCAAAATTCCTTTATATTTCAGTTGGTTCTTCATCTTGACAAAGACGTCAAGAAAATCCATATTTTTGGATGTCACTGAAAATTCTATTACTTGCCCTCAGGGACAGTCATAGACCCCACACCATGACAATTAAAGAGCAATGATCCAACGATCATAGTACATTCATTCCATTCATAGTTATCCGCCCAAGTGCAGGTCCTTCACTGCAAACCCAGCATTCTCCAATCTTCCCTCGTTTTCACCTTCTTTTCAGCATACGGTTCATACATGTTAATGTTAATCTGATACTTTCTTCTGCCCTGAACTTTTTTCCCATTCACCATTTCTTCAGTGTATCCTTCAGTAGGCTAGCCAGTGAACCAGCTATTTTTTTTTTCTCTTCCTAATCGGTTTCAGCATTATTCTTTCTTCACTCTTTCTAGCAAAGTTTCATTTCTTATTCTGTCTGTCCATTTCACATGCTCCATTCTTCTCCATATCCACATTTCAAATCCTTCTAGTCATTTGTCTTCGCTTTGTCGTAATGTCTATGTTTCTGCTCCATACAATGCCACACTCCACACAAAGCACTTCACTAGTCTTTTCCTTAGTTTTTCACTAAAGATTCGTAGAAAATGCTCCTTTTTCTATTAAAAGCTTTCTTTGCCATTGCTGCCCTTTTTGAATTCTTGGCAGCAGCTCATGTTACAGTACACTCCAAGTATTTGATGCTGTCCACTTGTTTCACTGCCTCATTTCGAATTAGCATGTTTACTTTATTTTACTTTCGATAACCATGGTCTTTGTCTTGTTTGCATTTATCTTCATCTCATAGTTTTCACAGCTGCCATCTAGCTGCAGTAGCATATTATAACTTAGTATCATCTCTTCTGATTATAACGCCATATTATCAGCAAATCTTATGCACTTTATTCTTCCTCCTACTATCACCCCTCCCGTATTCTGAAAGTAGTTCTTCACTATATTCTCCAAGTAGATGCTGAGCAAGATAGGTGATAAAGGGAATCCTTGTCATACTTCTGACACTATTCAACTTCCCTTTGACATTTCTTCCCTTATCACTGACTTCAGCTAGTTTCATATAACAATTACTGAACAGCCTCCTCTCTTTCCAACTCACACTATTTTCTTCAGGATCCCCATAAGTTTATTCCAATTCACTTGGCCGAAATTCATTTCCAAGTCCACAAATAATACATAGGCCTACACTTCTTTATTTTCTCTAGATATCTTAGCTTTTTGTTTGCTGCTCAGTCCAGTTGCCTTTCTTGTACCTTTTACCTTCTTCAAGCCAAATTGCTCTTCTTCCAACTCTCTGTTCATTTTAGAATATAATCGTTGATTCAATATTCACATGAGAATCTTCACCAAGTACGATATCAAGCTGATAATCCTGAACCTATTACATTTCTTGGCATTATTTTTCTTCGGTATTGGCAGCATAACTTTCTCTGTGAAATCTTCAGGCCATTCACCTTTGATCATAGTACAGTAGCACAAAAATCCTTGAAATATAAGTTTATGCTTTTACTGTTAATTTAGTAGGAAAAAATTTCCAGCTGAATATGAAGTTAAATAACAAATTCATTATAGTCGTAATTCCTTTTAGTTTAATGTTAAACATTTTAATTATTTGCCTAATTAAGTCATTTTCAACGTAGAATTTAAAAAGGATAAGTTATTTTGTTATTGAAATTAAAATTTCAACCATGACTATACCTGTAATACAAATCGAAACTATCCCATTGAAGAACAAAATTGACAAAATACTACAGAAAGGGAAGAAGATTATCAAAATACCATGGAAGAGGTAAATAATGTGAATGCTTTAAATTGTGCCTAAGGAAACAGAAGCACGCCCCTACAGAAGAGAAAGACGACCATATGAAGGATAGCTTCTATGAGGAATTGGAACATACTTTTGATCAGTTACCTAGATATCACATGAAAATTTTATGAGGGGATTTCAACGCTAAAGTAGGACGGGAGGATATTTTTAGACCAACTACTGGAAAAGAAAGCCTACACGTAATTAGTAGTGACAATGGAGTTAGATTAGTCAACTTCACCACATCGGAAAATTTAATTTTCAAAAGTACAACATTCCCCCATAAGGATATACATAAATATGCTTGGACTTCTCCAGATGGATTGACACACAACCAAATAGATCACATCTTGATAGATAAACGGAGACACATTAGCATGGTAGACATTCGAACTTTCAGGGGTGCAGACTGTAATTCTGACCATTATTTGGTAATTGGAGAATTAAGAGAAAGACTATCAGTAGCCAAGCTAGTAGAGCAATAAGTTAATATTACTAAATTCAATATTTTGAAATTAAAGGACGAGGAAACTGAGCAAAATTATCAGGTCGAAATTTCGAATAGGTTTGTCACTCTAGAAAGTTCTGACGAAGTTGAGAAAGAATTAGATGTTAACAGCGTGTAGGAAAATATCAGAGATAGTATCAAAATTGCAGCTGAGCAGAGCATAGGTTATTATGAAACTAAGAAAAAGAAGCCGTCGTTTGATGAAGATTGTTGCATGGTAGTAGAAAGAAGGAAACAGGCAAAATTGAAATTCTTACAGGATCCAGTTGAGGAGAAGAGAGATAATTATTTCAATGAAAGACGGGAAGCAAGTCGTACACTTAGGAATAAAAAGAGAGGTTACTTGAAGGAAAAACTGAATGAGGTAGAAACAAATAGAATAAAAACGTTTGAGATTTATATAAGGATATAAAGGAATTTAAGAACGGATATCAGCCAAGGGTAAACGTGATCAAGGATGAGAATGGTGACTTGCTTGCAGACTCTCCATCAATCCTAAACAGATGGAAAAACTATTTTGGGCAACTACTAAATGTACATAGGCCAAATAGAAATGATCGGGACGAAATTGAAATACAAACTGCTGAACCATTTATACCCGAACCCACGCTTTCGGAAGTCGAAATTGCGATAGAAAATCTGAAAAAGTACAAGTCTCCAAGTATTGATCAAATTCCAGCAGAATTAATACAAGAGGGTGGAAGTGCATTATATAGCGAAATTTATAAACTTGTACTTGCTATTTGGGAAAAGGAAATTGTACCAGAACAATGGAAGGAGTCCATAATTGTACCTATTTTTAAGAAGCGGGACAAAACCAACTGTGGTAACTTTCGAGGAATATCACTTTCGTTGACGTCGTACAAAATTTTGTCCAATATTCTTTTGAGAAGATTAACTCCGTACATAGATGAAATTATTGGGGATCATCAGTATGATTTTCGGCGTAATAGATCGACTATTGATCAGATTTTTTGTATTCGACAGATAATGGAGAAAAAATGGGAGTATAAGGGTACATCACATCAGTTATTCATAGATTTCAAAAAGGCATATGACTCAGTTAAGAGGGAAGTATTATATGATATTCTTATTGAATTTGGTATTCCCAAGAAACTAGTTCGATTAATTAAAATGTGTCTCAGTGAAACATACAGCAGAGTTCGTATAGGTCAGTTTCTATCTGATGCTTTTCCAATTCACTGTTTGGAATTGAATGGGTTACATCAGCTTCTTGTCTATGCGGATCACGTGAATATGTTAGAAGAAAATCCACAAACGATTAGGGAAAACACGGAAATTTTACTTGAAGCAAGTAAACCGATCGGTTTGGAAGTAAATCCCAAAAAGACAAAGTATATGATTATGTCTCGTGACTAGAATATTGTACGAAATGGAAATATAAAAATCGGAGATTTATCCTTCGAAGGGGTGGAAAAATTCAAATATCTTGGAGCAACAGTAACAAATATAAATGACACTTGGGAGGAAATTAAACGCAGAATAAATATGGGAAATGCGTGTTTTTATTCGGTTGAGAAGCTTTTATCATCTAGTCTGCTGTCAAAAAATCTGAAAGTTAGAATTTATAAAACAGTTATATTACCGGTTGTTCTGTATGATTGTGAAACTTGGACTCTCACTCTGAGGGAGGAACATAGGTTAAGGGTGTTTGAGAATAAGGTGCTTAGGAAAATATTTGGGGCTAAGAGGGATGAAGTTACAGGAGAATGGAGAAAGTTACACAATGCAGAACTGCACGCATTGTATTCTTCACCTGACATAATTAGGAACATTAAATCCTGACATTTGAGATGGGCGGCAGGGCATGTAGCACATATGGGCGAATCCAGAAATGCATATAGAGTGTTAGTTGGGAGACCGGAGGGAAAAAGACCTTTGGGGAGGCCGAGACGTAGATGGGAGGATAATATTAAAATGGATTTGAGGGAGGTGGGATATGATGATAGAGACTGGATTAATCTTGCACAGGATAGGGACCGATGGCGGGCTTATTTAAGGGCGGCAATGAACCTTCGGGTTCCTTAAAAGCCATTTGTAAGTAAGTAAGTAAGGGAAACAGAAGGCAGAAAAAGGGCAAAAGCTCAAAAAGGAAAAGTAAAATATTGATTGTGTAAGTTGTGCATTCTTAAATTGGTCTGATTTCAGTGGTACAAGCAGGGTGCCAATTAAGATTTATAATGAGGAGTGGATAGAATCCTAGATAGAGAATACCACACATAAAATTATTATTATTATCTTCATTCGATATGGCTCAACGCTTGGTCGCACTGAGTTGCTTGTCTTACATCTTTATCATATAAATAATAATTATATCCATGAGCAGACTTGAGATTAGATGTGTAATTCCTAAGTTATTGATTGTTGTCAGCTTGCTGGTGATGATGATACAATATTATTTTCTTTGCTTACATTATACTGTATTTTATAAAGTATACTCGAATTAAAACAATTATACGAGGCGCATCCAGAAAGTAAGTTTCCCGATTTTTTCCCCTTGAAAGTAAACGTAATTAGCCGTGTCAATTGCGCATGTGTAACAGATCTATGACGTATCAATCATATGACAGCTGGACAGGTCCCGCCTGGTGCCAGTAGCATGGCAGCAGTGGTCCAAAATGGAAGCTCTTATTCCTTCTCCCGCCGTCTGCGAGGTTCAGTCGATGATAAAGTTCTTTAATGCACAAAGCATTGCGCCAATTGAAATTCATCGGCAGCTCTTGTCAGGTCTATGGGCCGAACATCATGAGTAAGCAGATGGTGCGTTGCTGGTGTAGGCAGTTTTCCGAAGGTCGTCAAAGTGTCCATGATGAAGAGCGCAGTGGGCAACCGTCCCTCATCAATGATGATTGTGTTGAGCTGGTGCAGCAGTGCATCATGGAGAACCGTCGCTTCACGATTACGGAGCTGAGCAGCCATTTTCCGCATATATCGCGATCCTTGTTGCATGAGATTGTCACTAAGCACCTGCTGTTCAAAAAAGTGTGTGCCAGGTGGGTGCCGAAAAACCTGACACCCGAACACAAAATGCAACGTTTAGGAGCAGCACTGACATTTCTGCAACGGTATCACGATGACGGCGACGAGTTGATAGTTTTCTTCTTCTTCTTCTTCTTCTTCTTCTTCTTCTTCTTCTTCTTACTTCGTGACTAAGATCATTTTCAAAACGCAATTTTGTTCCCCTCGTATTTTTTACTCTGTTCATAATCATTTCTTAAATTTGGAAATTTAACTAGAATTTGCCGAAATTTTAATTCTTTCTTCTCACCGCTCTCCCGTCTTTTCTCTTCTTTAACTCTTCTCATGCTGAACTTCCAATTCTTGATCTGTATACATATTTTACTTTCGTTTACTGCTGCTCCTGTTGCTCCGACGACCCTGTATTACTTTAGCTTAGAGCATCGCTCTTTCTATGGTGATTATTGCAATTTGAAGCATGTTACAATACGTTTACTCATCTTGACTAATTGATATTTGTGTATTTTGATGTAGTGATTTTTTTGAGTATTAGCCTATCGAAAATTGTTGGTAGATAATTTTATTTTCCTTGTCAACTTCCATTGGTTCGTTTGTGTCCATCTCGAATCTTTATTGTTGAATCTGGCATATGCTTCTAGCTATGTTGTAAACTAAAATTATTTTCAATTGATTATAATTATTTTTCTGCTGACTATCCATTAGGCCTACATATATAAAGAGACATTTTCGAAATTTCTGGGCTCTAATTGAGATAGCCTTCAGCAATTTGGCTAAAATGAGCAGGAGTTTCATTATCCATGTTTGTTTTTGTAATACCTTGAATACAGCTTATTTGTGCTACAGTAGTGGAAATCAGTATAAAGGCACTGTGTTTCCTACTGAAAGTAATAGGTACAATGTCTTAAGCATACATGTATCCAATTTATTATGAAAGTAGTAGATATAAGACATACAAAAATCATGACAGGATTAGTTTATTTCATAACACGAGTAAAAAAATAAAGGCATTTGCATTTCCTGGATGGAAATTGGTATATAGGCACACTCTGTCCTATTGTGTTATTGCATTGTTAGTACTTTATCGAACCTCCATTGTTCCTAATTACCTCAAGAAGTCTCTTAGACATTGTTTTTGTTAGGGTTTGTAGTTCTTGCATTAAAATTGTCGCCCACTCTTCTCGTATCACTCTTTTCAGCTCACATACTGCCTCAAATTGCCTTCCATTGTGATAAACACGCCTTTGCAAGTATCCCCAAAGATTTTTCACGGGATTCAAATCTAGGCTACGTGCAGGGCAGGGCAAGACATCAATATCTTTTTCTTCAAACCATTTTTTGGTTGTAACAGAGGAATGGACAGATGCATTATCTTGTTGAAAAATTAGACTTTGTTCCCCTGGGTCCTCATAAATTCTAATCAATTCTGTCTCTAGCATCTCAGTGTACATGTTAGAGTTCATTCTAGTGTTCAGCTAAGCAATGCGTGATTTACCTTTAGCACAAAAAGCTGCCCAAATCAAAACACTTCCGCCACCAAAATTTCTGCTCATTCTTACCTGCTGCTCTGTTCTCAGATCATGCCAATAATATTGAAATCCATCCGGCCCATCTAAATTAAACTTCTTCTCATCACTGAAGCTCACTTTATCCCATTCTGAAGTCCATGACATGTTTTTCAGCAAACTACAATCTAGCTCGTTTATGTTTGAGTGTTTGAGCTGGTTTATGAAGTCGTTTCTTGAATGCAATGCGTTTGTCATTTGACAAAATTTGTCATACACGTTTGGCAGTTACTGGCAACTGTAAATCAGCAATAAGTTGAGAAGAATAATTGTTTGTGACCCTTGCTTTGTGCAAAAGTAACCATTTCGATGCCCCACATAATTTTCTACTTCGTCCATATTTTTCACTCTTTTCATAGCGTGCGCCCAATCTAAAAAAATTATCAATCACTGAACTAGAGTGGTTCAACTTCTTGACGATTAGAGAATCCCATTTTTTTGTACGCACCGATTTTTTGCTTTTCCATGGCATAACAGTTTTCTGTGTGGCATTGTCACAATAGTGGTTTATGTACACAACAAGCATTGCCACTAATGGTGTCTGTTTACTAACTGCAGTAGAGGCAAGTACGCACACCCTAACACTACACAGAGCTGACTGCCTTTATACTGAGTTCTACCCTCTACCGACTGAATTGCTGATGTTTTGTCATATACTGTACTACTGACATCAGATTCAATACCATTTGAATGCATTTGTTAGTGTACTGCATCTCATACTATTGCAGGTACACTGTAGACAAATATTCCAACAGAACATGTTAATTTTCCTATAAATATCCATGCTTTTAGACTGACTTCCACGTCTGTATACTGATTTATGTTGTATAAGTTAATTGGTTATTTTACGATGCTTTATCAACTGCTGTGGTTATGTAGCATCTGAAAAAGATGATGATAATGCCAGTGAAATGAGTTCAGGGTCCACCTCCGAAAGTTACCTAGCATTTGCTGCTAATGGGTTGAGATAAAACTCTGCGAAAAAATTTAACAAGGTAACTTGTCTCAACCAGGATTTGAACCCTGGTCTGCTCGTATGTATAAGTTTGAAATGTACGTTTCTGCTTAATATTTTCTGATTTGCAAATATGAGGATTGAAGTGCTGCAATTCTGACGAGAAACATGTTGGGACTTAGGTTCTATGAGAACCTAATCTTAAGGACCAATAATACCTTCCAAAGTTGGCCAAACATTTCAGAAACTCTCTGTATAACATGTTATGTGGTGATTGGTTGTCTTATGTGTCATTGCACACATTATTTGAACTACACTATTAAACTTTATGAAGTCCAGTAATATGTCAAGGCCTCCTTCCTACAAAATAGACGACGAATAAATAGCTCTGTGATGACAACAGAAAGAATCTAGTAGGCTGTGATTGAAAACTGTATATTACAGTATTAAAAAAAGTAATTTTCGACCACTTGGAGGAAGTCCCGGTTTTCAGCAAAATATTGAGTGCATTTTATTCTTATTTAGAATTGCTTTCGCTTGTCTGGAAAATATGCTGGTAAATAGTCATAAATTATGTTTGAATAATAATGGTGCACAAGTAACATAACATTAATTCTTCAGAAAATACAGCATGAGTTTATTTAAGTGTGGGTTCGTTTGAAAATACTTCTAGATTAGTTTGGTACTTATTTACGTAAAATCATTGATAAAAAAAAAATGTGTAGTTTACAACATAATTTTGTTCCAATACATTGTGTCTTTCTAAAGTATTAATGAACGATTTGGTTTATCACATTTTTTCCAGAATACTCTATAACAAAACTCTAATAAAATTCTTAAACATATGAAGTGTAAGAGAGTGGTGCTTTCTGTCACGATACAAGGAATTAAATGGTAGGTTTCACATGAGGCCAGTAGTTTAGTGTTGTGCCTGCTGCTAACGGACTGTTAGGCCACCAGTTCCTTACACTGCACTGCCATGACAGTATACAGCCTATTGTGCCACAGTGTCTTTTTTTCGAATTTCGTTGGTAATTTCTGCTAGAAGTTCTTGAAATGATTTCTTAAACATGGAAAAATAAGGGGGGAAAAAAAGCTTTTTATAGTCCTGATGTAAATAATCAAATGAAGTGTGAAATAGTCCTAGATTCTGTCATTCCAAACCCAATGAATGGACCCAGACTCTTCTTCTATTTTTACGTCTATTCTTTCTCCATATGAGCAAAGTTGCCAAAAGTGTATCTCTCTCTAAGCCCATGTTCACTGGAAGACTGAAAAATTTTCTACAAAAATTTAGTATATTAAGCAGTGCTTCAAACATTCATTCACAGCATCACCAATGCTCGTTTGCAGTGCCATTAACACGCATTTGCAGTGCCACTAACAAGCTACTAGTGGCACTGCTAAGTGGCCTCATCTGAAGGGATCCTAAGTCAAGTAGCTACCATTATTATGGCTATATTCATTATCATTGTAGTTCTCTTCCTCCACCTTGTTGCCATTCTTTCCCTCCTCACATCATCATCGTCGTCGTTTTCATCACCATGATCACCTCCAGTGCTACTATTGCTCCCACCTCCATCCTCACCAACCTGCTGCCACCATCACCATTCTTCATGATAACTATGAGCATATGTCATAATGAAGTGCGTTTTCTTTGTAGCTTGCTGCATATTTAAAGAAAAAGAATGCATCATCTCATCAGAGTGAACAAAAGAAGAAAAAGAAGGTAGAAAATGAAACAGAGGGAACAAGAGAGATTGCTTCTCCAGAAGAATCATTGGATTGCAGTTCTTTGACTTCATCAATTGAATTGGTAAATATTCTGTTTTAGAGTATATTGTGATATACAGGTTGTTTTATCTTTATTTGTGTTACAAGCAGTTGTCATAGTTCTTTAATATTAAATCCATTTTTATAACATACATTATGATTTGTGGAAATATTCTGCATTTCATTAAACTGGACCACCACACTCAAAAACTGTCCTCGATTGACAACAAACGTTTTCTGTAAGTAGATTGAAGAAATTTATTACAGTTCAGAGTTCAGAATTTAGATGACAAAAAAAAAAAAAAAAAAAAAAAACTTAATTCACGACCAATATTATTAATTGTTCAGCTTGATAGAATATCGTGACTATGTCTTTATTGTCAGTAAAAGCTCCATTGAAGTAGCTTTCCCAATTGGTAGATTCTCAACTAAAATTTGGAAATAAAATTAAACTGCACTTTCTTACTCTACAAACTGAAGAACAGACCAAATATAAATTGAGTTGTGATAGGTAATAAATAGTTGTGTGTGAGATTTCTACTAGGAAATTTAAATTTTAAAATTATGGTTTTTGGTCCTCTAGCCTATATAAAGAATTCTGTTGACAAACTTTTATGTTGTTAATGAATCTTTGTTTATGAAAAAGTGATTGGGGATTTATGAAATTCTTGGATTGTGTGAACCGTCTTTATGCTTGGTTCACAGATTTTAGTTCTTGTTTATACCACATTCTGTCAGGGTACAAATGTAACCAAACTTATTGTTAATTAAATTTTTATTAAGATAATAAAATATTTTATAAAATGTTGTCTTTCTTTAACACTGTTCACATATTATAAAACATTGTCTTTCTTCAGCATTGTTCATATATCAGTTATTTTTGAAAGTGCTTAAATAATTAAAAACTCATAGTTTTGGGGAATTGCTGAAAAAATGGTGTAATTCTTTTTATTGATATCATTTGATAAGTAAGTTTTATTGTGTAGTAATTTTGTTTCTTCAGAAAAACTTGAAACATTCTTTTAGGAAATTGCTGACTTAAGCTCTTTCATGAATAAAGACAATTTCTTTTCCAATTTATTTCTATTTTTATACTGTACTATAATATTTCTTAGGCTCATCTACAATGCTCGTATTTACTTACTTTTCTCCGTTCTGTCCATTCTTTACTTACTTACAAATGGCTTTTAAGGAACCTGGAGATTAATTGCCACCCTCACATAAGCCCGCCATTGGTCCTTATCCTGAGCAAGATCAATCTGGTCTTTACCATCATATCTCATCTTCCTCAAATCCATTTTTATATTATTCTCCCATCTGCGTCTCGGCCTCCCCAAAGGTATTTTTACCTCCGGCCTCCCAACTGACACTATATATGCATTTCTGGATTCGCCCATATGTGCTACATGCCCTGTCCATCTCAAACGTTTGGATTTAATATTCCTCATTAAGTTAGGTGAAGAATACAATGCGTGCAGTTCTACGTTGTGTAACTTTCTCCATTCTTCCCTTTTAGCCCGAAATATTTTCCTAAGCACCTTATTCTCGAACACCCTTAACCTCTGTTCCTCTCTGAGTGAGAGTCCAAGTTACAATGCTTGTATTACATGACATGACATTCTGTTGGGACTTGTGCTGTGGGACAAATGTATTCGTGAAGCTTCTAGTGCATTGGCATTTGCTACATAAGAGAACTTACTGTCATAACAAAATTCCATGAAATTTGAAATCTAAAATTGAAATGTTGAAGAGACTTGTTCTGAGTTTCTGTAGACAAACCATTTTTTTTTCTTTGTACTTTGTACAATGCTCGTATTACTTTCTAAAATATGTTTCATAACATTTATTTTACATAAATTAATATTACTTGGTTAGAATGTACAAAAAGTTGAAAAAAAAAAAAATCGAAGTTTACGCTGTTTGCCAATTCAAGATCCCTCTGTAAAACTCATGACTCTCTTAGAAATATATTTAATTACTAGCCGTACCCGTGCGCTCTGCTGCACCTGTTAGAAATAAATATAAAGTAATTACATAATTAAAATAGGATGTTTGATCCAGGGAACATTCGTGTTTGTTAGAAGGATAAATCGTTTAATATGTTACTTAATTGAAATTGTATTTAAATAATTAAATTGCGATCATTTTGGTCCAGAGAGCAGTCATTTGGTGCAATGACAATTCCTTTAACATGTTTCTTATTTGTTATTACATGCAACTATAGTTTAATGAAGATTGACATATCATTTAGTTTTAATGTGTAAACTTTATATTACTTGCTATATGGTTCCATTGAATTATGGTAATAACTTAATTTTAACCATTGTTTTCTACGTCTTCAGTAAATGGCGCTTGGCCCACTATGGTTCTGAACCCTTCAAATAAACAGTGATATGTAAATATATTTCTTTCTTTCGAAAATGTAAGAATTCACGATCTCCTGTGTACCATTGCCATGTAATGAATAAATGTGTTTTTTCTTCCTACTCAAAAATTTTATATTTTGCACATGGGAATTACTGCAGGAACAACAACGCTACAATCTGAGGCAGTGGTGAAAACGTATTGTATTGTTATTTTAAAAGTCTATCAGACCTACCAAATTTTGCATAGAATAAAACTTATCGGAAATCATTTTTAAAGAAACTTTTGTTATGTAATATTTTTCACAAAAAAGCAATAATAAGCGAGATATTTCGATTTAATTCAGGCCCCATTAAATGAAGTATTTTGAATGCCATGTAGCCTAAAATCTAAATTACAACGAACTTAAATTATATTTCAATTTTCATCGAAATCCGTTCAGCCATTATCGCGTGAAAAGGTAACAAACATCCAGACAGACAGACATGCAAACAAAAATTTCAAAAAAGCGATTTTCGGTCTCAGGATGAGTAATTATACATGTTAACACCAATTATTTTTGGAAAAGCGAAAATTACCAGAAAATTTTCGGCTACATATTTATTATTATATTATATTATATTACATTACATTATATAAAAAGTGCATTGATAACTGATGGTACTCCGATAAGAAAGTTTTTAATTTGTTGTGGGGGTTCTTGAATCTCAGAAGCAACAACTTTTACAACAGCACAACATAATCTGCTTGGCTCATTACCCAATTTTTTTTTGCATTGCATTTATTGCATATATAGTCTATTTTATGTATTTTAACATGATTCGATTGAGCATAGTTAAAATTTGAATTATAAAATAATGGATTGCTAAGCTAACGTACTATTACTGCATACTAAATCAATACTCTCTCGTTGTTCGTTAATTCTCTGAGATTAAAATGAGTGTGTACATAAATATTATTTTAAGAAATACAGGAAACTAATGTACAAAATAGCCTATCAAATTTTCTGTGCATAAGAAGCTATTTTAATCTTATCTGTCCTCGATTTACTAAGAAGTTACTGTAATAACATTTTAGCCATTAAGTTAAGTTAGCTAAAATGTTATTACAGTAACATATCTCACTCTAGAGGAGCAGGCACTTACACACCATGAAAAAATGCTATGGTTAACAACAACAAAATGGGGAAAAAAGACTGTTACAACCAACCAAGTTGAAAACACAAACAAGTTTCCTGTCCAAAGTCACGGAAATAAAAACAGAATTGAATCTCCCTAAATCTAAAGAAAACATTTTAAGCAGAGAAAACCCTCTAACCTTCGAACCAATTAACATTCAACTAGATTTAGAAGAACCAGTTACAAAATCTGAAACTTCCAAACCTCTACTAAAAGCGCTGGCATTAGAAGCTGTGAACAATAGATACCCACCAGAAGAATGGTTACATATCTACACAGATGGGTCTACTATCGATAACAACTCAGGATCAGGAATTACGTGTGCGTTATTTTCATTTTATCAACCAGCAGGACATCAAAATGCAGAAATAATGGCTATTCATATCTCACTCCAACACCTACTAGGGGAAGGGAGGGTATTGGCGCTCACTTAAGGAAAACTATTATTTATTTTCAAACCAATGGTCAATCTTAATATTTTATTCACCAAATGCAAACATAAACTAGTTTTCTTTACATCTCAAATGGTATTACTTAAGGAAGTATTATATTTAGGGAACTATTAGGAAAATGATGAAAATAAGTAATGAGCGGTATTGCCCGACACTGTAGGGCAATGACGCTCAACATAGTACCGGTAAATAACAGTCACGCGTGTTTAGCTACAGTGATCACATTTATAATTATGTGGTCGATTAACCCCACTGCATTCCTTATGTGTCCAGTTTGCACATACAGTACACCGAAACCACACTTCACCATCTTGACCGAATTCTCCACACACAGCACAAATCTCTTCCACTTCCTGAAGAAATGTGTTTGGATTAATGTCGTCTAATTCATCGTCATCACACAAATCATCTTCGTCCAGTTCATCTTCTGATGTACTTTCGATTAACTTTCTTTTTGGTTTTTTAATTTTCTTTGCCCTGATCTTTGATAAAGGAGCAATGGTTGATTTTGGTTTTTCAGACTTCTTAGTCTTACGTTTGTCAGCTCTGCGCTTCTCTAAGACTTCTAGTTTTTCCTTCATCGGTGATGCTGTAAGTATCTCAGAATGCTGTTTGGTATTGCCGGATCTTCTTTTACTGGTGGTTTTTGAGGGGCCTGGAATAGGTGATATTTGGGTGATTGGTACTGATTTTCTACTTTGATTTGTTCCTAATGCAGAAGGATGCGATGGAATTTCTTGAGAGGTCGTTGCCTGTATAAAAGGTATTGTGGGTAAATTCTTGTGACATATTGACTTCACACTGGTTGATACCAGTTGCTGACTTGTTCCTTCAATCTGATTTTCGTTGTCAGTCAATGGAAGAACTGATTCTTCACTTGGTGAACTCAAATTCCTTGCAGTCATAAAATCTTCATCTGAGTAAACATCTGGGTTCAAGGGCCAAATGCCACTTCTTTTGAATCCATTGGTCGCTTTTTCCACCGAAGAAACTCTACCATATGCTTGATTGAAAAGCTTTGCAATGTCGTA
Organism: Periplaneta americana; assembly: GCF_040183065.1. Taxonomy (NCBI): domain Eukaryota; kingdom Metazoa; phylum Arthropoda; class Insecta; order Blattodea; family Blattidae; genus Periplaneta; species Periplaneta americana. Next base: position 128,902,970 of record NC_091120.1, read on the forward strand.
TGGAGTGATTTTTTGAGCTGCATGTGTCTTCAAGAAAGTTTCGCATTCTTTGTTGAACGCTGATTTTAATGGTCCATAGAAGGTGAGGTCAAGGGGCTGCAATCTGTGGGATGTGTGAGGCGGTATTGAAATGACGTGGATGCCTTTCTCTTTACAAAAGGAATATGAAGGAAGTGATGTGTGACTGCTGTGGTTGTCCATTATAAGGAGAACAGGGTTATCGATGGAAGCACTGGTTTCCTTTGCAAAATGTTGCAGCCAGACTGTGAAAAGTTCAGACGTCATCCACCCATTTTTAATGCACTTGTACAGTGCTCCTGCAGGTCCATCACGCTGTAGCTGAGGTGACATTCTTTGGCGCGGGAAGATAAACATCGGGGGAATGTAGTGTCCCGCAGCACTAACTGCACAACAGACCGTAATATTCTTGCCCCTCTCCCAGCTGGTAATGGCGCCAACTTGTTTCGTCCCTTTACAAGCAATAATGTGCGAAGGAGTATGGACAGTTGAGATCCCTGTCTCGTCTACATTGTAGATCCTCGTGGCTGGAAAGTTGAATTTTGAAAACAGTGACTCAAGATTCCTATAGAATATTTGAATTTCATCCTTATTAAATGCCAGAATACGGTTAACGCTTGTTGCTTCAGGTTTCCTTAAGCTCAATTTTGGATGCTGTCTTAGGAAACCGTAAAACCAATCTTTTCCAGCTTCCCTTTTGTGTCTGGAAAAGTTGTTTTTAATTTCATTTTTTTCTGCATACTCAAAAACTATCTTTTTGAGTTCGGAAGCTGTAATACCAAAGTATAATCTAGAAATAGTCAAAACATACTCTTCAATTTCATTTTCTTGTTCTTCACTGAAAACACATTTTGCACCTAAAGAAGGGGCATAAGGCTTTCCCGCTTTTACTCTATCCTTTAGTGTGCTGAAAGGGATATTGAATTGCCAAGCTGATTGACGAATTGATGTTCCTGAAGAAACTGCTCTAAAAGCTGCTTCCTTGGTCTCCATTGTCCATGCTGCCTTATTTGTACACCTTTCTCTTTTTTTCGGCATCTGTTAATAGTCGAATTACGAAGTTAATTAATTAATAATAGAATAAATAGAGACATCACACGTCGTTAAAATAGAAATCATAATAATATTTAACATATTGTATGCTTTAAATAACATTTTATTGCAGTGATGTAAGACTATAGGCCTAAATGGACTGTTTTCTGCAAGGAAATAAATAAAGTCAGTTGGAGGGTAATACCGCTCACTTGAGCGCCACAACCCTCCATAGCCATATTGAAACTCTTAACATGTAGCGACGAAAGAAACTTGTTACAGATGTTTATAAATATATCAATGTGAAGCTGACTTTATCCCCTACATAAACATATTAATTGTTCATAATGTAAAAGAATATTTGTTCACATACCTTCAGTTTGAAATGTGCGTGTTCTTATAACAAAATTCTAATACAGATATTCTCGCTCACAACAACTAAACGTGCCTTCCCACGGAAACCATTCAACTACTATGCACTTAGTATAGTATCCGCAAGATAGCATCACTTCCTGAGCTCTTCAAAATTTAAACCAAGCAGAATTACTAGCATGAGCGCGATTGCCCTCTGAGCGGTACAACCCTCCGTTCCCCTATACAGAATAGATAAATTTCAAAATGCTGTCATTCTCTCTGATTCTAAAGCAGCATTATATGCAATAAATTCATATAAAATGATGTCAATCCAAATTAAAGAATGTCACAAAATGATCCAACAACTTCAAAAACTACAGAAAAGAATTCAATTGCAATGGATACCTGCACATTGCGGAATTGCTGGAAATGAAACTGCTGACTTTCTTGCCAAAAAAGGATCCAATTTAATTCAGAATACAAATACAAGCCTACCTTTTACATCCATCAAAAGACTAATTAAAAATAAATATAAAATCAAGCAAAACCAAACACTATGTACCAAAGCCAAAGATAAAAAATGGAGCATTTTAATAAAAAAACCAGAAATTATTTGCAGTAGCAAAATTCAGACTGCTTACAGAACACGATTATTTGGCCAAACACTTGAATAAAATAGGAATTTACACAAATCCAAATTGCCCTCTATGCAACAAAGAAGAAGAAATGACTGAAGATCATCTCATAACCTGTAAAGTTCTACCTGATGGATCCACCACAGAAAAATATTGGAGAGCAAGAACACTAATGGCTTCGTTGCCAAAGCCCAGCATTAGATAACAACAACAACAACATTTTAGCAGTATGTCCATCTAGAGAAACTACACTTTCCAATGGTGAAATAATAATTAATTATACAAATCGGTTAATTTAGCTTCCGATATTACTTCATACAAACACAGAAACATTGTCTGAAGGCTAAGTTTAATAGCTTTCGATTGTTGCTGTCCAAAGCCCCTTTTTCGATTGTTGTTGTCCAAGGCTCCTTATAGACGAAGTCATTTGTTATTTCATTGCACCGTCTTAGATGGCGTTATTTTAATTTTAAAACTCATTTATCTCATTAAATATCAGTCCTATCAAAATTTTGTAAAGAATAGAACTTATCGGAAATCATTTTTAAAGAAACTTTTGTTATGTAACATTTTTCACAAAAATCAATAATAAGGGAGATATTTCGATTTATTTAATTCAGGCCCCCTTCCCCTTATAACCCCCCTTTTAAATAAAGTATTTTGAATGCCATATAGCCTAAAATCTAAGTTACAATGAACTTAATTTATATTCCAATTTTCATATAAATCGGTTCAGCCATTATCGCGTGAAAAGGTAACAAACATACAGACAGACATACAAACAAAAATTTAAAAAATGCGATTTTCGGTTTCAGGGTGGTTAATTATATATGTTAGGACCAATTATTTTTGGAAAATCGAAAATTACCAGAAAAATTTCGGCTACAGATTTATTATTAGTATAGATTTTTCAAATACATATCGGTTTTTCTTCATTTGGCGTTTAGATAATGGATATGCCTTTTCAATTTGGCATGACACACATGACATGACATTCTATTGGGAGACTTGTGGTGTACTACAAATGTATTCATGAAGCTTCTAGTGAATTAACATTTGCTACATAAGAGAACTGTCATAACGAAATTCCATGCAGTTTGAAATGGAAAATTCATGCGCTTGAGATTGTTGAACAGACTTGTTCTGAGTTTCTGTAGACAAACAGTTTTTTTTTTCTTTGTACTTTTGAGGCCACCAAGATTTGAAATCTAATACTATCATCTGAATCAGTCATGTGAACTGTGAATTTTCGTGGAACTTCAGAATGAATTTTCGTGGAGCTCCAGCATAACAAATCATTTCACAAATTTGATTAGGCTTATAAAATCTACTTATAATTTTTTTTTCATGTTGTCTTAATCTGACTAAAGTCATAGTCACAGGCCAAAAAGGAGTGACCACAAATCTGAAAACAGTGAATAATTTTATTGAATTTCCTGGTACTGGTAAGTGTCAACTGAACTCTTATTTTACAATGATTGTTATTTTGACTTCCGCAGGAATCAGAATAAAGGTGAAGTTCTGGCAGTAGAGGATACATTCTCATTTAGCTGCTTCCAAAGAAAGAGCATGTTTCATTCGGACCTTTTTCTGTTGTGATTCTTCATGATAGAGGAAAAAAAATATCAGGTTTATCGTTTTTAAGATTGTATATAGCAAATGGAAACACTAAGAACTGATTGTAGTAATAAAGTTCTTGCACTGGAATACTTGGGATTGAAACATTTTGCATATCATCATCAAATGCAAGTTCAAGAGCTGTACAGTCTTTCTTGGATAGTTCTTTACTTTTCTTCATACTTTCATAAAACTTCCTGTGTCTTCTTTCATGGTCAGACAACACTGCAGACACTACCTGTTTAGCACAATCATTTATTAGATTCGAGTTTTTTCAACTGCTTACATTCCCTATGTGTTTCTATCTGCAGCTTATCAAAATTATAATCAGAACTTTCTCTGAAAATTTAATAAAATGAATGCTTAACTGTGGTACCTGGATATTTCTTTCCTAACAACATATATAGGGTGCGGCAGTGGGATATGACGGTTTTTATAGCTCTGTTGTGTGACACTGAGGATGAATCAAAAGAAAACACATATACTGGAAGTAATCTACTACATTGCAATTTATTAATGTCCGATTACTTTTTAAAAACTACATTTTGTAAATAGCCTCCATGACAACGAATACATTTCTGCAATCTGCTATGAAAGTTCTGCATTACTCGCCCCCCCCCCCCCCAAAAAAAAAAACAGGTTCGATGGCACTAATTTCGTTTCTTATGTTTTGTTTCAGCTGGATGGTGGTGTGAGGCTTGTTGCGATACATCCTACTTTTGAGTTAACCCATAAGAAATAAACAGCTGCAGTCAGGTCAGGAGATCTTGACAGCCAGGTAATGTCTCCAAATCGTGAAATTATTCGTCCTTGGAAATATGTTTTGCAGACAGTTCATTAAACAATGAGCAGTGTGCATTGATTACTTCCTATGGGGTTAACTCAAAAGTAGGGTGTATCGCAACAAGCTTTGCCCCATCATCCAACTGAAACAAAACATAAGGAACGAAATTAGTGCCATTGAACTTGTTTTGTTGGGGCGAGTTATGAAGAAATTTCATAGCAGATTGTAGGAATGTATTGGTTGCTGTGGAGGCTACTTACAAAATGTAGTTTTTAAAAAGTAATTGAACATTAATAAATTGCATTGTACTAGATTACTTCCAGTATATGTGTTTTCTTTTAATTCGTCCTGAATTTCCCACAACAAGGTATAAAAATCATCATCCCACTGCCGCACCCTATACATTTTATTAATATCTAATTTAGCATCAAAGTACTCAGTTATGACGAATTTTATGGGAAATGATTTTATGTAAATTTTTATCTCTTCCACTATATTTTGTGGTACATTTTTTCTATTATTGTCCGCGCAACTTATCTAGGCACCTGGGTTCCCTAGTGCTCTCTCGCTGCCCCGTAGCTATCTGCTGGCTACCTGACTGTCGCTGCAGCAGTTGTACGTACAGTTACAAAAACATCATTCAGTATTTAATTTCAGTGCATTCCATTGGATATGGTAGGTGAAAGTATACGGTTTCACAAAATAACATACATAAATAAATTACATTTTTTCTTCTTCTGTGTGCTATACAGTATGATCACAACTCCAATTATTACAATATTCTTATCTGGCCGTGAGCTACTGATGGTAAGCGATACATAAAGCCTTTCAAGAAGAAGCACAGGTCTGTAGTTGTTGGGTTTCCAAAAAACTTAACTTTCACACAGAGTCATTATCAGCATTCTTCTTCTTCTTCCTTCTCCTCTTCCCTTCTTCAGTATTATCATCACCATAGTCATCACTACTGGTGTTGTCTAAACGTATTATAAAATCCATAAATTATTACGAAAAACACTTAAAAGCAAGTAAAGAGATAGGTTTCGAAATAAATCCGGAAAAGACAAAGTATATGATTATGTCTTGTGACTAGAACATAGTACGAAATTGAAATATAAAAACTGGAAATTTAACCATTGAAGAGGTGGAAAAATTCAAATACCGGTATCTTGGAGCAACAGTAACAAATATAAATGACACTAGGGAGCAAATTAGACGCACAATAAATAGGGGAAATGCCTGCTATTATTCGGTTGAGAAGCTTTTGTCATCCAGTCAGCTCTCAAGAAAGCTAAAAGTCAGAATTTATAAAACAGTTAGTATTGGTTGTTCTGTATGGATGTGAAACTTGGATTCTCACTTTGAGAGAGGAACAGAGGTTAGGGTGTTTGAGAATAAGGTGCTTAGGAAAATATTTGGGGTTAACAGGAGTGAAGTTACAGGAGAGTAGAGAAAGTTACACAACGCAGAACTGGACGCATTTTATTCTTCACCTGACATAATTAGGAACATTAAATCCAGACGTTTGAGATGGGCAGGGCATGTAGCACATATGGGCGAATTCAAAAATGTATATAGAGTGTTAGTTGGGATGCCGGAGGGGAAAAAGACCTTTGGTGAAACCGAGACATAGATGGGAGGATAATATTAAAATGGATTTGAAGGAGGTGGGATATGATTACTGTAGAGACTAGATTAATCTTGCTCAGGATAAGGACGGATGGCGGGCTTATGTGAGGTCGACAATGAACCTCCGGGTTTTTTAATGCCGTAAGTAAGTAAATAAGTAAGTAAGACATTTCTCTGTCGTCTCTTGATCGCAACAAACAACCACTGACCTTATTATGTTCATCTCCTTACTGTGTACATTAAATTAAAATTAAATTATGGTTTATTTAACGACGCTCGTAACTGCAGAGGTTATATCAACGTCGGTGGTGTGCCGGAATTTTTTCCCGCAGGAGTTCTTTTACATGCCAGTAAATCTACTGACATGAGCTTGTAGCATTTAAACACAATTAAATGCCATCGACCTCGGCCGGGATCGAACCGGCAACCTCGAGCATAGAAGGCGCTTATAACCTTGTTGCATCTCGTATTACTACCCACCATTGCATAAATATGTCTTCACAGAACGCAAAATTACTGTAAGTACAGATCACACTAAGCAAGCAAATGTATTTTACCCGCGTCATAGACCATCCTTCCCTCTCCTGCCCCGCTACCTCTAGAAGAGACCCCTCTATTCCCTGCGCCCCTCTCTTTTAGCTGCCCAGATAAGTTTTGCTGACAGTACCTTGTTGACCTCTTAAATCCCTAGGTTATTTCGAGTGACATCAAGTTTTGTAGTCTCCTTACCCTCTTTTCAGACACAGCATATGAATGCAAAAATGGGTTTTTACATATGTTTTTCTTATACTGTATTTTATTCTCAATCATTACAGAAGACATTAAAGATGAGTTCTTTTTGCTGTGATTTTCAGCATTTCTTCACTTCGAATGTTTTGATCAGTCCCTGTAGACAAATGTCCTGCTCATCCTGAGTTAAATGATTGCACAAAACTCAAGACACTTTCCATGTTGCACAATATCTGTGTAGTGGAAGCTTTCATTAAGACGTCTGAATATAATGTAAAATTATTATAATCTGAATGAGTTTGTTTTGAGTCATCCAGTTGTTAATACAATTTTTTATATCAAATTAAAATTAAATTTTAGGCAGAATGTAATAATCCAATTGGATGAAAGCCTAAATAATGTTTTAAAATGCTTAGCCGCAGTATTCAGTTGTTGATTTTGGAGTTACAAGTTTATTATACCAAGTCACATATTCTTTACCCTGAAGACAAGCTCTTTTAATCTTTTCTGCTTTGTAATCTTCTGGACTTCTCAGATTTCTTTTTCTTGGAATTATTAACATTATTCATGAATTGTAATTTTACAACAGCTTGTAAAGCAATAATGAAGTATTCTACAAATCTGGCTTTCAGGTAGTAGCTCCCTGTAAAGCAGGTTTGAATAATTTCAAGGAAAAATTTTTCCTTGAAATTATTCAAATAATGAAGTAATTAAATTTTAATTCGGAATGAAAATATTAACCAGGAATGCAAACATCAAAAGTTTCAATGTTGAAAATTTTTTCTTTATATTCTTTAGTTTCTAATTTTATGAAAGGACTGAAGTCTTTTGACTGCTGCTCTTACATAAATCAACACAAAAAATAGATGCACATTTCACAGTATTGTTATGTGATTCATGACCTGTCATGTCTAAAATGTGTAACTGCACCCATAGAATCCTATCCAGCATGTAATTCATTTTAACTAACAATTGACCTAAGCTCTTTCTTATGAGGCGTTATTGAAAAGTCCTTAGATTGGGCTTGTAATATCCAAATGATAGTATGTACAAGTTATTGTGATGGGTTTCCTTCAAAGTAGTCTCATTCTGGCAGAATATATCAACTCCAATTGTTTCCACTTTTGGCATAATTTCTGGAAGTTGTCCTCCATTACTGTGTTAAGAACCTTCTCTGTATTTGCATGGATCTCTTCAATTGTGTCAAATAATTTCTCTTTGAGCGGCAATTTCAATTCTGAAAATATGTAGAAATCTGCTGGGGCTATATCAGGAGAATAGGGGGACTGGAGAATCACAGGAATTTGGCCAGAAATTTGTGATTATGAATGCATGATTAGCTGGTGTATTATCATAGTGAAGGATTTAAGTTCTTGTCTTGACAGAGTGCTAGCTTTTTCTTCCTCACTTTTTCACGCAACCTCTGAAGATACGCATTGGTAGTATTCCTTGTTCACTATCTGACCCCTAGGGGCATATTCATGGTGCACAATACCAGAACAATCGAAAAAAAAAAACGAGTGACATTATTCTTCACATTCGACTAACTTTGCTATGCTTTTCTCGCTTGCAGCAAACCAGGACTTTTCCACTGCGAAGATTATGCTTTCGTTTCTGGTTCATACCCTTAAACCCATGACTCGTCACCTGTAATGATCATATTTAATAAATTGGATAATTTTTAGCTCAATTAACTGTTAGCACATTTCATGGTATTGTTGCTTAGTTCGTACGAGTAGGTCGAATCTAGACATTTCACGTGAAAAGTTCTAAGAAGAATAGGCTTAATATACATAATTCAGAAAATTTGCAAATATTTATCAGTGATCATTTCTTTTGATGTGTACCAATTTTCGGTAGAGTCATGCTGGGGATTTCGTTATTATGTCTCGCATCTTCCCACTACCATCTTTTGTAAGGGAGGAGAATTTGATAGGGAAAGCTTGGATCATAGTGACTAAGTGCGAGGAGAGAAGGTTTTCTGAAAGAATGGTAGTAAACAGTCCAATACATCTTTATGTAGAATATTGTTACTGGTACTTCATACTTTCCGAGTTCTGTGGTAGTGCGTTTGCCAGCAGATCAACTGGCCGGGTTCGATTCCCAGGTGGGGTCATATTTTCGTGTAAAATTTCTACCTCGGGACTATGAGAGAGGTGATACGTAACTTCTAATCACTATTGTTACATATATCAATATACTAAAGTTTTTTTTTTTTTCAATACCTTACTACACAACGTAACTCTTCACAGATACTGCACATGCTTAGCATAGTCTGCCAGAATGATGTGCAACTTAAAAATGGGTCATAGTCCTGCCATATATCCACATTATGCAGAACTCGAATCATGCAAGTGAAGTGGATAGGCATTGGATACAAGTTCACATGCGCGCACGCACAAACACACACGCACATGCACATGCACACTCTCTCTCTCTGTCTCCCTCTTCCTCTCTCTCTCTCTCTCTCACACACACACACACATACATAAAAGAAATATCTGTAACTTAATGTAATTTTTATTCTGAAATAATTCATTCATTACAGTTTTTTTAGGGTAGCCATACAATCAGTGTCTTGAAATTTTTCATGTGAACTAAATGTGTATTTAATTATTATTATAACATAATCTTCAAGATGTTGCTTGTTTGTTTATTTGGGATTACATATCAATTTTCATTTCAGCCATCAGTAAGAATTATTATAGAAATACTGTTTAAATATTTATGTATTTGTATTAAGTTTTCCATTCATATCAATTCAGTATGTAACATTTCATTGTAATACAGATGATTATTATTTTTTAATATACAGAGAAAAACACTTTATAAATCTAGTACATTTCTTCTTTTTGTAGGAAATATCAACAGGAAACAGTGTCACTCTTGGTGGTAAAGAGAGCTTTAGAGATTCTGGAGACTCATCTTCAGAAAGGTTACATATGAGAGTCAGAGAGTTGGAGGAAATATTATCAGGTTAGTGCAATATAGCATTCTTCTCTAAGTTATAAATGTTATGTTTTATTTAATGACGCTTGCAACTGCAGAGGTTATATCAGCGTCGCCGGATGTGCCGGAATTTTGTCCCGCAGGAGTTCTTTTACATGCCAGTAAATCTACTGACATGAGTCTGTAGCATTTAAGCACACTTAAATGCCATCGACCTGGCCCGGGATCGAACCCGCAACCTTGGGCATAGAAGGCCAGCGTTATACCAACTTGCCAACCAGGTCGACTCTTCTCTAAGTTTTAACTAGTTTTCGTTTCTTTACTCATGCTTCGTCTTTTTTTTTTTTTTTTTAAATTCTCGTTCTTCCTGTTATGATCTTTTCATTGATTGTTGTGGGAGGGTAATTCGACCATTTAATTTTTTGAGTATGTTGTCTTTATTATTGTGAATTGTAACAGTTTTGATTTTATAGAGTAACAAGGAAGTGGTTTCTTTATATGCAGTTATTCCTTTACTGTGTCTGGTCCTGCATATACCTACTTTATAAACAATTAGACTGATTTAATTTATACTAGCCATACGCATGCACTTCTCTGCACTTGTTATAAATAAATATCATTGACTTAAATCTGTTATATTTCCAAATACAGCTTTGTTATTGTTAGTGAATAATTTATTGTCAGTTATAAATCGTTTGCTCCTGAATTACTTTCCAAGTTATATTTAGAATTATGAATGCAACTGTTATTACCATGCAATAGTTTCTGGAGTAGTTCGATTAATTCTACTTTTAAGCTTGGTATTATGTTAGACCTAACAGTGTATATTTGTAAGAACTGAAGGTTGTTACTCTCAGCTGTAAGAAGGCTTTGTCACCAAACGATACCATTTGAAATAAGGTATTGTACTGGCCTATATTGTTTAAAGCATGTGTTGATAACGAATGTACAACTATAAGTACCTACCTAAGTTTTTAATTGATTGTGGGGGCTATTGAATCTCAGGAAGAAAATCTTTTCCAGCAGCGTAACATATTCAAGACTAATTTACAAACATGTTAAACAAATTTTTCTTGCAACGAAAATGGATGCTCCCTGGAACAAATAGTCGTATTTTAATTATGTAATTACTTCATAGTTTCATCTGGTATTGTATAACGTTATGACTGAAATACCTATGTTGTTAATTTTTTTATTGTAACATTTGGCCATACCTAACTGAGTATATAAGAACTTGCGCTCAGAGGAGTGGCATACAAGCCACAAGTCATGCTAAAGATGTTGGTTTGTTACTTATTCAATATGGAGTACATAGAACTGTTACCTGTTATGTATAGCCTACATTACCATAGCTCACCCAAATACGTAATAAAGCAATAAAAATATGTGCTGTTATGTTACTGAATAATTAATACTTAATATGTGCTGCATGTATATTTGTAAAATTATTCGATCTCTGACTTTCATTATTTCATAAAAAACGCATCACAAATCAGACATCAAATTTCAGTACGGTACCTTCAAATAGCATGAAATTTAACTACAGTAGGCCTAGATATTGCTAATTATTAGTTTTGACAGTATATAATAGTAATATGCATTACAAGAGCGGTATGTTGAAGTTTTCATGTTCGAGGAAAAGTTTGAAAAAGCGAAACGTAGTTGACTTTTTTAATTTCCGAGAATTGAAAGAAAACATACCGCTCGTGTATCGTACATTATTTTGTGCGAAGATCGTTTATTACATACCTGAAAGAGGAATTTCTAATTAGTTGCAATGAAATCTCCATCTTGGTTTCTGTTCAATGACGGCAATTTTGGAAAACAAAAATATCTATCTTCAACATTGTTGCTTTAAAATGTTTTCTGTGTTTACTATACTCCAGCAGACTGTGATATACGTCTGTCTTTTTTTTCCCCCAGTCTATAAATGCGAACTTAAAACAAACGGCTTCCTTAATGTTACATTCATCACGAAATGCAGTAACTTTAGTGGAGTTGTAGAGTTTACTTAATTTTTGCAAATATTTAAAAACAATAATTAACAGTGCAATTTAGGTGAAATTGCAGTGGTAAGTTTCCAATTTATAATTATTACTATATTGAACGTCTCTAAAAATAATATGTTAAAAGCCTAAAGCAGTAAAATGAATATGTCACTTAAGTGGTAAGAAGAGGGAAATTGTTATGTGTTCGGTTGGGAATACTGAATGTGGAATTTTAGACTTACCACGGGTTGGTTTTGTGCGGAAACCAAGCAAATACGCACGATCTTGCACAAAGTTTTTTGTGCTTAAGTTTCTGTTTAGTCCTACCTTAATATGCATTTGTGCGCAGTCCTTGATTCACTCATGAGCTTCTATAATGACATAAAGTCTACGTCCATCTAAAGGAACTACACTTTCCAATGATGAAAGAATTATTCAAATCTATTAAATAGTTTCCTGAGATTGCCTCATACAAACACACAAACACTCTCTCTTTATAATAATATTTAGTATATTATAAACACACATGGATATCATCCATATAAAAAGTGTTGTTAAATAAATATTGTCCAAGGCCACCTTGTCTTTATTACTTGTGTATTAATCTGAGGCAGCAATGATATAAAAATCATTGTTATTTTAAAACAGATATATCTCGCCACATGGTAATGCAGAATTCCTGCACGGAAATAACATTATGTACTTCAGTACATCATAGTAATATCAGTCCTATCAAAATTTTGCATAGAATAAAACTTATCGGAAATCGTTTTTAAAAAAATTTTTGTTATGTAATATTTTTCATAAAAATCAATAATCGAGATATTTCGATTTAATTCAGACCCCTTATAATCTCCCTTTTAAATAAAGTATTTTGAATGATATGTAGCATAAAATCTAATACATCTTGATTACACAACTTTTAACACTGTATCACTTCGGAATATGTATGATAAGACTTTGTGTTAAATTCTAACGTATCTTGTTTACATGTTTCGATCTATTTATGGGTCATCCTCAGAACTGGTCGTTGTTGGTCTTGGCACCTCTTGGTTTGTTTCCTGTGAGGGTGTGTTCTTGTGGTATAATGTAGAGTCAAAGAGTGTGTGTGTTCTGAAATTGAGTTGTATGTTGAGAATTTCGTTGGGGTGTGTTTTCGTGTGTGTGTATATTTCATATTGTTCTAGTGTGTTTAGTTTCTGGCTTTTTGGTTGGATATGTAGTATTTCCATGTCTGTGTTGATGTCTCTGTGGGTGTGGCTAGCATTTGTGATGTGTTCTGCATATGTGGAAGTGTTTTGTAGTTTTGTTATGTCTGTGATGTGTTCTTTGTAATGTGTTTGAAATGATCTGCCTGTCTGTCCTATGTAGAAGTTGTTGCAGGTGTTACATTTGAGTTTGTATACGCCTGTGTGGTTGTATTTGTTTGTGTTTGTGTGTTGAGATGTTTTTGTAGAGTTTTATTTGTTCTGTATGCGATGTTATAGTTTAATTTCTTGAATGAAGTTGCAATTTTGTGTGTGTTATTGTTTTCGTATGTTAGTGTGATGTTTTTTTTGTGTTCTTGTGTTTGTGTTGTATTCTTTTGTTTTTTGTGATTATGTTTTGTCTTACGTATTATGTTGTCTATTATGTTAGGGTTGTATCCGTTTTCTTGTGCTATGTTATTTGATTATGTTTAGCTCTTCGTTATAATCCTGTTGGTTCGTTGGTATGTTGAGTAGTCTGTGTACCATTGTTCGGAATGCAGCTTGTTTGTGTTGTGTTGGGTGGTTGGATGTGTTGTGTATGTGTGTTGTTGTTGTTGTTGTGGATTTTCTGTATACTTTGAATGTGTGTTTGTTGTCTACTTTTGTTATTGTGATGTCTAGAAAATTTATGGATTTGTTGTTTTCCATTTCTAATGTGTAGTGTAGCTTTGGGTGTATTTTGTTTATGTGTTGATGCAGGTTTTGGATCTGTCTTTTGTTTCCTTTGTATAGTATTAGTATGTCATCTACGTATCTGTGCCAATATATGATGTTGTCTGCGTGTTTGTTGTTGTCTTTGTTTAGTATGTATGTCTGTTCTATGTGGTGTAAGAATATTTCTGCTAGTATGCTGGAAATGGGTGATCCCATGGGTAGGCCTTCGGTTTGAGTGTAATATTTGTTTTTGTATGTGAAGTAGTTTTGTTTTGTGATGATGTCTGTAGTGTGGATGATTTCTTTAATGTGTTCTTGTGGTGTGTTGTTGTTTTTGAGCATTTGTTCTAGTATCTGTAGTGTATCTTTTATAGGTATGTTTGTGTATAGGTTAGTTATGTCGAACAATGCTAATGTTGTACTGTGTGGGATATGTTTGTCTTTTATTTTATTCACTAGGTCTATGTTGTTTTTTATTGTTGTTTGTTTTTCTAATTTTATGATGTTCCTTATGGTTTTTGTCCATGTATGTGGCTAGTTTGTGTGTTGGTGCATTTCGATGATTGACTAATGGTCTGTTGGGTATGTTTTCTTTATGTATTTTCGGTAGTGCGTTTAGTTTAGGTGCTTCTGGTTTGATTGGTTTTAGTTGTTGTTTCATGTTGGTTGGAATGATGTCTTTGTTCTTGTTTATTGTGTTTTTTACTATGTTGTGGTATTGTGTAGTGAAACTAAACACACTAGAACAATTCGAAATATACAGATACACGAAAACACACTCCAGCGAAATTCTCAACACGCAACTCAATTTCAGAACACACACACTCTTTGACTCTACATTATACCACACGAACACACCCTCACAGGAAACAAAACAATAGGCGCCAAAACCAACAACGACCAGTTCTGAGGATGACCCATAAATAGATCGAAACATATAAAGAAGGTACATTAGAATTTAACACAAAGTCTTATCATACACATTCCGAAATAAAATCTAAGTCAGATCGAACTTAATTTATATTTCAATTTTCATATAAATCGGTTAAGCCATTATCATGTGAAAAGATAACAGACATCCAGACAGACATAAAAAAAAAAAAAAAAAAAAAAAAAAAGATTTTCGATCTCAGGATGGTTAAGTATATATGTTAATAGCAATTATTTTTGAAAAAGCGAAAATTACCAGAAAAATTTTGGTTACAGATTTATTATTAGTATAGATTATCCCACGGGACTCATATTTAAATTATTTAAATTCCCTGCGCTCGAATTTAAATGTCCAGTTTGGAGATGAATATGCAATGTGCTGTAAAAAAATGATAAAAAAAAATTGCCTAAGATTTTAATGCAGAATTTATCAGAGGCTATGCCGGAAGTATGTACTTGCTGATTAAAATGTCTTACTAAGATATTTTGGTGTGGTAAATCTCGTGCGACCACAGCTTGTCAAACAAGGTAATTATCAATAGTCATTTCACATTATCTCATTGCCCCAGAATTGAAATATTTCTAATTGAAAAGCACAGCAAAGCTTGCACATCATTTGACAGACCAAGAGGTAGAGGGACAAAAATAATAATGAGCTTGAGTAGTATACAACATAGCTTATTGTGCAGCACCTTAAGTGTCACACTTGACATGTTTTGTGTTTCTCATCCTGACACATCTTCAGTTTGCCCATGCAATCAGATGCTATGAAAATTTTCCCATTTTTTCAGTCTGGAGATGTCTAGGATCTGTGTTTCTTTTTTCCTAGCATACTTAATACCTTCTCTTCCAAAATGTTCGAACATACTATTCTTACTTTGCCATTGAATCCGAGGTTCATGGGTTCAAACCTAGCCAAGGGAAGTGTATTTCAAAGATGGTAAAAATCATGCTTTCCTTTGGAGGGAAGTTAAGCTGGGATCTTGTGTCATGATTTAAGGGACATAAAAGAACAAAAACCTTTTTTTCTGATAGAGGGCTCCAGGCAAAATTTGTTGGTCATTTCTCTCTCGTATCAGAATTTTTCAGAGGTAATATAATAGGCCCTTGTGAGTGGCTTAAGTATACAAGTATACATAGCTTTGTCCCACCCTCTACTTGTAATCCATATTGATCCATACCATCCATTCAGGGTACAAGGAACATGCTGAAAGCCCAGTGCTAACTGCTAACAGAAATTTCCTGTGCCTACTGACCAAGTCTGGTCAGGTTGACTTGTTTTTGTTTGGGAGTTACACACTTTGCCTCTCTCTTAACCTAAACCTCGACTAATTCAAATACCTTTACATAATTCCCAGTTGTGATATGCACCTACTGAAGTTTAATTTCTCAGACTAACTCCATTTTTCTTGAGATCTTTCTTGAATCTAATGTCATCCATTCTGTGATCGGCCGTTTCAAATAATTAAACACTAATGCCGATGAGCATCAAGTCATTTAACTGGAATAAAATCTGTGATGGTAAATTTTTTCTACAAAGTGACGAAAGGGAAGCATTCATACCCCTGCAGTGATGATAGTCAGTCTAAAAGTGACTGCACTTACTCCGATGTATATCGAAATGAATGTATTATATATTTTCATGTTGAATTTGTTTGCCTTTGTGCATTGTTATGTTTCTGAGTTTTGTTATTCAGTGTTGTTAGGTTAAAATATTATAAAATGGAAAATAAAAGACGAAAATGATTATATCCCAATATGATCCTGAAGTACTGATAGACTTAATTACGACTTACTTACTTACTGGCTTTTAAGGAACCCGGAGGTTCATTGCTAGTCTCACATAAGCCCGCCATTGGTCCCTATCCTGAGCAAGATTAATCCAATCTCTATCATCATATCCCACCTTCCTCAAATCCATTTTAATATTATCTTCCCATCTACGTCTCGGCTTCCCCAAAGGTCGTTTTCCCTCCGGCCTCTCAACTAACACTCATATGCATTTCTGGAGTCGCCCATATATGCTACATGCCCTGCCCATCTCAAACGTCAGGATTTAATGTTCCTAATTATGTCAGGTGAAGAATGCAATGCGTGCAGTTCTGTGTTGTGTAACTTTCTCCATTCTCCTGTAACTTCATCCCTCTTAGCCCCAAATATTTTCCTAAGAACCTTATTCTCAAACACCCTTAACCTCTGTTCCTATCTCAAAGTGAGAGTCCAAGTTTCACAACCATAAAGAACAACCGGTAATATAACTGTTTTATAAATTCTAACTTTCAGAATTTTTGACAGCAGACTGGATGATAAAAGTTTCTCAACCGAATAACAACACGAATTTCCCATATTTATTCTGTGTTTAATTTCCTCCCGAGTATCATAGACTTAATTACTAGATTTAAATTTGTTATATTATATGAAGATGGAATACCCATAAAGGAAAAGGATGATGAATCAATCCGATCGATCGATCAATCAATCAATCAATCAATCAATCAATCAATCTTCTTAATGTATCCAGCTGTTTGCTGACAACATAAAGTCCACTATAGTCCACTGTAGTCTATTCAGTTTTTGTTTTTCACGAGAAATGAGGGGTATTTTGATCGGTGTTCATTATAGATGCCTGTTGCTAGTAGCCAGAGTTGGGGTGTAATCAATATATACTGCAGGGCTCTCTCTTCTGCAACTGGTACTGATGATTTTAATTCACTTTTTTTTTTGGTTTATGGATGGACAGTATAGAAGAATTTGTTCCAGATCTTCATCATGATTATTACACCACAGACAAGTAGGATTATCAGAAATGTGAAATCGGTGTAGGTACAATTGAGTGACAATGTGACCTGTTCTGGCTGTTGTTAAAAATGTTTGAACATGTCTGGGCAAGTTTTTGTACATTTCCAGGTCATATGGTTTCTTTTGTACAGACTGTAGGATTGTGTACAACCCAGAGACCCAATTATGCCAGGGAACTGTGTAATATCTTAAAATCCATTGATAACCTCTCTTTGTTCAGCCTGCAACCTAGAAAAAAGAGATATTCTAATGTTCCCTCTTAAAATATCGAAAATCAGTTGCATAGAATTGTAATTTAAGCAGTCGATTAATAGGAGAAAAGGACTGTGTCTTATTGTGGGTTATTCCAAATGATCCACTTGTTGCAACAGAAATGATACTGTAGATTTTGTTAAACGAAATCTCTCCTGAAATTTTGTCACCTAATTCCTCATAAGAATTCTCTCTTTCCACTAACGAAACTAAATGCTCACAATCTTTCGTATACAAGTACTCGACTGTCACGAAAAAATGCAACCCCCTCTTGCTGTCGGGAATGGGAAGACAAGGAGAATAGGAAGAAAGGAAAGATAAGGAGAACAACAGGAAATGAAGAACAAGGGAAATACAAGCAGAACATAGGGAATACAGGGAGAACAAATGGAATGCAGGAGAACAAGGGCAAAACAAGGAGAACAAGGTAAAGACAAGGGGGACAAGAGAGAGACAAAGATAACAAGGGGAGTACAACAGTAGTGGCTCGCCGTAAAAAAATAGGTGAAGTGCTGTTCACATACCAAATGCATGAACAGTTTCACCAATATAATGAGTGGACCTACTATTCGTAAACTACGTACAATTTTATTACAGTAGTACTAGAACACATGCAAAGAAGAAAATTTATTTCAGGACTCATCCAATTTCTTGCATGCCAAGTCAATCCTCCTATCTTTTAGTGGTGTAGGATTCCTAGTGAAATTTTCAATATTTTCAAACAGGAAAGCTTCTTTCATCGGAAGAATTTTTTTATAGTTATTTTATACAACTTCTCTATTTTCTTAGCACTTTTTAAAACAAAGAACAAATGGAACTGTAGGTCGTCCAGAATTTAAAACATCTTTTTATCCTCATATTTAAGTCTACAAAACGACACTTCTAATAAATTGCAAACTGTGCCATTTTCGGGATACATATTTCACACTCATTTATCAATGGTTGCGTTCAGCCAGGACAGCGCTGTGGCATGTTTGTTTGTAAACACAGTGGACATTTTGCAGTCTGGTCGTTCAGCCACCAACAGCTGCTGTAACTCAGCAAAAATGAATCGCTACCCCAGCGCTGTCCCTGCTGAACGCAGCCAATATTTTCTATGTACTGGTACCTAAGTATTTGTATAATAGCAGTATAATGATTAAACATATAATATAGGCCTACACTATGATGTAGGATTAATACACTATATACACTTATCACTAATGTACTCTAAATACATTAAGTATTAAGTTAATATATATACGTACACACTATTAAACAACATGTGTACATTTACGCACGCGTTAAACTTTCAAATACAAGAGCTAGAAAAAAACTGGCAAGCTCATGAGAAGAAATAATATATACCATGGAAAACAACTTTTAAACTTTGTGAATGTATGTGGGGTGTAAGTTATTCATGATAAAATAACATACAGCCAGCTAATTTACCACTGCAGGGGTGGTTGCTTGGACACAAGGAATGAGGATACTTTTCTCGAGTCAGGTAGTACATACTGTAAAATTTCACAGCCCTTAAACAATAGCCCCCAGCCTTGGAGACCAGCTTCAACCCTTCTCTATTATTAGCACTTTGCGCCCGGCCATGGTAATATTACCATGCATTTAAATTCACCAAGACGCCGGACATGGTACTATTACCATTACAAGTTTAAAAATGTACTACGCTAAAACCGTTTGAGTTTTCAACATGAATGTTGCACTGTATTGTAGGTCTGTCTTTCTAGTTTTAGTTTTATATAGCAAAGACATCAATTTAATTAGACTTTAAGTTATGCCCTCTGGAACAATGTACTGCTGCGTCTTCAACCTCAGCGACTTATTCAAAGCTCGCGCGCAAAGTTCGAACATCCGTTTTGAGAGAACCATATCAGGTATCATTATGAATCTTGTGCCGTATTATAGCCCTGTTCATATAGTATTAGTTTCATAAAGCAGAGGGCTCTAGCTTATGGCATTTCATGCTATGCCATCTGGAGTTCAGTGCTGTACCTCTGGTAGCTTGGCATAAAGAGAAACATTTCTTGAAGTAATGTTTATGTCAGCATTCATAAGATAACATTCACCAGCTGTAATTCTATGACCCCAGACTAAATATAGAATGCCTCACAAGGAAAAGTTTCATAATATCTCCAGTTGGTTCCTAGATATTACAGTGGAAGTGTGTTCAATGCGTAATGGATAAGCCAGGGACGAGTACAAATGTGCAACCTTCGCAGCCGCGATATGTAACGAGTGCCGAACTGTGTGAAATTTTGAATGATTCAGATTCAGATTATGAGGTTGAGAAATCTAATTGTTTTGCTACGGAGCAAGATTTTATTCTTCCAGAAACAGAAGAGCTAGAAACAGAATCTGTACCAGTAGACCCAGAAACAGAACCTGTAGACCTACCAGTAGACCCACAACCAGAGAAAGGACGAAAAAGAAAACGAGCTGCTTCTAGAAATCCCACAGAAACAAATTCAAGGTGGAACAAAAATATTCAGCTAGTAAATAAACCTATATTTTCTGGAAATCCGGGACTGAACCCAGATTTGGAAATAAACGACGAAAGCTCTGCCATTGATGTATTCAATTTATTTGTTGACAATTCAGTATTTTCGGAAATTCAATCAGAAACAAATAAATATGCCAAACAACAAATCAATATCAGAAAAAATGAAGGCCCTATCAAACCAAAATCTATATATGCTCAATGGAAAGACGTGTCTATAAATGAAATAAAAATATTTTTTGCAATAGTCATTCATATGTGCTTATTAAAGAAGCCGTGTCTAAGGTATTACTGGAATTCAGAGCCAATTCTACGCACTACTTACACAAAAACAGTTGGGATGTCTCGGGATCGATTCCTGGCAATTTTCACAATGCTGCACCTAAATGACAATGAGAGACGTGTCGCCAGAGACCAGCCAGGCTACGATCCTCTCTACAAAATAAAGCCATTCTTGAATATCCTCACAACGAGATTTCGAGACGTGTACACTCCAGATGAAAATCTTACAATAGATGAGGCTATCTGTCCATTTCGGGGTCGAATATTTTTTCGAGTTTATATAAAAGGAAAGCCTCATAAATATGGAATAAAAATCTATGAACTGTGCGAGGCTATCAGTGGATATGTGTACAGTCTCGAAGTTTATGCTGGTGCACACGAAACAGAGGTAGATTATAATACTGCTTTCAGTGTTGTCAATAGATTATGTGAACCAGTAACAAACAAATGGCACACGGTCTATATGGACAGATATTTTACAAGTCCAAAACTTTTCGATCACCTGTGGACTGTTGAAACAAAAGCAGTAGGAACCGTTATGGCAAATCGCAAAGAAATGCCAAAAGATATATTTTCAGAAAAACTAAAGAAAGGAGAAAAACTGACTGCACAAAGAGATCATCTCCTAGCTATAAAATGGCGTGATGTACGAGATGTATATTTACTAAGCACTGCACATGATGATCACATTGTTCAAACAACATCGAAAGGAGAGCATCAAAAAATAAAACCCATTGCAGTTGTGGACTACAATAAATTCAAAATAGGAGTAGATAAATCTGACCAGATGCTCTCATATTATTCCTTTCAGAGGAAATCATTGAAGTGGTGGAAAAAGTTGTTTTTTCACCTCTTTGATCTTGCACTTGTGAATGCGCATATTTTGCATTGCAAAAAATGTGTAAAGAAATTGACACTTCACAAGTTCATCGCAAAAGTTGCAGAGAGTCTTGTTACGAGTGTAGGGATGGAAATGACGATACAATCACGTCTAAGTACTGGTGGTAGGCTTGTTGGAAGAGATCATTTTCCTCACAGGATTCCAGGTACAGGATCGAAACAAAAAGGTCATACACAGCGTACGTGCAAAGTTTGCGCAGATAGAGGCAAGCATCACACTGGCAAGGCCACACAGAAGTACACGACCATCTACTGTGCGAGATGCGATGTGGGACTTTGCATCGGGAATTGCTTCGAAATCTACCATACAAGAGCAAACTATTGGGAGTAGCAGTGAAAAGAAACTAATGCTAAGATAACTGAATGTGAAAGAGTGTAATATTTAGTGTCAAAAGTGTGTTTTATATGTATATAATTAGTGTGAATTATCTATGAAATCTTGGAATAATGTGCCAAAATCTGCAACAACAAGACGCTCTCAGGATGAAATGTAAGTACCAATACAACTATCATACACAAAAGTATATATCTTTATTTAAATCCTGTTAAAATTTTATATTTTTATCTCTAAATTTATTAATTTTATTAATTTTTTTTTCGAACCCTTAAAACTTTCCAGCACACGGTAACAAGGGTATTTAAATGGCTCCGGGCTCAAAGTGTTAGTACCGTTAGATCTGCAAACTGGTTAATCCACCTACAAGAAGTCTGACAGTTCTCCTTAACTGAAAGACTCAGAAACGCACTTCACTCATACAATCTTTCTTCAGTGCATGACATCACGTTACCATGGAAACCAAGTGCTGTATGAGAAAGAGAGCCTAAATAATTTCATCTCTACAGTATTGTAAGTTCCAATAGACACCGCTTAGCGCTCGTAACAGTTAACATTATTCTATTCAGCAGACAGTTACAGGTACTATTTATACAACTAAACACTGTTCAAAACAACTGAAAAGAAAACTTCTTTTATTCTAGAAATACAGTACCGGTAATAACTAGAATTAATTATTAATATGAGATAAAATTGTTTTTTACATGTAAATAGGTGAAATGGCACTTCACTCAGTTCACCTGAATAGCCACCCCTGGAGTACAAGGAGAGCAAGAAGAAGACGAGGAGAATAATGGAAACATAAGAAAAAAACAGAGGAACACAAAGAGGACAAAGGGAATACAAAAAGAAGAGGAATACAAGGAGGTCAAAGGGAATACAATGAGAACCGTAAGACAAAAACAACACTTAGAATACAGGAGAACAAAAGCAAGATATGGAGAAAAAGGGGAGTACAGGGAGAACAAAGGGAATGCTAGGAGAATAAGAAATATACAAGAAGAATTGGGGGGAATACAAGGAGAATAAAGATACAAAAGGAGAACATGAAGAAAAGGGAATATAAAGGGAACAGGTAAACAAGGAGAACACATGAAATACAGAAGAAAAAGAGCAAGATAAGGAGGACAAGAGGAATACAAGAAGAATAAGAGAAAGACAGGGAGAATAAGGAGAACACAAGAAGAAAAAGGAGAACACTTGGAGAATAAGGGGAATGCAAGGAAAACAAGAGGAATACAAAGAGAACAAGAGAAAGAGGAGGAGGAGGAGGAGAAGAAGAAGAAGAAGAAGGAAAAGACCAGGAAAACAAATAGGAATACATTGAGAATAAGGGGGAAGACCTAGACAACAAGGGGAAATCAAGGAGAGCAAGGGAACACAAGGAGAACAAGGTGATCGCACCCACAAGTAGTCAACAGAAAACATGCTGCATATTGAAGATTTGTGCCTGTCACTTTTCTTTTTTTCCATTTATATATGTTACATATCCAAATTAAACGTCAAATAAGCCACTGGCATAGCTCGGTTGGCTAAGGGCTTGCCTCCTGATCCAAAGTTGCGTTCGGGCATGGGTTCGATTCCCGCTTGGGCTGATTACCTGGTTGGGTTTTTTTTTCCGAGGTTTTCCCCAACCATAAGACAAATGTCAGGTAATCTATGGCGAATCCTCGGTCTCATCTCGCCAAATATCATCTCGCTATCACCATTGATGCTAAATAACCTCGTAGTTGATACAGCATTGTTAAATAACCAAGTTAAAAAAAATCAAATATGTTGTTAACTAATACTGAGTTCTTGACAGTAAGCCATTAATTCTCTTGCTCTCCAATATTTTTTACACACATTGGGTTTAGAGGAAAGGGCTGGACATTGCTGAAGGTGATTCTCATCCATTTCTTCCTGAAGATTGCACAGTGAACAAAATGGTGATGAAATAATTCCAATTTTCCTCAACGTTTTGACACAAAGTCATGTCTTGTGAGTAATTGAAAGGATCAGCTACACTTATTCTTGGATATTCAGGAATTATATTTTGTTGTACATTGAGACACTGTCATCTTTTATTATTTGAAATTTCGTGGAAATGGTATGATTTTATATTGTGATATTTTGAGTTGATTAATCTCTTAACATCAAATATGAAACACAAGTAAAATAGACACAAGAATGCCAACAGAAATCTGCTAACAAGTCCTGGATGATATTGTTAGAAGAAGAGAACTGCATCCCAGATTTTCCAAGGAACAATGCAGTTGCTTTATTTCGACTAACCGTTGTGCATGACTGCTTAACAGTTCACCTCCATAGAATTCAGGATGTATACTATCCAAGCAGCTATATTCTAGAATGAACAGATATCATCTCCTCCAGTGCAAAGCCTTTGTAAAGATGCAGCTGATATGCCAACACAGCTGTAAATAACTACTGGGAAACCAGAAGGAATATGGATGAACTCCAATTCCTCTAACTCGAACTAATTAATTTTGTTCTTGATAAATTTTTCTTGGGAAGATAATATTAAAATAGATTTGAGGGAGGTGGGATATGATGGTAGAGACTGGATTAATCTTGCTCAGGATAGGGACCAATGGCGGGCTTATGTGAGGGCGGCAATGAACCTCCGGGTTCCTTAAAAGCCAGTAAGTAAGTAGGTAAATTTTTCTTTTTTATTTGCTGTCTGGTCTCTGTTGATTGTTCCATTCTTGTTTCATGTGTTAACTCATTGCTGATTTGACTTCATATTTTGCCCAGTGTTGTATTGCCTATAATTTTTGTAAGGATGTTCATTTCTGTTGTTTCCAGCATCTGTTTTGTTTTTGAAGTACTCACTCTTGTCTCTGTCATTCATGTCAGTATTGACCTTAATACCAGTTTCTATATTGGTACATTTCGTTTTCTTCTTATATATTTATCTTTGCTGTTTGTGTTATTTAAACAATCTGATATTCTATTATTGCGATCTACCGAAGTACATATGATATTTCCGTGTAGGAATTTTGCATTATCATACGATGAAAGATAGATGGAGCGGAGAAAAATTCTCTCCGTCACCAGGATACGAACCTGGCTTTCAGCTTTATGTGCTGATGCTCTAACCACTAAGCCACACTGGATTCCAATTCTGATGCCAGATTGAATCCTCTCAGTTTAAGCTCCAGCTCTTACCCAATCTTCATGCACTGTGTCACGGATGTGTGACCTTGGCACAATGTCCAACACTAAAGGGAAAAACTAAGAGGTTGAGCTTAAACTGAGAGGATTCAATCTGGCATTGGAATTGGAATCCAGTGTGGCTTACTAGTTAAAGCATCAGCACGTAGAGCTGAAAACTCGAGTTCAAATCCCGGTGCTGGAGAGAATTTTTCTCTGCTCCACCTATCTTTCATCAAATGATAATGCAGAATTCCTGCACAGAAATATCATATGTACTTCGGTGCATTGCAATAATATGATATGCATATATAATCACTTAGTGATTTAAGACTGCGCTCATTCCGTCGGATCCTGGCCACTTACTTAGTCACTTGTAATGAGTACACCTCTGCACATTAGTATGTTGGACATTGTGTCACGGTCATACATCTGTGACACAGTGCATGAAGGTTGGCCACTAAAGGGAAAAATTAAGAGGTGGAGTTTAAACTGAGGATTGAATCCGGCATCGGAATTGGAATCCAATGTGGCTTAGTGGTTTGAGTGTCAGCACGTAGAGCTGAAAAGCTAGGTTCGAATCCTGGTGCCGGAGAGAATTTTTCTCTACTCCACCTATCATTCAGTCTGATATTCTGCCTGTTTATGAGCTTGGTTTTGTACTTTTAATTTTAATGTTGAAGTACTTGTTATTCATATTCCTAAATATTTAAAACCCATAATTCTTCAATTATCTTGCCATTTTCGTCTAATTTGCAGCAGAGAATTGGATTTTTACTAATTTTATAGAGGATTATTAAGTAAGAGATCAAATACTTTGACTGTTGTATAATACCTCAGTAAGAGATCAAATTCTGTGACTACTGTATACTGCCTCATTTACGATATAAACTTACATGTAAACTTAATATTGACATGATCCCATGCTGTAGCACACAAGGAGCTAGCTAAGCAAAATCTGAAGTTTCATTGCATTGTAAGTTTAAGTAGGAAATGAATAGTTCATTCTTCACCAAAGATGAGGAATGCATACTGAGAGGAATAAAGTGAATGTATGTGGAAATCAATCACATAGTCCAGAAATCTGTCGTAAATGAAATCAATTGGCTGATGGTTTCTCACCATAAAGATGAGAGTTTGTTCTGCTGGATGTAATAAGAAGATACCAGTAGTTTGTGGTTTTCATCATTGCTGCATTTGCCACGTTATTATCTCATTGACTCTGAATAACATCTGTGTAAATAAATAATTAAGTTCTCAGTGTATTTAATGAAAGAAATATGCAAAGTTGCGAAAGAACAATCAGTGTACCATGTTCATGATAATCAGACATACTGTATATTCGTATCTTAAATTATTCTGTTATTTAAGTGGAAAATCAAATTTTCATCTGTGTTTGTAATATATCTCTTTTCTTTCAGGTAAAGAAGCTGCTTTAGAAGCAGCACATGAGGAACTAAGTGCATTGAAAGAAATTAGTTCACTAGATGCATCCTCTGGCATGCTAGATACGGACTACAAGACACATCTAGAGGAATATCACAAAAGAGTGAGTTAATATTATGTAGAGTGTTTCTTTCATTCTTTCAGTCACTCACTCATTCATTGCAGTGCCAGTCACTCTCATTTGTTCACTTACCCATCTGAAAATTCTTTATTAGTTTTTTCGTTCATTTATACTTTGTTAAATCTGAAGTCTGATTAGTGTAATATGTTACTAGTCAGCAGTGTATACAGTGGAGGAGGAAAGGAACTAGCCAACTTACCCCATTATCTCTTGGCTTAGTTGCCTCATGAGTGATGCCTTACTAGTATCACTTATGAGGTTCAAACCTGTGTTCGGACAGTTGGCTAAACAACAACATACTTTGTCTTCATTGATCCAAAATTTTTTTATTTATTTTACTTTCCTCAGTAGGGAGCTGCCTTTGCAAACAAAGTATACAAAGAAACAATAGCAGGAATTTCACGATTGAACATAGGAGAAAAGAAAAGATAAGAAATGAACTTCAGATAGAAGAATGAAATCAACTCGTGAAGGATTATTAAAGTAAATGGATGCATCACCTAGATAGGATGGAGGAAGAGCATTTCCCAAAGATAGCTTTGAATATTGTCCAAAAGGAAGAAGAGATATAGGTCGTCCGAGACTTCGATGGAGGCAGCAGTTCTAATTGGGAATGGAACAGTTCGATAGGCCCATGCCGTGTTGATGATGATGACGATGACAATAGAAAAGTATAAAAAAAGAAAAGTATCCATAACACAGGTCAGCCAGCCATTAAATCAATATAACCTTTTAAGATGTGTATAAATGATTCCGCCGGATGTAAATGGAGTAATTTAGTGTGAGAGAGGTCTTCAAGATGAGCCCTAATCTATTCATACAATTATTTACAATCATAGGGATTGTGAGAAGATTGGACGACAAGCAGAACATGATGACATGGAAGTTCCAATACCCTTGATTTTTGCTTTGCTCTCTTCAAATGAGCAGGTGTTGTACATAATAGTGCTACAAGAACAAAATAATGACCAACTTTGATAAATAGCTGTCAGGAAGTATTTTCAACTATGCCAATTAGCTGTTGCCTTTTCCATTTAGTGCGGTCTGTGTACCTCAAGATTCAGCAGTAAGGGCTACAAGAAGTGTACAACAAGATATAAAGATGACAACAGGAACTTGATATGTGCGAACCATATGCCACATTATCAACGTTTAGAGGTCGAAACAAGTTGGATTGCATTCCTGTGTTTTAATAAATTTCTGTTGTGTTACATTACTATTTATATTTATTTCTTTTCAACTGCTATGAAAATTGTTTTAGGAAAATATTACATTTAGGAAAGAACATTTAGGGTATTTCATATTTAGGAAAAATGACTGTTAGAAATAATGAGGTTTAGGAAAAATGATAGGGAATCTATCAGAACATGAGTGGTCTTTACAAAAGCCATGTTGAACAATTGACATTCGTACTTCAGACATTTTCCTCATTCTTCCATTAATTATTTTTGCATATATTTTGTGTCCAGTATTAAGGACACTTATACTTCTGTAGTTAATATTGAAAATATTAATTACAGAACTGATAGCGCTAAAACATACAACTTTCTGAAGAATATTTCCAATACACAGGAAAATACTAGCCAACCTATTATTCATAATAACAAGACACTAACAGATAGTAGAGATATAGCAAACGCATTTAATAAACACTACTCAAACTCTCACAGATTACATCCCAATACCAAAAAAACTGACAAATTTATCAAAAGAGAATTACATAAAAATAATAAAAACAATATTAATAGTACAAAACCTGAAATATTTCATCAAAATTTTACTTCCAAAGAATTAACACTAGCTTTACAAAATTTAAAAACCAAGAAATCTCCTGGCCCCGATAACATTCATTCCGAATTTTTTAAACATCTGGGGGAAAAAGCCAAGTCTGTACTTTTATCCATTTTCAATTTATCATGGAACACCTCAGTTCCTGCAGCTTGGAAAAAAGCAGTCATTGTACCAATTCACAAAAAAGGGAAACCTGCTCATGATGTTAATAGTTATTGACCAATAGCACTATTAAGCATGATAGCAAAAACCATGGAGTCCATGATCTCCAACAGATTAACTTGGTATTTAGAATCCCAAAACCTTTTATCACCAAGACAAGCCAGCTTTTGACAACTACACTCTACCAATGAACAAGTCATACGCCTCGGCCAAGAAATAAAAGACAGTTTTAACAAGAAAGAAGATACCTTGGCAATATTTATTGACTTTCAGCTAGCATATGACTCTGTTTGGAGAAATAAATTATTACTAAAACTCCAGAAATTAGGTATCTCCAGCAATATGTTCAGATGGATATCAGAATTCCTTAGTCAACGATTCATTGCCACTAAATTCAGTAACTCACTTTCTAGTTACAGACAAACATATCGAGGTCTACCTCAGGGCGCTGTCCTCAGCACAACTTTATTCAATATTTATATAAATGACTTACCCTCCCTATTAGAGGAATCAAACATGAAAACAGCACTATTTGCAGATGTTATAGTTTTGTGGACTTCCGGATCTTACAGACATAGAGACAAAATTCAAAATTCTGGTCTTGAAGCTCTAAATCAACTACATGAATGGAATACGTCAAATTTGATGACACTCAATTTAAACAAAAGTAACTACCAAATATTTTATCTTGGTAAAAAAGAAAGAGAATTCAATATCCAATACAATGGCCAACACCTTCCTGGGACTTATGAATCCAAATATCTTGGAGTTATTTTCCATAGTAAGTTAACATGGAGCAACCATTTGAAATACATTTCTGAAAAAGCTCGTAAAAGATTCTCCCTTCTAAAAAGACTAGCAGGAAAGAAATGGGGATGCTCTAGGAATACTTTGAACACTACATACAAAATGTTTATACAGCCAGTGCTGACATACTGCGGAGAAATTTTAATTACTTCACTTTTCATAAAGGAAATAGAAATATGTTAAAAACCAAGCTCTCAGACTCATTACTGGTGGAATCAAAACAACTCCAATAGATTCTATGAGATTCCTCACTAATATTAACAGCATCAAAATGACAATAGAAGAAAAAGCACTGATTCAATATGAAAAACTTATTAGATTACCAGGAAACAATTGGCATTCATGCAGTCCTCTCTGTAGATTGAAAACTCAAAAAAGTTTCATATCCATTGTTCAAGAATTAAAACAGAAAATCAGTATCCCGAATTTAAAAGAAAACCTACAAATTAAACCAAACCCTTTAACTCTATTAAATATGGAATATAATCTAAATTTAACAGAAGAAATACTGAAATCAGAAGTAAACACTGAAATACTAAAACAATTGTCTTTAGAGACAATTAATATTAGATACCCTCCACAAAACTGGCTTCATTTATATACTGACGGATCCTTGATCTCCAGAGAACAAGGTGCAGGTGCAGGTGTTACGTGCTGTCTCTTCTCACTTTATAGATCTCTTGGGTATGGAACAACAAGTTTTGATGGAGAAATCATTGCAATAAGTGAAAGTCTCAGGAATCTTCTATGCCACATCAGTAAATTTAAAAATGCAGTTATATTGTCAGACTCCAAAGCAGCTATTCTATGAATAGTCTCTAAACACACACCTTCATCTCAAACAGCAGAAATAACTAAAATGCTCTCTCAATTAATATCACTCAATAAAAGAATTGTATTCCAATGGATACCATCCCATTGTGGAATCCTGGGAAACGAGAATGCGGATGCTTTAGCAAAGAAGGGCAGCACTGCTACTTACAGACCTGTTACTAAATCTATGTATTACTCTGTGAAAAGATTTATTAAATCTACATACTTAGACTTCAACAAACAAAATTTGATAACACAATCCCAAGGGAAAAAATGGAACTCTCTGCTTCAAAATCCACAGTTAATTCCCGATTTACCACGAAAATCGTCTGTAGCTGCATTTAGATTGGCAACAGGCCATGATTGTTTGGCCAAACACCTGCATAGAATTGGAATATATCAGTCCCCTAACTGTCCATTGTGCAACTCAAACCAAGAAATGGATTCGGAACACCTCAAAATCTGTGCTTCAGTGGCTGGTCATGATAATATCTTTGAAAAATATTGGAGTGCAAGAGGTCAAATGACTTTATTGTCAAACGCCTGGCATTAGAAAACAACAACAACTTCTTCTGTAGTTTGAACATTTACCCCTGTCACCTCTTTTTTTTTTTTTTTTTTTAATAGACACTACTTCAGCATCATGCCAAGAATAACTTTATTTTACCTTCGATCTGTCAAATGTTTTTATAATGTTCCACTCATTCCTGTTCTTTAATTAATTTAATGTTTTCTGTATCTGTTTCTGTTCTTCTAACATGGTCTGTTACTTTTTGCAGTATTTTGTTTCTCCTTATAGATAAACTCAATTTCCATGCCCTTCTATAAATATGCCTTTTTCTTCTCTGTTATTGCTTCTTCCATTTCTTTATTCCACATTTTTAATCGTTTCTGTTTTGATTTAATTTTTTTTTCCAATCCGTCTGCAACTGCTGTCCCTAAAATAGTTCTAAGTTATTGCACCCCATATTTACATTTTCACTGATACTGATATCAGTAGTATGTTGTAGTATTCTATTCCAATAAAGCAATTTAACAGTTTTCTCTTCCAAAAGATGAATTTTATAAACCTCTTCCTTACTAAAAGTTATTAGTTTAACTTGTTTTCATTTAGCTGAAAGTGCTGTTTTTGCTAGAACTAGAAAGTAGTCTGAGTATATGTTATCTCTTATATACACATGCACAGCTTTTACACATAGAGTTAATTTTCTAGAATTAATTTTCTATTTATAATTATGTAATCCAATATAAATTTTATTGTTCTAGTTGATCATGTGTATTTGTTAATATCTTTTTCATAAAAAAAAGTATTCATAACCTTCAAATTATTCAATATTACAAACTCTCCTAGTTGATCTCCATTATTTTTTATCTTTTCTTCGCCATATATACCAATAATACTGGGGATGCCTTCATTTCCTATTGTCGCATTAAAACACTACTTAATATAAAGTAATAGTTTTTTTAAATTTTATTGATAGTGCTCTGTTGTTCTTCATAGAAGTCCAGAGTATCTCTCTTGTAGCCTTCTTCAGAAGCATATGCTCGTACATTGGTTAAAAAGCCCCTAGAATGTCAGATATTAAACATTTAAAATGGGTAAACTTTTTACCAGATATGCTTTGACTTTCTTATAATATTTTTGTAGTAACATTAAATTATTTTTGGATGTCATTAGTGATTAAATGGTTGCTATACTTGCTGGTTGATCAATGATTCACGAGTTTAAATCAAGTAGATGTCAGTGATTAAGGATGATAAAATATTCAACTTTTGTAAATTCCTTTAGAAGTGAAGTAAAGCCAAAGATTCCATTTAACATTTATGACACATTGAACTGCGTTGTCCCTGAAATAGAAGGCAATGGTCAGATTTAATGGATATTTTACGAGCCACGCCATTATATTGCCATCTTTTGATTTAGTTATAAATTTCACCTTAATATGTACCTCGCATAAAAAAATACATTTTTTATGTCACCAAACTTCCAGAATGCATAACTGATGGGAAACTATACCATGTGCTGAATGTTAATAACTCGATAATATTAAATCATTAAATGATAAATGCAGGCATGAATTTATTCCTCAAAGCACACATGCATATTAAATGTTCACTGACTACTTGTTCAGTCATTTCTTTGACCCTTCTCGTCTTATTTGCATAAAGCAGTCATGTTATTTAGATTTCTCCAAGTTATTGGAGTTCATATGGACTGCTGTCCACTCACGTATTGTTTCAATTTACAGTTAGTAGAATTTCAAGAAGCAGTGGAACATAGAGAGGGGATAATTGGGCAGCTAAGCAGTTCTTTGCAGCAGGCTATACAGACACGTGATGCACTGCAATTGCAAGGGGACCATCTTGCACAGGAAGTGGCCTTATTGCAGCGCCAGCTGAAAGCTACAACAGAATTAGTTCAAGGCCATCAGTGGGACACTGGCATCAAACCTCATGATTATCTCACACTTCAAAATCAAGTAATTATTTGCTGTTTAGTTCTATTTATGTGTTGTTAATGTTAAGTATGTTTTAATGTTATGTTCTTTTCCCTTTAATGTTGTAAATTAAAATAACGAACCTTTTGTCTTTGAATATGTCTTATTTTTTGTTCTCTCCAAAGTTAAGTTTTTAAAGACTTTATTTTTCTTCACAGGTGCTGGCACTTGAAGCAACAGTTAGTAAAAATGAGTCCATAATTAGAAATCTGAATTCTACTATAAAAGAAAAGGAAGTTCTTTTACAAAGTAAAACCTCTGAGCTTGAAAAGAAGTTGCAGGAACTAAGCCAACATAAGACTAAATCTGCTAATGAGGTATGCCTTTACTGTTGTATAAAAGAAAATGTGTGGGGGTAGAGAGGAGAGGAACCTGTGCTATTACAACATTCATTTTCATTGAATTTTACTTTACTGCTGTTTGAAATATGGAGAGGATAATGCCAAACAATATAATTTTTCAGATTTCATTGAAATTATCTCTTTTCAAAATTCTTTTCGTTTTCATTAAGTCTGTTAACTAGCCACAAACAAGATATCGTCTGATGGCTGTTTTGTATATATCAGATATACAGAAGAAATGTAAGCCAGCCACATAGAAGTGAATTATTGATAAATCTAACTTCACACAGACCTGATTATTAACCCTTTCAGTCACGACGGAAAAATCCCATTTTTTGGCAGTAATCATTTTGTAATACTAAAGATATTTGTACAAAATTAAAAAAAAGAAAGGTTTGTTATTTTGGGAGATTTGGGGTGTGCACAAATGTAGACAAAATTACTCAACATTACCAAAATTCAGTTTAGTATAAATGTGTACATATTTTACATTGTTTGTTCACACAGAGCCAACACTTATTTTCAAATCTGATTTATAATTGAAATCAACTAATTCTAAAAACCACCTCAATCATTTTTTGCCGTTAAAGTCAGTAAAGAAATTTCTATCTTTATTCAGGCAAAGATATATGTTGAATTTCTGGCGACTTCCCTGTACAATTGCTGTTTTTGCATCTACCTGGAAAAGTTGCCTCACTGTGTACTGGCAAATGGTTTACAGCATCTCACCTCATCGATTGGCTTTACCTCTGTTTTCTTTGGGTCGATGTTCGAAGGTCGGCTCCTTTTCGTAGGTATCGTCTTCCCTTGCTTTATAAGAGCTTCTCCAAGCCTCATTCTAAAATGGAGAAGATCCAGAGTCTTGTTCTTATGAATACCCAACTTTTCTGCATCTTCTTGATACTCAAGCCAGCTGTTACATACGGCTAAATCCACAGCATGAAAAATTAGTTTCAAAATCCATTTTCGAGTTTTCATGAATATCCTGTAGAGGCTAATGAGGAAATCAAGTTTATCCACTCCACCCATTGACTGATTATACAATTTCACTACCTTTGGTCTTGACACATCAATATACTTTTTGTTTTTGTTGTCCCACCTTCGTGCCTTGTCTGTTTCTTCAACACCTACAAAGTTGGAGGCCATAAATACAGGCCTATTATCTTGCCATTTCGTGACCACCACATTACCATCACGGGAGCAGACCTGATCATAATGAACCCCGATATATTTTTTTTAAATCTTTGTCAGAAATGAGAGGTGGGTTCCCAAACCTGTTCAGTCTTATAGTACCAGCTGCTGAAATCCCTTTCATTTTTAGTGCTTCAAAAATATTGTAAGGAGAAAAATAATTATCGAAATACAATTGGTGACCTTCAGCTGAAAGTCTATCACATAAAGGAAGTACAACAGAAGCTCCAAGGCCGAATTTATTCATCATTGACTCTTTTATTTCTGTAGTGGCACCCTGATAAAGTATAAAATCATAAGCAAGCCCACTTTTCCCATACAATAAGAATAATTTGATTCCCCAAGGATTGGGTTTTCCTTTCATGTATTGGTTTACATCAAGCTGGCTTTTGAAAGGACAAATTTGTTCATCAATACATACTTCATGTTCTGCAACAAGTTCCTTACACCTAGTTCTCAGTGAATCATATAAAGAAAGGTCTAATCTTCCAGAATATGTCTGTTGATTATGCTGGTTTATTTAATATGTTGACACAATGGAGAAACTTACTGAGTTTGAAGAACCTATTGACTGACATATTGTCTGTAAAAATGTTTACCCCTAATGCTGTGTCCCAATATATTCTTAAACGGGGGAATCTTAGATTACTGGCTATTATGTGTAACCCAAAGGGAGTAGTAAGTTCAGTCAAATTGGTTGCCATGTACCTACCCTCTCCAACTTGGTTTGCATAATGTTTTTTGTCATCTCTACAAACTTTTAAAACAGTGAAATAGGAATGTATCTTGAAAAATATGTTATTGGATAAGGTAAGTCCAAAATGTCTTCTCCACCATTATTATCTTCCCAGATTGGGATGGTTTCTTTGAATATTACACTGCATCGCAACAGAATTTGTCTTTTGATGTCAGATTCATCCATTCATATTCATTCTCTGCCAAAGGTTCATTCTCTGATTGTTGATCATTTTCAGATCAGCTCCTGATTCTGCACCATTATCTTCTCTTGGATCTGCATCATCTGCACCATTCTCATCTGTTGGTTCTGCATTATCTGCACTACTTTTATTCTCAACTTGATCATCTTTTTCTGAAAAGAAAAAAATACATGGCCTATATAGTATGAAATATACAGTATATGCACTGTATATGAGTAAACATAAAATATAAAATAAATAATGTATAAATACTAACCAGACACTTTATTAGCTTCAAATAATTCGTCATCATGTTTTTCCCCCTTCTCCTTCACTCTCAAACCCTTCGAGTACGGAACGGTCGCCCTCATCAATCAGATCCAGAATTTGACTTGGTCCTAACCCTGTGAAAAAAGGACACCGTAACTAGTTACACAAACATACATTTAGAAATTTCAAAACATTAAACGTTTATACTAACAATAAAATGTAGAAATTAAAGTGGAGTTATGTTTTTCCTTGAACATACACTATGCAGACAGTATGTCTACAATTGTACACATGGTATTTTGCACTGCAATTTTACATAAAACTGGAGAATTTAAAGCTAATATAAACACTTTAATTTTAAGATGTAACATATTTGTTAATGTTCTTACAATTATTTTCGTGTAATAAAGTATATAAAACTATAAACAGCAAAGTATGTAACAGCTTACCTTTCCTCCGTTTCTTACACGGTTTCATGGCTACTTTGATTCCCTTGAAGTACACAAATCGTCCATAAATCGCATCACAAGTGATATCAGTGAACACAGCAACACTGGACAAATATATAGACAGAGTGAACAAGAGGTTACTACATGGAATACTAAGTTTTATATGACATTGAAAAAGGTGTCTACAATTGTAGACGCGGTGAACGAAAGGGGACTGAAGTTTTTGTTAAAAATAAAAACAAATTGAGCATGCAAAATTGCTGAATATTGTATTGAGAAAGCTAATAATGTATGTTTAAGAGTTTGTCAAATTTAAATATTAACACCCAAATTTGGCTAACAAATAACAGTATGTAGTAAATAGGCTTATAGTAAGAGTATATGTCCACTGTACACTATAGGTATCTAATAAAATATTTTTTATTGAATTTGTTGTAATTGTTCATTTGTGAGGACATTATCAATACCATTATAAGTTCATATTACCAATCTATAAAGAACGAAGTTGTATTTTAGTTTTTCTTTGTAGAATTTTTATATAGTATGTGTGCGGGGGGGGGGGGAGGGGAAGTAATTAATTTATTTCTAGCAGTGGTATGGGAAGGAGAAAGGATATGATGCCAGTACAGTAGTATAAAGTGAGTCGGTCGGTACTCTAATATTATATTGTTAACTGCCTATTTGTAATTAGTGCCATGTAATGATTATTTTGAAATGAGTGCTATATCTAGCATCAGTCATTGAATTGTGCGCAGTTTTATTATTTCTTCTTGTACATAATATGGAACATGGGTGTTGTAAAGGTCAATTTTGTGAGATTTATGCACTAAACATGATTGGAGGAGGAGTAAGACAGTGATGTGGGATGTATAAAAGTGGCCAATGAATGTTCATGTTGAAGTGTGACCTTGTCAACCAGGACAGTTGACGCTTCACAGCAGCTGAGTTTTCACTTATGTTTTGCAAATTTTGCTTACTATTCTATACGAAATCGTGATGGACAGCTTAGGTTATCACAATTTTTGTGCTCTGAGGACCAGTAAGATACATATGGATGACCACAAAACAAGGAGAATGGCATTAACACCCACTTTCGTGAATACCACCATGAGAGACAAAGATTCCTTATTTGTACTGCAAATGGTGTTGAAACTTGGGTTTCCTTCATTGTTGATATCAAACACAGACTGTGCTTGCTGACTTTGTTGCAGAAGAAACTACAGTCAACTTTACAGGGTATTGTAAGACATAAAAAAAATTGGAGTACTTCACAAAACAAAAGTGCATTATACTCACTTCCAGAGTCGTCCTCTACATGACAACATGGTCTTAGGTGTAGCTGCTCGAATTTGAGAACTGTTTGAACATTTCAGTGCAGTCCCTATCTTACTCAAAATGACTACCACCTTTTCATACACATGTAATATTGGTTAGACATGCAGTGTTGTAGATGTTTCACTTTGTGGTGACAGTGATGGGTGAAGTTCTTCTTTTCCCGGAACAGTTCTGACTGTTCCGGATCTGGAAAAATACTATGTTCCAAACAACAGTTCCGAAACAGTTACAAGTTGAGATGTGTCTGAATCGTTCACTGATGTGAGCTATCTCTTTGACTCTCGCTCCTTTTGAGAAGTCGTTCAAAAGAGCGGTACAGTACCCTCCCTTTTCTCCAAGCAGCTCACACATACGTTGGAGCACTCATCTCTCGGACTCCTCTTAAAATACGTTATTGGCATGACGACATAGCACACATACTTCTCAATAGATAATAGATGACATTCCATTGCACATTCGAATCGGTTTGGAAACTTGCTGTGTATGCGGACAGAAGCTTCATATTTATTAGATAAACAGCTGTTGTATATAAGGTCAGAATGCAACACTAATTGGTATATAAAGTCATGAAGATACGATAACCAACTAAAAAATTTAACATGTCATTTAAAAGTGTAGTATGTAATTTTTATTCTTCGTATTAGGTAGTAAAAATAACTAAAATCATTAATTTTTATTTTTACTTTTCTTAATGCTTAGTTATAATAATAATAATAATAATAATAATAATAATAATAATAATAATAATAATAATAATATTATAATTTCATACATAATAAAAACATATAACTACTGTATTATATATATATATATATATATATATATATATATATATATATATATATATTAGCATATTAGCAGTAGTGAAACCTGAAACCCCCTCACTTAGTAAAATGTTAGAAATGCATCTGTACCAAAGTGTAATAATTTAAACTTTGCATTGCACCTCGCTCTGTCATTGCTTATGATCATACTACAAGGATTTCAATTTCCATGCTTCCTCATCCATCCACGTGAGAGTTCCAAGTACAACATAAATAACAATGAGAACAGTGCAGCCGGACCAGTAATTGGTTCAACAGAACGGGTTCCGACTATTCTCTGTTGTCTCGGAGTTGGAACATGCCTTGCACAACGCAGTACTGCGGGCCTGCAACAACTGGAAAAGTGAGCAGCTCAGCGTCGGAACAGTGTTATTTTGGAACAATAGGTTCTGACCTGCTATTCATTTTTGCAACAGTTCCGAGACCGGAACAGTTCCAAAATAGCTGTTGTGTTATTTTTTACCCATCTCTAGTGACAGCTCTCTTACGGCATTGTTGGTGTGAGGTTTTGTTGTTTCTCAGAATTGGTTGAGATAAGAGGTCAGGAGGTCTAAATATTACGTATAATGGTATGGCAATAAAAGTTTAATTCCATCCCTTTTTATCATACTAATACTGAGGAAGAGTATTTACCTTGTTTGTAAACAGGATTTTTATTACATCTGATTGTACCAAACTATCTTTCTTTACATTTATGCTGCATGTGTCACTCAATCCATTGCCTACTCCCAGACAATTGATTGCCACCACAAAGTGGTAGATATATCTACACAATGACAGTGAGGAATTGAAAATGGCTTATAGTTGTGGCTGAATTCACCAATGGCTGATTGCTTTGAAAGGAGATATGATAAATACCTCAATTGAGGTGGTAATTATGTGGAAAATGAATTTCATATGTTTTAATGTTTTGAGTGTAATAAAATTGATTTGCCTTGTTTCTTGTATTTTAAATAACTGGAACAGTTACAGTTAGCCACAGTAATGTGTACTTTTAGCAGAAATATCGATGCAAAGTTAGGGAATGGCTTGGATGCAAGTGTGACATAGTTGTCAATCAATTTGGCAGTGGAAATCCAAAATGTCGATGATGACTGAAGGGACAGCGCGATTTTCGAATGTAAATACATGAATTTCTGTTAACTTGCATAATTAGTTTAAAAGCAAAACGGTGACTTTGGCCCCTTAACCACCACAATCCCCCTTAACCCCATAGAGAGAAGAAATGTAATGGTAAAAATGCGTGTTTATGTAGTGTAATTACTCACCAAAGTACTCCTCGGTTATAGGGGAGAATGGAAGTAATTGGGAAAAATGTACTTCAAGAAGGCCAATTTATAGAGACCACAGTCTCGAAAAATTAGTTGACTACATCTAGGTTTCTTGCTTTGCATTACTTCTGGAACATGTAGTCAGCCATATATAACGAGAATTTTGTTTGGGAGTTGTAAGCGGGAATACTGGCTTAAATGTTGCCAGGTGCTCTCATTGGTGTTAGTGTGAGCACCTGTGTTGGTATTAACAAAAGTAACCAAATGGTTAACCATGAGATGGGTGTGAGCATTCATGTTACCAATGTTAGAGTATGCCTTCCAACGTTACTGATGATTGTTCTACCTGGCAATACCCATTCCCAAATAATAATAAGCAATATGTTTGCAGTTCTGTCTTCGACAGGCACTAGGAACACATTTCCAGATTCCTGCTCAATACTGCCAAAAACCTATTGGCCTTCCATGAAATGACTCTTATTGTACTTCTGCTTTCCGAATTTACTTTCATCTACCTCTACCATTTTACCAGGTCTTCCATTGGGTGACTTGTTCTTAGCAAGAAATTCCACCATTACCTCACGACAGAAGTTTAACTAGTCTGTGTTGGTATTGGGGGATGTACCTAATTTTCTAGAAATCAGGTAAATTGACGATTAAATCATGAGTAAGGAACATTTGTGACAAGACTAGTCTAAATCTTGAAAACCCTGGTTCATACTCTAATGAGAGTATCACTTTGCACTAGACTTTCGATTTCTTTCCAGGTTGTGTTTCCTTATGAATGGAATGTGGACAATCTAAAAATTTCGTCAGTGCTAATTTCATTTGCCCATTACATTTATGATGCTGCATGTCTGATTTCAAAAGATCGCAAGCCTAAAGGAACTCAATGGCGATACTCTGAATAAAATGATACTGATAAATTCTCTGGTCATCTTTTCGTCACCTCTGTACAATGCCTTTATATACGAGGGCACAGGCATGAATCTAGAATTTTATAATAGAGGGACTAATAATAACAAACATATGAATACAGTATTATAACCATAACACAGAAAAATGGAATTGAAAACAAATAAACCATAAAAATATTACCACTCTTAGGTACACTTCTAAAGGAGATGGGGGCTGGAATGGAAAGCCAATTAAATGTTACAGTTTAATGAAGCTGAAGTCGTCTGCGACAGTTTAATGAAACTGAAGTCGTCTGGGATGTTTTTTTTTTTTGCGAAAATTTCTATGCCTTCATCCAGACTTGCGTCAATGTTACGATGAATGTTGAGCAATACCAATCTATTCAATCTGTCCTGGTTTATTGTCGATTGGAGGTAGGTTTTCACACGTCTTAGTGTTGAGAATGACCGTTCTGTGGTGCATGTTGTCACTGGCATGACACATATATGATGATGAGCTCTCTCATATTGGGATAAAAATACAGCAAAACTTCTATAGATGTGTCTGTTTTTTTTATGTTTCTTTCAGAATTGAAATCACAAATGTAGCTACCTCTAAACTTTGGAATAGTTCCTGGCAGATCCTGTTCATAAACTGTTGCAGCTTGCAAGATGGCATCAATATTTTTATCAGGATCGTGTAAAAAGTTAGGAATCAAGGATTGGAGTTTAATTATATGACTGCCTGTCAGGTGAAAATCGTACTTGACAAGTTGCTGAGAAGGTGATCAAGAAAAGAAAGAAATACATTGAGGCGGTAATAATCTTTAGGAAACTTAGACAGAACATAATTGCGATGGATTTGTCTGGATGCAAGTCAAGGTTAGGTACATTTACTTCTACATCTACAGATTGAGCCAATGTAACAGCCTTTTCAAAATGGAAATTATAAGTATTCATGACACATTTAACCATCTGGTAGCACTGTCTTAATTCGAGATTTGGACACTGTAGCTTCCCCGAAACACACAGTGTTATTCCAAATATTTCTGCTAAAATATACAATGAAATGATGAATTCGAATTTTAGAATGGAGTTAAGCATCAAATGTGCCTTTGTACAATGGGATCCAGAATCTTCCAGGAATTATCTAACTGTGGAGAAAATTTCTAAGAATTGTAACACTGCGTCATGCTATTCAATCCATCTTGTTTCACACAAGGTCTTTAGTTTCGTTTTCTTGTATTTGACTAATTTTTTCTTTCATTATGATTGACCGCTTGCTAGACTCCCTAACATATTTTACTATTTCACCTACTGTGTCTACAGTTTGTTTAGCACTGTGAACAGAGCACGATTTTGAAAGTGACAAATTTAAGCAATGTGAGGCATAGTGGATATAGTATCTAGAGGCTGCCCTTTTAAAATTCACGCTTGCACACTGCAAAACTTTCCCAACATATTAGCACTGCCATCATAATCCTGTCCATGGAGATGCGAACTGTCTAACCTAAATCAGTTCACTTAAAACAATGTTTGTCAATGCCTCCCCACTTAGATCTTGCACTACTTCGAATCTCAAAAACTCTTCCTCATGCAAGTAATACCTTTCTCAGTATACATAATAATACTGTAGTTGCTCATTGGAACTGATGTCGGTTATTTCATCTACCAAGATAGAAAAATATTTACTTTGGTTAACGTCTTCAACAATTTTCTTTTCAATAATGGTGCGCCAATAGTTTGAGATGGTTTTGTGTAGTTTTGCTTGTTAGAGAAGAGTTTTTGGGGGAATTTTTAAGGTTACTATGCAGACCCTGATTACTGGTATCAACGCGATATTTAAGAATCTTCCTGATATTATCTTCGTTTTGGTTGTCACTTTCGATCACACCATCATTCTTCTTTTCCTTTTAATGCAATATTTTGTTGACCCATAATAATAATATTTGTTTTTATACTATTGGGACAAGTTTCATTCTGTTTTCGCGCACTGTTTGTAACACTTCGTTATTCAGTTGAACCAGAATATTTTCTACCTAAAGCCTTAGTTCTTCTGAATCAACACATGCATCAGTTCAGAAAAACTAAGGCT
Source organism: Periplaneta americana (assembly GCF_040183065.1). Taxonomy (NCBI): domain Eukaryota; kingdom Metazoa; phylum Arthropoda; class Insecta; order Blattodea; family Blattidae; genus Periplaneta; species Periplaneta americana. Next base: position 128,944,980 of record NC_091120.1, read on the forward strand.
TTACCTTCAAATACTTGCTTAAAATTGTCACATTTTAAGAGAGTAATAACTGTTCTCTGAATGTCTCTTGAATATTTTAGAGGTCTTTTTTAATTTTCTTAGAGGTTTCGTAACTAAATTCTGTAATGTGACTTTTCTTTGTTCTCCCTCTTTAGGTCCGAATAAAATGCACACGTGACAGAGTGTACCTTCATTCATCTTGCTGCAAGACAGCCATGGAAATTTTTTAAACCATGCATACTTAATTGTGTAGACTGTTCCGATTCTAGTGTCTTTGGAAATGGATATATTTTGTCTGGAACCTCGGATTTGTTCGGGCTTTGTATTTTATCTCGTAACTGCATATTTCTTTTTCCACTAATTAACCGAGTATAGCTGCGGTGGGTGGAATGAGATGAATTCCTCCTACAACTTGACGTAAGCTGTACAAACTGTACACTGGTTACGTCAAGTTGTAGGGGATATTCATCTCATTCCACCCACCACAGCTATACTCGGTACGATCACTAGCTTTAACCACTCCCCTTTCATAGCCCTAATTATGAGTCATCGAAGTAGTGTCATCACTTTCACCATACACAAACGATTCCACTGTTATGATATTAACAGGCCTACACATTCCTTCATCTTCTGTATCATTATCATCTGTACTGCGTTTTCCTCTCACTTCATCACGTAGGTTCTTGATCAATTATAAGATATTTGTTTGGAACTTACATTTCCCTGTATGAACTTGTCACTTCACATCTCAATTCAGAAGATATACTGGCTATTGTGAAGTATGATAACAAAGGTATTGATAGCAGCCATAGCTACAGCATGGTAGGAGCGGATATTGTTAGCTTTCTGTTCCGAAGTCCCAGCTAGTGTTAAACCCCGTGGTAATGGCTCCTAAGGAATGCAACCACCTATCTAATCTATTCACTGTGAACTGGTAAGGGAGTTTGTATGAGAAAGTGAAATAGCAAAATAATATGAAGTTTAGAGAGTGAAGAAATCATATAAGAAATACGAATTAAAAAATAATGATTTGTCACGTTTTAAATAAAGTCTATGAAATAATAGGGAGTCTACAGCCCCCTGGAGCCCCTCTTGTATCCACAATTGTGAAGACATTTTCTTCCACCTCGTCCTGGTATTCGCGGACCATGTGCTTGTGTAAATGGATGAAAAAAACAACTGTATGAACAGAAACATGACCGGAAAGAAATGTTACGAGACACAAAACACAAATAAATGAAATAATATTGGGACTTGCAGAATATACAAGAACACGAGACGGTTGATATTTTAAACACGAATTGCTCCACTGTATGTAGGTGAGGCACTGAAGAACCACAAACAGACATTATGTAACACGAAAACTATCACTTAACAAGAAAATCCAAGAAACAAAATTAAATGCAACTTACAAGATTCCCAAAAGAAGCTGCAGTCATCAAGGGAACAACACAACATTATCGAACATTGAGAAGTACACACCTTCACACTCGACAGTCACAGAGGGAGTAAGGCTTGTAGAAGGCTTTCACGCTGTAAGGACAGTGGCATTGGACTTTTTAGGTTTTATCCTCCATGACCTTACAAGTAACTGTATGAGACAAGTGCTTAACCATGGGGTTGGTGTTATTTTCCTCCTCCTGCTAAACAAGTGATGTCACATCCTCCAGGCATATAAGATATGAAATTTTATTTCGTGTCTTGTTTCATAGCTCACTGGTCAAAGCGCTGGGTCAAGTTGTACAGTGCAGAGTGCAGTATTGCAGATTTGAGTCTACCCTTGGCGTGAGATGCATGAAACACCCAAGAAAACTGGAGAAAAAGAAGAAAAAGGGGAAGAAGAAAGGAGGGCAAGAGAAAATAGGGATAAAGTTTTTTGTCTCAGATGATGCTGCGATGTTAGTTTGGAAATCTGCGTTAGACTATATTATCCATTCCCTCCCACCGAACATCCTCATATTCATCTTCTTTCACTGTGGCTGTTCCTCGACTTTGGAATTCCCTACCGAGTAATGTCAGGGAGTGTCAGACATCAAATCAATTTAAGAATAGGTTAACGAGATATTTTTCTAACAATTATTGTCAACAATAATAGCTGTTTCAGGTTTCTCAGTGTTTAATGGTTATATATATCACAGATAAATATATAAATTATCTCATTATTATTATTATTATTATTATTATTATTATTATTATTACTATTATAATTACCATTATTATTATTATTATTGTTATTATTATTATTATTATTATTATTATTATTATTATTATCATTATTATTATAACTATTTCTTACCAGTGTTTATTATTGTCACACTAACATTAGTTATCCAATTTTCATCATTTACTTTCATGTTGTTTTATGATCTAGATATTAATGTAATAACCAGGGAAAGGATTTATATGTAAATACATATTTACTTATAAAGCTAATATAATTTATATTTTGCATTATCTTTATGTTTCACAATGTGTAGGGTTGAAAAATCCTACTTTCATTTTCCATATTTTTCCATATTTTAGAGTTTAGTACATATTTTCGTTAATTTCCATATATTTTCCATATTTCATATAAAACAGTCCATATTATATTAGGTTTAACAATAAAACAAAACAAAATTCCATTAACTTTTAAAAATACATTTCAACAATAGAGATTTAAACACATGTTCAGTAATCCCTTTAACATCAGAGTTATTTGAAAATTAGCAGTCCTATCAACAATGGGAAAGTAAGTTACAAAACTGTATTAATTTAATTTAAAATTTTTAACAGACTTCAGTTGTGCAGCTCAACAGTTAAATGCCAGTCAGAGTACACATAGGTTCAGTTTTGTAAATCATACTATAAAGACGGTAAATATGCCGAAAGTACGTCATTCAGTCAATTTAAAATCAAAACTAACAAGTTACATTTCAGAATTTAAAGAAGATGGTTTATCAACTGACAATAAAATATTATTTTGTAATTTGTGTCAGTGTGCAGTATCATCTACACAAAAGTTCCTGGTGCAACAACACATTACAACTAGTAAACATCAGGCCAACAAACAACTAAATTCCAAGCAGAGACAATTGTTTTTAACACAACCAACAACATCGAATGTAAGATCTGAGTTTAACATCGACCTGTGCCGTTCTCTCATCTCTGCTGATATTCCTCTCTACAAACTAAAGAATAAGGTCTTCAGGGAATTCCTTGAAAAATATACTCAACATACAATCCCGGATGAGTCAACACTTAGGAAGACGTATGCTCCATCCATCTACGATGAGACAATACAGAAGATAAGAGATGAAATTAAAGATAGTTCAATTTGGGTTTCCATTGATGAGACTCCCGACAAAGAAGGTAGACTTGTTGGTAATGTAGTTATCGGTTTGTTAAGTGAACAATATTCTGAACGAATTCTTTTACATTGTGATGTTCTAGAAAAGTGCAATAACAAAACTATAGTTAAACTGTTCAACGAAGCTATGGGTATCCTGTGGCCAAAGGGTATTATGTACGATAATGTGTTATTCTTTATTAGCGATGCTGCCCCTTATATGGTCAAAGCTGGACAAGCATTATCTGTTGTATATCCTAAATTGACTCATTTTACTTGTGTGGCGCATGCATTTCATCGTGTGGCAGAAGTGGTCAGAGACAATTTCCCTAAAGTAGATTTGTTGATTTCATCAGTGAAAAAAGTATTTCTCAAAGCTCCCAGTAGAGTTAACGTGTTGAAAGAAATGTACCCTGAAATTCCATTGCCACCAAAGCCAATTTTAACTAGATGGGGTACATGGCTAGAAGCAGTTGAATATTATGCCGAACATATAGACTCTATTAACAATGTTCTCCTTGCATTGGACTCTGAAGATGCAGTCTCAATTGATACTGCGAAAACAGTTACCTGTGACATAAGTGTGAAGAATGACTTAGCTCACATTCAGCATACATTTTCATGCATCATAAAAACGCTCAAAAGTCTCCAAAATAGGCACCTTTCACTATCTGAAAGTTTTGAAATTATAAATAGTACTGTGGAACAACTGAATCGTGGTAGAGGTAAAGTTGCAGATGCAGTAAGAGCTAAGGTGGACACTGTACTTTCAAAAAACCCTGGATATGAAGAACTACAAAAGGTTGTTGCTGTGATGAGTGGTGAATCAACAGTGAAGATTAACTTGGACTTATCCCCAGCAGACATTGTGAAATTGAATTATGTACCAGTTACTTCTTGTGACGTCGAACGCTCTTTTAGTCAGTATAAATCTATCCTCAGAGACAATAGAAGAAGATTCACTTTTCAGCACTTGAAAGAAATGTTTGTAACCTATTGTTATGGTAACAGACAATAAAAATTGTGTTTTGTTGAAACTACATTGGAAGATAAGGTACGTCCATTATATTTTTTGTTTAGTTTGATTAAAATGTACCAATATTTAACGTACATAGTCATTTTTTTTATAATTTTAAGTCCATATTTAATTCCATATTTTGGTAAAAATCCATATTTAATTCCATATTTTGGTAAAAATAACTACATATATATTTACATATTTCATATATTTTTAGTCCATATAAATCCGTTCCCTGATTATTATTATTATTATTATTATTATTATTATTATTATTATTATTATTATTGTTATTATTATTATTATTATTATTATTATTATTATTATTATTATTATTGCTTATTTCTTGTCTTTGGTTTAGACCATAGGCGGATCCAGGGAGGAAATAGTAGGAAAAAGAATTACCCTCCCCCTTAGGGTATCCTGGATCTACCACTGATTTTGGCACTAGGCATTAAATATGTATGAGCCACCACTGGATTCTAGTGTATTATAAACAATTATTCAGTGGTGTCGAGTGACATTTTGACATAGGGATGCTTTTTTTTTAAATGATTAAAATAAAGTAGTCTGCTTTCGTTATATGCGGGAGTTGAGTTCCTGGAAATAGCCGCTTATTGATGAATGTTTGAGTTGAATTTTCAAATTTTCTTTATAATTTCCTTGTAGCATAAGTTGTAAGGATATTTACCAGGCCGAAGCCTGGCCGTGTTTACATAAAACACGAAAGATGAAAGTGTATAGGATGAGACCGACTACACTGTTGATAATACAGTAAATCAAAATGAGCTTCATAGTTTTCTTTTAGATTTAACAATATTTCTTCAGGGAGCGAATTCGCAAATGTGGTAAATTGTGTATGATCAAGCAACTCAAAAGTTTCAATCTGGAATTTTCAGAAAACTTTTGAATAATATCAATTCTGATAACGTGCAGAATTTCATTGAACAATCGTCTATACACAATTTTCGTATACTCTCAGGGATTGCATCCAGCCATGATCTTTCAGATTGAGGATAATTTTCAGTAGCAAAATCATCCATGCGTTCCCAAAATTCCTGAAAGTAATTTCTCAGTCCTTGCTTGTACTCCTCGAAATTAAGAATTTTTGTTTTACAAAAACCAATATCTGTTGCTTTTTGAAACAGAATTTGTTGCTATTTTGTTATGTAGAAACATACTTTAAACAAAACAACATCACAGAAATTGAAAAAGATCCCACTACACAATACCACAACACAATAAAAAGCACAATCAACAAAAGCAAACACGTAATACCACACAATATGAAACAACAACTCAAACCCATCAAACCAGCAGCACCTAAACTCAATACACTACCCAAGATACATAAAGATAACATACCAATCAGACCTCTAATCAACTACAAACAGGCACCAGCACACAAACTAGCCTCACACATGGACAAAATCATCAGAAACAACATAAAATTCAGAAAACAGACAACAATAAAAAAACACTATAGACCTAGTTAATAAAACAGAACAACAACACATTCCACACAGTGCAACACTAGCATCTTTCGATATCACTAACTTATACACCACCCGTAACATACCGATACAAGACACATTACAGATACTAAAACAAATGCTCACAGACAACAACACATAACAAGAAATCATCCAAATCACAGACATCATAATAAAGCAAAACTATTTCACACATAACAACAAATACTACACCCAAATAGAAGGATTGCCAATGGGATCACCCATATCTAGCATACTAGCAGAGATATTTTTACACAACATAGAACAAACATACATATTCAACAATGAACACAACAAATATGCAGACAACATAATATACTGGCACAGATACGTAGACGACATAGGCTACTCATAATATACAAAGGAAACAAACGACAAATACACAAACTACACCAATACATAAACAAAATACACCCAAAACTCCAATACACACTGGAACTTGAAAACAATAACTCCATAAATTTCCTAGACACCTTCATATTCAGAAAACCAACCACCACCACGCACATACACAACACATCTAATCACCCCACACAACACAAACATGCTGCATTCATGACAATGGTACACAGATTACTCAACATACCCATGAGCCAACAACATTACAATGAAGAAGTGAACACAATCAAAGGACCAGGGAAAGGTCCTCTAACACCTTATTGTGAAAATCTTAACATTTTACTTAATTTTTCTGTTATTTAGTTTTTTTTTTTCCTTTTTATTCTTCAATCCTGATTCCTGAAGCTAAAATATGGGACATAAATCCGAGAAACTGTGGTGTCCACACAAAACCATTAAAACATGCATTTAAATTGAATGTAATGTATATTATATGCATTATTAAGCTAAAAATTACCTAAATATGCATTATGCATGTTTTTATCCCTAAAAAGTCGAAAACATGCAAATATGCACGGGAAAAGTACACATATTTGGAACCGGAAAGTAATGAAATGGATAAGTACTAAGTTTGAGCTATGTCCTATGTTCCTATAAAAACATGTATTTGCATGGAATTCTCGTCTCTAATTATTATTATCAGGGAAAGGATTTATATGTAAATACATATTTACTTATAAAGCTAATATAATTTATATTTTGCATTATCTTTATGTTTCACAATGTGTAGGGTTGAAAAATCCTACTTTTATTTTCCATATTTTTCCATATTTTAGAGTTTAGTACATATTTTCGTTAATTTCCATATATTTTCCATATTTCATATAAAACAGTCCATATTATATTAGGTTTAACAATAAAACAAAACAAAATTCCATTAACTTTTAAAAATACATTTCAACAATAGAGATTTAAACACATGTTCAGTAATCCCTTTAACATCAGAGTTATTTGAAAATTAGCAGTCCTATCAACAATGGGAAAGTAAGTTACAAAACTGTATTAATTTAATTTAAAATTTTTAACAGACTTCAGTTGTGCAGCTCAACAGTTAAATGCCAGTCAGAGTACACATAGGTTCAGTTTTGTAAATCATACTATAAAGACGGTAAATATGCCAAAAGTACGTCATTCAGTCAATTTAAAATCAAAACTAACAAGTTACATTTCAGAATTTAAAGAAGATGGTTTATCAACTGACAATAAAATATTATTTTGTAATTTGTGTCAGTGTGCAGTATCATCTACACAAAAGTTCCTGGTGCAACAACACATTACAACTAGTAAACATCAGGCCAACAAACAACTAAATTCCAAGCAGAGACAATTGTTTTTAACACAACCAACAACATCGAATGTAAGATCTGAGTTTAACATCGACCTGTGCCGTTCTCTCATCTCTGCTGATATTCCTCTCTACAAACTAAAGAATAAGGTCTTCAGGGAATTCCTTGAAAAATATACTCAACATACAATCCCGGATGAGTCAACACTTAGGAAGACGTATGCTCCATCCATCTACGATGAGACAATACAGAAGATAAGAGATGAAATTAAAGATAGTTCAATTTGGGTTTCCATTGATGAGACTCCCGACAAAGAAGGTAGACTTGTTGGTAATGTAGTTATCGGTTTGTTAAGTGAACAATATTCTGAACGAATTCTTTTACATTGTGATGTTCTAGAAAAGTGCAATAACAAAACTATAGTTAAACTGTTCAACGAAGCTATGGGTATCCTGTGGCCAAAGGGTATTATGTACGATAATGTGTTATTCTTTATTAGCGATGCTGCCCCTTATATGGTCAAAGCTGGACAAGCATTATCTGTTGTATATCCTAAATTGACTCATTTTACTTGTGTGGCGCATGCATTTCATCGTGTGGCAGAAGTGGTCAGAGACAATTTCCCTAAAGTAGATTTGTTGATTTCATCAGTGAAAAAAGTATTTCTCAAAGCTCCCAGTAGAGTTAACGTGTTGAAAGAAATGTACCCTGAAATTCCATTGCCACCAAAGCCAATTTTAACTAGATGGGGTACATGGCTAGAAGCAGTTGAATATTATGCCGAACATATAGACTCTATTAACAATGTTCTCCTTGCATTGGACTCTGAAGATGCAGTCTCAATTGATACTGCGAAAACAGTTACCTGTGACATAAGTGTGAAGAATGACTTAGCTCACATTCAGCATACATTTTCATGCATCATAAAAACGCTCAAAAGTCTCCAAAATAGGCACCTTTCACTATCTGAAAGTTTTGAAATTATAAATAGTACTGTGGAACAACTGAATCGTGGTAGAGGTAAAGTTGCAGATGCAGTAAGAGCTAAGGTGGACACTGTACTTTCAAAAAACCCTGGATATGAAGAACTACAAAAGGTTGTTGCTGTGATGAGTGGTGAATCAACAGTGAAGATTAACTTGGACTTATCCCCAGCAGACATTGTGAAATTGAATTATGTACCAGTTACTTCTTGTGACGTCGAACGCTCTTTTAGTCAGTATAAATCTATCCTCAGAGACAATAGAAGAAGATTCACTTTTCAGCACTTGAAAGAAATGTTTGTAACCTATTGTTATGGTAACAGACAATAAAAATTGTGTTTTGTTGAAACTACATTGGAAGATAAGGTACGTCCATTATATTTTTTGTTTAGTTTGATTAAAATGTACCAATATTTAACGTACATAGTCATTTTTTTTATAATTTTAAGTCCATATTTAATTCCATATTTTGGTAAAAATCCATATTTAATTCCATATTTTGGTAAAAATAACTACATATATATTTACATATTTCATATATTTTTAGTCCATATAAATCCGTTCCCTGGTAATAACTATGTAAGCAAATGTATTTAATTAGAATTAGAGTCTGGCTGGGCGGAAGAGAAGGCCTACTGGCCTTAGCTCTGCCAGATTAAATAAATAAATTATTATTATTAAGAGAGAGAATTGATATACGCTCAAGAATGGCGTAAGTGACTACCTTGGATAATTATAGCTAACAAGCAAACAATCTGATGGGGGCAGATAAATAAATTACATTTTTTTCTTCCACCATATTAATAGTGTCAAAAGAAGTGCTTATACAAATTTTGGCCATTCGACCACAATTATGAGGCCTCCCAGAAAGTGGTTTTCCCTGGGACCGTTTACAGAAAAAAAATCACAATATGCATGGAAAGATTTATTGAAACAGATACAGCAATTGTTGCGCTATTTGTCAACATATCCCCCACTGGAATTGAGACATTTGTCATATCATGGGATCAATTTTTGTATTCTTGTGTTGTAGAAGTAATGCTTGTGGGATTGAGACATTTGTCATGTTATGAGATCAATTTCTGTATTCTTTTGCCATAGAAGCCAGCTGTCTGGGATCGGAACCAGCGTTTGACAGCCGTCTGCACCTCTCTGTTGATCCTATGATATATGGACAAATGTCTCAATTCCGGTGGGGAATATGTTGAAAAATAGCTCAACAATTGCTGTGCCTGTTCCAATAAATTTTTCCAATGAAATTATGTTTTCTCTTTGTTAACAGCCCCTGGCGAACTTATTTTTTTATGGCCCTCGTAATTGCGGTTGAGTGACCAAAATTTGTATAAGCATTTTTTTTTGACATTATTAACATGGTAGAAGAAAAATTTTTAACTTTATCTGCCCTCATCAAAATGGCTACTTGTAAGCGAAATAACCAGTTGGAATTTACTTTCTGAATTGTCCTTGTACATCCATGTGTTGAGCAAGGGAAGAAAGTATTAGAGTTGGAGAGTAGATAAGATTTATGACTTCCATGGTGTTCAATATGGTGTGAGATTTTTTGGTTTTTGCACCATGTTGTAGATGCAGAAACATCTAACAATTCAGAGCTCTGTGCTGGATCCACCATAACATAAGGCAAGGAAAGGCGAAGCTGTCTGTTGGATCTGTTACCAAGAACAATTGTCTTAAGAAAATGATGTTATCTGTAATAAACTACAAAAACTAAAAAGCTCGCATCATGGTTGGAGATAACAATAAAAATGTTAAGAGAAAGGGCCAGATTATGAATTTATAAAGTTAATTTAGCATAAATTGAATTCTTTAATACTTTTTTATTATGTGATTCATTACTACTTGATTTATTGTGTGATTTGGATAGTTCTGTTATTTCATGTATAAAGTATGTACAGTAATTTTATCTTTTACTTTTACGGCATATGTCTCATTTCAGATCCAGAAACTTATGCGTGAGGTGGAAGAATTGCATCAGAAATATGCTGTTACAACAAGTAATCAGAGTAGTTTGATATTAGAGCATGAAGGGCAGTTGGCAGCACTTCGGTCAGAATTAGAAGAGAGTTTTGGCCTGCAGCTAGTTCAGATCAAAGAGGAGCTCAGGTAGTTCCTTTACAATACTTGAAAATGAAAAGTAGCATGGAATATTTGGTAGTTATAAACCATTCAAACATTTAATATTGTCAGACTCCAAAGCAGCTATTCTATCAATAGTCTCTAAACACACACCTTCATCTCAAACAGCAGAAATAACTAAAATGCTCTCTCAATTAATATCACTCAATAAAAGAATTGTATTCCAATGGATACCATCCCATTGTGGAATCCTGGGAAATGAGAATGCGGATGCTTTAGCAAAGAAGGGCAGCACTGCTACTTATAGACCTGTTACTAAATCTACGTATTACTTTGTGAAAAGATTTATTAAATCTACATACTTAGACTTCTACAAACAAAATTTAATAACACAATCCCAAGGGAAAAAATGGAACTCTCTGCATCAAAATCCACAGTTAATTCCCGATTTACCACGAAAATCGTCTGTAGCTGCATTTAGATTGGCAACAGGCCATGATTGTTTGGCCAAACACCTGCATAGAATTGGAATATATCAGTCCCCTAACTGTCCATTGTGCAACTCAAACCAAGAAATGGATTCGGAACATCTCAAAATCTGTGCTTCAGTGGCTGGTCATGATAATATCTTTGAAAAATATTGGAGTGCAAGAGGTCAAATGACTTCATTGTCAAATGCCTGGCATTAGAAAACAACAACATTTAATATAATTGTATAGTTCCTTTATTTTCTGGAGGAAATTTTATTGCTTGGTTTCATTCTTGCCTACTAGGTAATTTGACATCACAGGTCAATCTGACTAGGTGACTAGGTGTTAAATTTATACGATATATTTTGTTATCTGTCTTCGTGAGCAGAACCAGTATGTTATATAGGCGACAATGTGCGAGGTTTTAAATTCAAACTCAGAAGCATTGTTATGAATCTGTTGCATTGTTTTCTTTTAAAGAGAAATAAAACCTCGTATCTTGCATTATAGATTTGTTGTGTTTGATGAAAATAGGTAAACAGAATTACTGGCCATTTTGCTTTATATTGTAAATTAGTTAGGGGGTTTAGTCCCGGATGATTTGTAACACAAAGCAGACTCTAAAGTTCACACAAAGTTGCAGAGAGATCCATTTACAATTATTGTTAATGTTTCTAACATTTGTAAGCTGCGAAAACTTCACAGTGTTGAACTAGACATTTCTATTTAAACACTATTGTTCAGTGCCACTATAAGCTGTACAGAAAATAATAAGGTGATTATTAATGTCTACAATTTAATCTCATGATTTCACCGCTCCCCCCCTTCTAAATATTCGGAGGCTAAATATTGAGGAGGGAAATTACGCTGTTGAACTAGACATTTCTATTTAAACACTATTGTTCAGTGCCACTATAAGCTGTACAGAAAATAATAAGGTGATTATTAATGTCTACAATTTAATCTCATGATTTCACCGCTCCCCCCCTTCTAAATATTCGGAGGCTAAATATTGAGGAGGGAAATTATGCAATGAGTACAAAATATCAGAAATAAACCAGTCATAAATAAACCTAACAATTTATATACCAATGGAATTAATGTTTAATACTACTAATATATATATCGTCGCTTTGGTGGTGAAGGGTCCTAACCCACAAAATTTTGACTTTTGACTTAAAATCATTTATGGAGGCTAAGAACTCTAAATTTTACATTAGTTAAAGGTAATATGCAATTAGTTTAAAAAATGAAGAGATATTTGAATTTTGTGAAAAGTCCTATACCACAAATTACTGAGTTGTGAATAGGCTTAAGTCTCTTACATCCATTCACAGTTCCATTGGAAGGAAAAAATCTCGAATGTTTGTACGGTTGTGAAGGGTCTTAATCCACCTGCAAGTGTCTTACATCCATTCACGATTTCATTTGAACAGGAATGCTCAGAAAGGTTGTGAATTGTGAAGAGATTTAAACGACATAAAATGCTTAAATTATTTTATTTTTAATTTCTGGGAGCTTAGGAATTTGAATTTGTGGCAGCAGAGTTTAATTAATTTTTGTGTACTGAGTCATCAAAATCAACTTCTAGTAAAACTGACATAAATTCAGACTTTGAAAACAGTAGTGATGAATTATTTGGGGATATTAGTGACAATGATTGGACATACCATCCAAAGGGGAGGATGAAGAGACAACTTCTGAGGATAATTTACAATCACCAGCACACACTGATGGACAGAAGATAACAGAACAAGTTGAGAAAAAATCAGATAAGCGAGAGAAATCAAGACAACAGAGGACAGCAATTTAACTAAGAAAAGGAAATGAAATTCGACAAAATGGAAACGTAATGTTCAAAAGAAATTACAAATACCGGAACAGTAGAGGCAAGAAATCCCTACCACACAAGGAAACAGAGAGTGCGAAAAACATACTAAGGTCTCATAGGCCTAATATAAAGGCGCTACCAGTATTATCTTCACATTACTGCCGAAGTTCTACTAAAATGAAGTAACCTGCTTCTGGCTTATCCGAAAACAGGCTATACAGTGACTATAGAGAATAGTGTGCAGTCCAGTTATTATAAAGAAATTCACCACTGAATTTAATTATGGTTTTCACAGGCCGAAAAAGGATTAATGTGATTTATGTATGCTTTTTAATAACAAAGATGAGGCAGGGAAACAAGCACTTAAGGTAAAAATGGATCTGCGTGTGGCTAGAAAACAAGAAGCAAGTGAATATAAAGAAGCTAATAAGAGAAGAGCTAAATCTGAAAATTCATTTTCCTGTTTCACAATGTATATGTAAAAAATGCTTGTCACACCAGTGTTGAATATTGGAAAATTATATTACAAACAGATATTGAAAACTTTTAATTTCACTACATATAATTTGGGTAACTCTGAGGCTGTAAATTTTATGTGGCATGAAGGTGTTGGATCAAAAAGGTCTTCAGAAATAGCAACGTGTCTTTGGAAAACTTTAAGAAATGTTCATCCAGCAGTACAAGAAGTGACTATTCGGGTACAGCATCAGGACAAAATTGTAACCGTATAAATGTGGCTATGTTTCTGCATGCTGTAACGATGTTACCTATTAACGTGATTAACCAAAAATTTATGGATTCTGGTCATTCTGAAATGGAATGTGATAGTGTCTATTTTGCCATTGAAAGTAGAGAATACAAGATTGATATTTTTACCCCAGATAGATGGTATACTATTGCCCGAACAGCCAAAACACAAAACCTTTTCTGTAGGGTAGTTGAAATGGACTTTGCTGATTTCTTTGATTTTAAGACTTTTTCTGCTCGACTGATAACTAATAAGAACAAGTACTATGAGGATGAAGGTACCCTAAACTGATTGAAGGTAAAATGGTTGCAATACAGAAAAGGAAATTCAACCCGCATATTTTTCAAAGAAAGATTGAGTGACCTGAAATTTCGAACCATCACAGTGAAAAAGATACCTAAATGAAGAGAAACAGATTTTCTTACGAGTGATATCAGCATGCTCTACTCAGAATCTTGCCAATTGAGAAAAGGAATAGCATCCCAAAACCATATCATTCATTTTATTAATCCTTAATACCGAAGGATGCAACATCTACTACAGCAACATCATCAGATGACTTATACATAATTAATGCTTTGTATCATTTGTTCAATATAGTATTAATCCTTTCACGCCTGTGTACATCACTTTTTCAAAAACAGTTTATCCTAATTTAAAAAGTATAGTATCTAGGCCTATAATAATCAGTGTAAATTTTTAATTTGCAAACATTTTATACTACCTGCAGATATTTGACATTAATTTAATATTAGGCCATAAATGAGGTTGAGGATCCCTTGAATAATTACTTAGAATGGTTTTTAGTCTTGTCCTGCAAATCAAAATTGTGGCCATAAAGGATTAATATTACTGATTTTTCCGTAATTGGTAATTTTTTGAAATAAAATACATGTGTCTAGCCTTATCTACAGTAATTTTGTTTCATATTATCAGATTTGGGTTATGCCCTTTCATCACTTTAAGTTAGTTAATTTCTCATTCCTAAATATGGTGAAAGGTTCTAAGCCACATTATAATATATAAGTTTGAAATTAATATATTTTAATTAAATGAAACATAGTATAGTATTCTTCTTAATTGTATGAGAACATAAAATCCATTTGAATTTCCAATTTACTCTCACAATGTTAAATAATGTAGTTTTTCTGATTGCACAAAAATTTCAAGTCGCTTTATCTCGAAACTTGCTCACTGTGGAATAGAACCATTCACTACCAAAGTGATGATATATATATATATATATATATATATATATAAATATAAATATATATAAGTACTTTATATAAGTATATATATATATATAAATAAATAAATTATATATAATATACAGTAGCGCTTAAAAGTATTTTGTAGAAAGCATATGTCACAATTACATAAAGATAACTATTGAATAGAAAAAAAATTCCAGTGGATAATTAGAAAGTACGTATTTCTTATCCATTTAGTACGGAAATATTTTTAGTTTAGAGTTACCTTGCGTAAAAAATAATTGAAAATTCTTCTGGATCAAAAATAATTTGTAAGTCCAAGTATGTAATAATAAAATGAAAACATTCTGACTCTGAGAAAAAATCAATATTTCTTTGCACACCCGCAAGCTTTGATCACAGCAGCACATCTGTTTGGCATTGAATCAACAAGATTTTGCAATCGCCTGAGTGGAAGTTGTGACCATTCTTCCAATAAGGCAGCAAAGAACTGATCCTTATTTGAGTGACTTCTACAACGAACACGTTGATCCAATTCATACCAGAAATATTCAATAAGATTAAGATCCAGACTCTGGTTTGGCCAATCCAAAAGTTTGATTTTTTTTACCTGCAAAGAATTTTTTTAAATGGCCGGAAGTGTGTTTTAGATTATTGTTCTGCTGAAAAATCCAATTATGTGGCATATTCTTCCTCCCATGTGGAACCATATTCTTTTCTAAAATGTCACTATACATGAAATGATCCATATTTCCTTCTATTTGGACTAGAGGACCAACTCCACTTCTAGAAAAACATGCCCACACCATGATGCTAGCACCACCGTGCTTAATGGTCGGTACCTGGTATTTTTTGTTGTCTCTTTGGTCTTTTGGTTGATGTACATATTACACAACATCAGAAGAAAATAAATTAAATTGACTCTCATCACTCCACGTAGAATCTTCACGAAAGATGCTATTGAAGGGAAAAAGAGTGTCCAGTTTTGTTTAAAGTAAGAGGGAGAAACTATGTGAAGAAAATGAAATTCTGAAAAACTTGTCCTAAAAACCAACACCACTCTCTTTAATGTATATATAAATGACCTTCCAGCCAATCTCAAGAAAGTGAACAATATCAATTGTGCCATGTTTGCTGATGATGATGATGATGATGATGATGATGATGTATTATGGACATCAGTAAAGAATCCTGACAGGAAACATAATGAGCGTCTTGAAAATTCAATTAATGAAGCACTGCAAAACCTATACACTTGGGCTGATGAAAATAATATGCTAATGAACCTGTAAAAAACAAACTACCAGCATTTCTCCTTAAAACATAACAGTGATTTCAACCTAAAAATCAACAACAACCAACTAGCAAAGAGCAATTGCACCAAATACTTAGGAGACAACAAATTGACTGGGAAGACCATGTCAACAAAATGCAAGAGAAACTACATAAAAATGCACATATCCTCAAGAGGCTAGCAGGAAAAGAAAAAGAAAAAAAAAAAAGAAATGGAAAAGTTAAAAACAATAAAAATCCCTCGTAACGAGTACCAAAACAACGACGCTTTTGGTTGGGCAAAAAAAAAAAAGTGCCAATTGCCGGTCTGAGCCATCAGTTTTGTCACATTAGAAAGTTCACATGAACTTTTGTTTTCAGTGAATATTCGAACCTAAAATTAGTGTACTATTTGTGTTGTGTGATATGTTTTAATAAAGGAAATCCACGCAGTTTTTATGTTTATTTAGTTATGTTTGGACTGTCAGTGTTGCCACATTAGCAAGTTTGCACGAACTTTCGTTTTCAGTGAATATTCGAAGCTAAAATTAATGTATTATTTATGTAACTTTCAGCTTTTTTGAGAGCACACTGGATGATAGAAGCTTCTCAGACGAATAATAACAGGCATTTCCCATATTTATTTTGCGTTCAATTTCCTCCCGAGTGTCATTTATGTTTGTTACTGTTGCTCCAAGATATTTAGATTTTTCCACCTCTTCAAAGGATAAATTTCCAAAGAGAAGTTCATTAGATATTTTAAATAAAATATACAAAATATACTTGTGAAATGTGGACTCTCACTTTGAGAGAGGAACAGAGGTTAAGAATGTTCGAGAATAAGGTGCTTAGGAAAATATTTGGAGCTAAGAGGGATGAAGTTACAGGAGAATGGACAAAGTTACACAACGTAGAACTGCACACATTGTATTCTTCACGTGAATGCATATAGAGTGTTAGTTGGGAGGCCGGAGGAAAAAAGACCTTTGGGGAGGCTGAGACGTAGATGGGAGGAAAATATAAAAATGGGTTTGAGAAAGATGGGCTGGGATGGTAGATAGTGGATTAATTTTGCTCAGGATAGGGACCGATGGCAGGCTTATGTGAGGGCAGCAATGAACCTTCGGGTTCCCTAAAAACCATTTGTAAGTAACTAACTATACAAAATATAATTAAAACCATAAATAATGTATGGATCAGAAGCACTGGCAACAGCCAAAGATACAATGATGAACAAATTAGAAGCAATGCAAAACAGAATGCTTAGATTATCACAGGTGCAGTAAAAACTACAAATGCAACAGCAATGAGAATTTTTACAGGTAATCCTCCAGTAAAGAAAGAAATAGAAAAGAAAGCATGTATGATGTGCATGACACTAACAGCTTTACCCAAAGCATTACAATTTTCCGATTCTACACCCCAAAAACTAGTCACTCAAGCAACATTCATGCATAAAGCAGACATGCTCTTTAGAAAAAATAGTCTACAGGACGAAGTTGCCCAATTACCTTTATTAATAAACCCAAT
This sequence comes from Periplaneta americana, assembly GCF_040183065.1. Classification (NCBI taxonomy): domain Eukaryota; kingdom Metazoa; phylum Arthropoda; class Insecta; order Blattodea; family Blattidae; genus Periplaneta; species Periplaneta americana. Next base: position 128,962,664 of record NC_091120.1, read on the forward strand.
GAACTACCAAAAATAGAACTACGGTATCACTCAGAATTAACGACATTGAAAAGAAACATGACACTCCAGCTGGACAAGCTAAACAACTCACTTTAGAAGAAATAAACAAGAGATACCCAGAACCCGAATGGTTACATATATATACAGATGGTTCAAAAACAAAAGAAAGCAGTAATGTAGGAGCTGGTGTCTACTCTAAATTGTTTAGTCACTATCTAGTTGCTGGTACCAACAGTACTGCCTTTGATGGAGAAATCAAAGCTATAGGAATTACACGTATAAATGTCGAATTCAACTTGACAAAATTCAATGAAGCAAAAGTACTAGTAGACTCTGATGCTGCCATCTCAAACACCAATAAATTCTGAACCACATCTCAGGCGGAAGGTAAAGTATGAACTTCGAGAATGCCACAGAAAGCCAAAAAGCAGCAAAAGGAAAGAGCTGAAGAACTTGCAAAAGAGTAAAATTAAAGGGATGTAAAGAAGCAGTGGCGAAATTCAGGCTTATGTCAGAACATGACTGTCTTCCACATCATCTCTATAGATTTTGAATTTATCCATCTAGCACAGGCATGTCAAAACCCTGCACATTTTGCAGTCGCGCACATTGTGCACTTGTCTCTGTGCGATGTGCAGTTCCTATTCTCCTACCTGGAGGGAGTGAATGGGCTTGGAGGGAATGCGACAGGGCTGTACATTACCTGCAGTTGCAGAACAACTTTGATTTCAGTACAACAGATCAGTACGGGTGTGCTCATTGAACTGTGATTGTGAGTGCGTTATGAAAAATAAAGTGAGGAGTCCACAGATATAACGAAGAAGAGAAATCACGAATCATATAACGTAACTGTTATGATGTTTTCCTCAGCCAACAGTAATTATTTTAAAATGAAAGGCTTTCATCATATCATGTGGACCTAATAGTGATGTGAGAATTTAAATCAGATTAGTAAAGTTCTCAAAATATGATATTCGCCAGTTCTTATTTCTTAATTAATACTCTCATGGGAAGACAAACATGACAATGGTGTTGTTTTGGAGTCTGTACTAACACAGCCATTAATGGTTAGACGACTTACACTTTTATTTGATAAGCTGATAAGTGGTGAGAATATTGAGTGAAGAATACATGTGAGGGTTTTGAGGTTGTAAGGGAAAGAACAAAGCAACTATTTGTAAGGCGGAAAAATTTTCTGGAAAAATAATACATAATGGCGAATTTTCCATCTCATGTTACTATATTATCTTAATATACTTACGTTAATACATCTTTTAACCTGACATAAAGAAAATGTCCTCGGTTCACAGCTTGTGAAGTACTCTTTTAACTCAATTCAGTAACGCTCCCAACTTGCTGATACTTGCTCTCAACGTTTTCCAAATAACTATATATAAATTTAATTCAAGCTTAATTTATCCAATGTATTAATAATGTGAATTTATATTAATATACAGCAAGGAAATGATTCTAGTGTAAAAGCCTCACAGTGTCCTATTGCATGTAATTGGGAGTAAAATATTTTCTTTAACATTTGTGCACCAATGGTCCCAATAATGCTTGAGGAACAATGAAAGAGTATTACTTTGAAATAATCAGTACCTACTACGTAAAATGAAATACTGTGTTCGTTTTTTGTTGTTTCGAAATTACTGCAACATTTATATTTTCTTCAAATACTGTATACAAATCATGTAAATAAATGATTCTTTACAAATGACTGCTTTGTGAATTGTAACTGAGTAAGTCTATTGTTTCTTGTGTTACAATTATTGTCAAATATAGACACTGACAGTAATTGTGTTTTTTTCCTTTTGCTAAGTATGTTTATAATGTCCAAATGTCAATTTAATTGAACACTAGAAGTGCAGAATAGATTCTTGTACATCCCTCCCGCTAAGAACTGGTAAGAGCAACACGTGAATGACGCAATCTGCACAGACCGGCGTTCCGTGCACATACACTGCACTTTCAGTGTCTGATTTCTGACATGCCTGATCTAGCAGCTGCTCACTTTGTGCTGATCCTCACCAAGAAATGAACCAATGTCTGCTACACTGTCCACTGCTAAATCATGAAGTCTAAGGAAAACAGGATTTTGTCAGTTTGTACTGGGAAGCCAGAGGGAAAATGACGTTATTGTCAATGCCTGTCATTTGATAAATAAAATAAAATCTTGGGGGAAGGGGGAGGTGGGATTTCTCGAGGGGGGGGAAATTACGTGAGTAATTATGGTAAATTATGCCTTGTGTTTTTTAAGTAAATGGTTGGGATTCAGAAGTGCTGAATCATCTTGCTTCTTAAAGACTTCATTTCTTGACCTTGCATTCTTTGAGTAGGAATGTGACTGGGATGTTTAAGATAGTGTTACCGTTAGCCATACAGGAGATATGTATCATTACATGATCTGGCAAAATGACGATTAATAGAATTTGAATGATAATCAAATTTAATAGTATGAAATACCAAACGATGGTTAGTTGAAATGACAGTAGTTAATGACAGTGATAATAATCTAAGCTCTACATTTGTGGCTTGGGATGTCAGTTTCAACGTATGTGGGATAGGAAGCGTAGATTAGGTCATGGAGGATAACTAGCTTGCGAGAATGAAGACAGAAGAGGAAGAAATTTTAAAGAATGAGAAGCAATAAAAGGATATATCTAACAGTTCAATATGGGGAATGATATTAGTATTTATTTAGTATTTACTGTATTTATTTAACCTGGTAGAGATAAGGCCATCAGGCTATAATATGAAGAATAAAATTACAATTAATATTAAATTTACAATTACAATAAAAATTAAAATACGACAAGATTACCTGATTAATGAAAGCTAGACAATTTATCATAGAAGTTAAGAACAAAGAATATTTTTGTGTTTACTGAATTACAAATTAAACCTAGAATAACAAAATTCTATAGTGATGAAATTACCATATATTGAGTTATTTTGTGGTAGATTAAGAGAACTATGTACAAGAAACCATGTCTGAACGAGTCTCAATTACTGACCAAGTGCCTAGTAAGTTTCCGTTTGAATTCAATTTTATTTCGACAGTCCCTGATGCTAGCAGGTAACGAATTCTAGAATCTTGGCAGGGCTATTGTGAAAGAGGATGAGTATGATATTGTGGGCTTACTGGAAAAAGTTTGTAACTATATACGAAAGCAATGAGATTTACCAACTTTTTCCTGTAAACCCATGATATATGATACTAGTGATGTACAGTAAGCTCGAAAACAAGTTCTGTGCATTGAAATAGAAAGAAAAACGTCAATAGATATCAGTATTAAACTTGTTAAAAATAAATTTTATTTTGTTTTCATTTAGCATTATTTCATGAACTTATTTTTTTACAGGTAAATAAAAGTGAGATTTATGTTTATGAAATTTTGCAATAATTAAGCATTATAATACTATGTGAAATTAGTCTTAAAAATATGTATAAGGCAAAAAATGTCAGATTTCCATTTTTACATGCTTTCTTCGATTTTAAATTTGTTTCAATTTTACAACTTTTTAGTGTAATCCACATGATATGTAAAGTGGGAGTTTCACTGTTTATCCACGCATTTCTGATTGCATGATTTTGTTTTACAGGAACAGGTTTAATGAGGAAAAACAATCATTGATGCAAAAGCATGCTGAGGAAATGACAGCGTGCCAAACATTAATTGGGCAGTCTTCCAGAATCGAAGTAGATGTGGCTTCTTCCAAAAATCTAGTGGAATCATTACAGCACCAGTTGCAAGTAACATCTGAGGAAAAAGAAGGATTAATGAAACAGATAGCTGAACTTAAATTGTCTCATATGTCAGAAGTGACATTATTGAATCAGGAAATTGTTGCATTGAAAGATCAGCACAAAGATAATATCAAAACAAAACATATACATGAACTAGCTGTTGAAAATACAGATTTTGAAAAGGAGTTAGAAACATATAAACATGAAATTGAGAACTTAAATTTTCAGTTGCAGAAATCTTCAAAAATGGAGGAAAAATACTTAGAACAATTAAATGAAAACAAAAAGGTTTATGAAGCTGAATTGTCAGCTTGCAAGAAAGCATATGAAATAGAATTGAGCTCTTGTAAAGAACAAATAAATACATTAAATTTGCAACTGCAGGAGACATGTAAGACTGAGGCCGCCATTTCTTTACAGTTAACAGAATGCAGGAAAACCTTTGAGGTTGAATTAGCAGCTTGTCAACAGTCACATGAAATGGAATTAGCATCTTACAAACAGCGTGCAGAAGCATTAAACTTACGTCTGCAGGAAGCTTCAGAAGCAGAAGAAAATTTTCCAAAAGTTCTGGCAGCTCATAGAGAGTCTTTGGAATCTGAATTGTCAAAGTACAGAGAAGAAAGCAAAAATTTAAATGCTAAATTACAACAGATAGTAAGCAGTGAAGATAATCTTAAGCAGGAAAATGCAAAATTAATTGAAACACACAAAAGTGCAGTGTCTTCATATGAAGAAGAGTTACAGACTTTGAAAACATCATTACAGTCTGCAGAAGAAATGGTGAAGTATCATCAGTATGAAGTTTCTTTTCTCAAAAACCAGTTTGAAGAAAGTTCAAGTGCTCGTGAAGAAAACGAGAGACAGTACAAAGAACAGATTTCCCTTTTAAGCAATCAACTGAAGAATGCATTGGAAATTGAGGAAAGATTAAAACAGGAAATAAATGTAAAAGATAAATTTGAATCAAAACAGGATGAGGCAGACTCCAGTAAGTGTCAAGCACTTGATGCTGAGTTGACCTTGTGTAAACAGCAAATAGAATTCCTGAATTCTCGATTACAAGATGCTAATGAAGCTGAGAAATGTCATGTTTCAGAAATCACTGCCTGTCAGATGCAGCTTAAGGAATATAAAGATCAGGTGGAATCTCTTGATGGAAGGTTTAATGAAGAACTAATAAAAATCCAAGAAACTTTTTCCGAGGAAATAAATTCAAAAGATAAAGAAATTGTAAACTTAATTGCGCGCATACAAGAGACCACTGAGACAGAAAAAAAATGTGAAACTAAAATATTATCTTTGCAACAGGAGGTTGAAGTTCTAAATACACAGCTACAGGAGAGAGTTGAGACTGAGCATATAAATAAACAAGAACTGGCTTCTTACCAAGCAAAACTAACTGCATATAGTGATGAGGTGCAAGCTTTTAAGAAGGTAGCTTCGTCATATGATGAAGTACAAGAATACAAACAACAAGTGGATAGTCTGAATCAAAATCTGCAGCATGAAATATCAATATTGCATGATTCATATAGAACAAAAATAAAGGAAATAGAAGAAAACCATACAGCAAAAATTACTTCAGTTTCTAAACAAGTAGAAGATTTGACTTTGCAACTGAAGGAGGTAACTACAGTGAATGATACTCTTCAGCTGGAGAAGAAGGCAAGTCATGATTCACACAAGGCTGAAGTAGCTGTGTATAAACAACAATTGATAGAATTTGAAGAGAAATTTCAGGAATATAAAGAGAAAGAAGGGAAATATATTACAGACATGACAAGTTGTCAAGAAAAATTGATCTCTTATAAAAATCAAGTTGAACTCCTGAATTCCAGGATAAAAGATGAAGTGTCTGAGATGAAGGCCTTGCATGTGAAAGAAGTAAATGACCTCAAAGATGAACTGCAACATTTGAGGAATATTAAGACAACATTAGAAGCTGAAGTTGTTTGTTTAAATGAAGCAGTAAAAAACAAAGATGAGATTGATGAGTCAAATAGAATGCAACTAGAGGCCACAGTACAGTATCTGAAGACACAAAGCCTTCTTGCGGCAAGAGAAGAAATGGAGCATGCATTAGGAAGAAAAATTTCCGATCTTCAAGCTGACTTAGACAAAGCGAATCAATGTATTATGTTTTTGAAGAATGAAAATTCCCATTTACATGAAATGACTGTACAGAGTCTTAAACTTGAAAGCCTACTAGCCGCAAAGGATGAAGCAGAGAAGATACTTATTAAGCGTGTTGAAGACCTTGAGGAGGTTTTGTGCAGTGTGAAGAGCAACTCTAAGCAAGTGAGTCAAGAATGTACCCAACTGACATCAAAAGTTGCAAAAGCAAAGGAATTACTGGAAAGATCGAAGTTAGAAAATGAAGAACTCTCTGAAAAATGCAGAAGATTGGAATATGAAAAGAAACATATAGTCTCTGGAAACATCCTGATTGGTAACACACATACTGACTTGTCATCACCAGTACAGGAACTGAATGGAAAAAGTAGTGTAGATGGAATTACAGTGGCCTCAAATAATTTAACGCATTCTTCTTTGTTGGAGAATTACACAAACAAAATTACTCAATTGGAGGAAACAGAAGTGGCTGACCAAGATGTATTAATTCATAGTGACTTTGACAATATTGAGCTTGTAATTCATGAAGATGCTGATCAGGTTTCAGAAAGTGGGCCACTGAAAAGACGAAAGCGTGACACTGTGAATTTGATTAAGCCAGTTTCACCTTTCTGTCCAACAAAATGGGTGGAAAGATTGGGTGCTTTAGAAATGGAGAAGGTAGAACTGATCAACCAACTTGAGACTTTACAATTGAAGTATCAGGAGAAAGAACTTCAAGAACGATTGCATAATGAAGAGGTCAATGCTGCCAAGCTACATTGTAAAACATTGGAGGAAAAATTGTTAAAGCTAGAGAAGATCAAATTAGAAAGGGATATTACACTTCAAGATAAAAGTAACTTAGAGTACAAGATTGCTCACCTAGAAGAAGAAAATAAAACATTTCAAAACTTACAACAGGCTCTTCTCAGTGAATTGGCAGAGGAAAGAATGGCTAATGAAGAGAAATTATACCAACTGTTGAAGGAGAGATTAGAAAACTTAATAGATGAGAAAAATTCTAACACTGTTGAATGTCTTATTCTTGATTTAGGATGTAAGTCAAAAGAAATTGCATTTTTGAAAGAAAAGTTAAGTTCGAAGGAAGAAGCTTGCAAATTGCTTAATAAGAAAATAACAACATTAGAACAATTCAAGGAAGATAATTCTAAAAAAATTAATTCATTTTTTGAGGAACTGGGTAAAGTTCGTTCCGAACTTGAGGATTCGTGGAAACATCATCAAATTATAAAGGAAGAGCTAGGATCCACAAAGAAAGAACTTACTCTTTTGCAGTTGAAGAACCAACAGCTGGAATCCAGCAAAAGTCGATTGCTGCAAATGAAAGCTAGTCAAGCTGATATTGCACCTGTGTGTGGTAAGTCACTCTAATTTTAGTGCTTAAAGCTGTATGTTATTGTCAGGTGATCATAATGTTAAGTGATGATTCAAGGACCAACAGTGATATGACTCTTATAAATGAGGAGTGTGTTTTCAAAACTTGATAGAGAACAAAAATATAATTTTACAGGAATTGCGTTTTGTAACTCTAATATATAACCTTTTATTAGACAAATTATATTTTTGGTAATACAAGTCTTTATCCTGGGACAATTTCAGGCAACATTGAATTGTCCGAGGGGGAGGGGGATATTTTTCATTATATGTATGTATGTATGTATGTATTTACTTATTTATTTATTCACACTGCGAATGGGTAAATTATAATTACAATTAATAATAATAATAATAATAACAATAATAATGACGAGTATAATAATATTAACAAGGAGCATCCTGAATTAAATGAAGCACAATCACTTAAAATAACATAATTAATTAAAATAAATCTAATTTGTATCTTAACCGTAAGTTCGAAACTTAAACCCACGAGTATATATGATATATGTTCATACATGCACAAATACCTTTCAGCACTACATTCATTTTGCTCCCAACTCACTCACTGCACTGAAACTATGACCACATTTCACTGATACTATTCTGATTTTACTAACATTTCAAAAACATTTCACTGTTCAAATATTTTTCACTATTGCTATAAACTATAAAACTTCATTGACACAAATACACTTCACTGACACAAACACACTTCACTGACACGACACACTTCACTGACACGACACACTTCTTCATTGATACAACACTTCAAATAACAAAACAACGATTACACCCTTATTATTCCGTAGAATCGTACTTACCACATAACACCCTTATTATTCTGTAGAATCGTACTTACCACATATTAACCTCAAAATCGCTAGCCTAGATCCTATTACAAGTTATTTTTGCATGTTCACTATAACTTCACTGTTAATCTAACTCATTTCTCTGCCACTATAACTCTCAGAATTTGCTTTGAAGGTCATTGCACTTTCACTACAACACCCTGCACACCCAATACAAATCAATGGAGATTCACTATGTTTCTCTGCTTACTCTCTATGCTTTTAAAACAAAATAGTGTGGACAATATACTACTGTCTGTTAGTAAAGTCTTTAAACCCATTTTTAAATACATTTTTGGGATATTGGTAGAGCCTTTAATAAGTCTGCAGGTACAGCATTCCAGTCCCTGATAGTACGATTGAGAAAAGAAAACTTTCCAGTGTCCGTCCTCTATCTTCTTTCCCTCAGTTTGTGTGAGTGGTCGTTTCTTGAAGAGTAATTTGGCAGCTGCAACCTATTTTTTATTTCTCTCCACGCAGGCTCACCTCTGTATGTTTTAAATATTGCGCGTAATCGAATTCGCGTTCTCCTGTCCATGAGTGTGTCCCATTTTAATGTTGAATTATTACGACAATGCTTGAGAGCCTGTTTTTTAATCTTTTCCAATGTCTTAATATGTTCTAATTTGTAAGGATCCCATACTCCATTACTGGACGAACTAGTGACTTATATGCAATTTCTTTGGATTTATCAGAGCCTTTTCTTAGTACCCTCATCACAAAGTGTAATGCTCTCCATGTTTTTCTCCACTATGTGTTCCCCCCCCCCCCCCAGCTGAGATTGCTGCTAAAAGCTATTCCAAGGAATTTACATTTAACTTCCAGAATGGCTTTACCTCCTAACGTATACAATGCAGTTATTTTATTCCATTTTCTTGTAAAACTGTCAGCTTGTTCATCCTCCTCCAGTCTTGACACTGAGTTGCTAGCTACTGATGCTGCTCTTCAGTGTGTTACTCAAATTTCTGAAAAATCTATTTGCATACTTCCCGACTCCAAGGGGCTATATTTAATAGGTATATAATCAAATATGTACCAAACCTATACACACATAGAATTATTCCAATTCAGAAAAAACTAAGTAAACTAAAAAAACTCCAAAAGAAAATAACATTTCAATGGATACCTAATCATTGTGGCATACCTGGAAACGAAAAAGTCGACAATATTGAAAAACAGGCAACATATTTGCAACCAAGACCTCTTCAATTGATATCTCTATCCAATGCCTTTGCTTCAGTAAGGTCTCATTTTATAAACCTATGGATCAGCAATTGGCTCTCTTCTGACAAAGGAAAAATTTTACAGTCCGTTCAAAAGAAACCAAATGACCTGGAAATGTACAAAAACTTGCCCAAACATGTTCAAGCATTTTAACAAGAGCCAGAACAGGTCACATTGTCATACAATTATACCTATACCGATTTTACCTTTCTGATAATCCTACTTGTCTGTGGTGTAATAATCATGATGAAGATCTGGAACACATTCTTCTATACTGTCCATCCATAAACCACAAAAGAAGTAAATTAAAATCATCAGTACCAGTTGCAAAAGACACACCTCTGCAGTATATATTGACTACACCCCAACTCTGGCTACTAGCAATAGGCATCTATAATGAACACTGATCAAAATGCCCCTCATTTCTCATGAAAACAAGAACTTAAAAGATTACAGTGGACTATAGTGGACTTTATGTTGTCAGCAAACAGCTGGATACATTAAGAAGATTGATTGATTGATTGATTGATTGATTGATTGATTGATTGTTTGATTGATTGATTTATTAATTTATTGAATCCAGTATTTCCTTTTCTTGCTTAATTGTGCTAAAGCTGTTTTAAACTGCAACACACTTCGGTTCTGTTTGATTTGATTCCATAAGATGTGAGCAGCAGGAGACAGTTTGTTTTGATTTGATTCTGCTAAGAGGGAGTGGACCTTGAGTCATCATGTACAGTACGAATTAGGCTATCCAACCTATTCTGTCTCGTTATTAGATTGAATTTATTTAAAACTGCTCAATCCATCATCGTCTAGGATGTCAATGTCACATATCACCTTTAGTATATATTAATACACTACCTATATGTGATATTAAATTTGATCATGGTCCATCCTAAGCTCATGATCATGCCTTCTGTTTATACAGAGTGATTCATGAGGAGTTACCACCACATATGGATAATATTTCCGAAAACATTTTCAGCAAAGAAAGTCATATAAGCATGGGTCCTATTCTCAATATTTTGTGAGTTACAGTAATTTGAAAGTGTTTGTAAAATACCTTTCTTCTTTAGTTTTAAGGGTAAAAAAATAATTCAAATAGAGAATGAACTATGGAGAAGATCTATTTTTTTAATTGGCCAGTATTCTGAAGCTAAAAATTTGTTGTGAATTCCATAGTTGCTTCGTACAGATTATTTTTGTTTTTTTTTTTTTTTCGATTTTTAAGTACAAAATTACATTATTCTTATACACTTATCACAACAATTGTTACAAAGCACGCCACTCTTGTAAATTCTTTAAGACTACATTTACTTACAAATGGCTTTTAGAAAACCTGGAGGTTCATTGCTGCCCTCACATAAGCCCGTCATCGGTCCCTATCCTGAGCAAGATTAATCCAGTCCCTACCATCATATCTTACCTCCCTCAAATCCATTTTAATATTATCCTCCCATTTATGCCTCGGCCTCCATCCTTAGCTGTTAAGAGAAAATTGAAATCTTTACCATTTGCAGGTTAAAGAAGACTTTTTTTTTGGGGGGGGGGATATTAAAGAATAATTTAATGTGATTTTTTAGAGGCTTATACTGTGTTCTGTTGGGAAACTGTAGAATGCAAAGAAAGAGAATTGTTCTTTACAATAACACTTGTATTCATTGTGCCCTTATAACTGTGGAATGCATTGAAAATCTAGGCTGAAAGATTCCTTATAACCCAAATCTTTCACCATCAGACAGTCATATATTTGGTTCCATGAAAGATGTCCTCAGAGTAATCAGATTTGATGATAACGATCAAGTGAAAACAAAAATGTGAAACTGATTAGAATATCAGGATTCTATGTAGGAATTAAGCTTGTAGAGTGATTGATGGGACTGATACGTAATTGTGAGTGGGAGGGATTATTCTTTTTTTTTTCACTTGGTCATTTAGCAACGCTGTATCAACTACTAAGTTATTTAACGTCAATGGTATTGATGATAGTGAGGTGATATTTGTTGAGATGAGGCCAAGAATTCGTCATAGATTACCTGACATTTGCCTTATGGTTGAAGAAAACCTCGAAAAAAACCCAAGCAAGTAACCACCCCAAGTAGAATTATGTTTGCTGTTGATTGACCTAGTATTTGTTACAATCAGACAGATCTATCAGACTTGAGATATCTGTTTTGAAATTAATGACTGGCTTTTGCTGAAAAAACTTTGCTCAAATGAAGCAGTCTACATATACTAAAACCGTAATTAACACTACACTGATTAAACTGCAGAATAGAGTTATTTTACTTCATGTACCAGGTGGCTATAATTAAACTGACAGTGTTCAGCATGGCACAGCACAGACTGTAATGATTATAGGAGTGTGAATCCTCGTGGTTATGCTAGTTAAGCAGTGCACTTGTGAATTATGCCAAGAACATAATTAGTTCCAAATCTTGCTACCAGGTGAAAATATAGTGCTGTAAGCAATCAGAACGCGGTATGGGCACAGGAAAGACAGAGAAGATCAAACACATTAACACTCGCGGGCCTATTACGTGTACCACTGACATCTGCACATTTTAAGGACCTACTTGTGCAACACGTGATTCCAGCTTTACAAGAATGCAACTGTGACCACACCATTATTTTCATGCAAGACAGGGCAACACCACATGTTGCTCGCTAGGTGAAAGATTTGCTGCAAGAAACTTTCAGCAATGACTGCATCATCTCTAGACAATTTCCAGATGCGTGGCCTTCAAAATCCCCCCGACCTAAATCCATGTGATTTCTGGTTGGGTTATTTGAAAGCTCGTATCTATCAGGGGATATCCGATCTCAGCCTGATCTAAAGGTGAACATACAATGACATGTCATTCTGATTTCACCAGATATGCTGCGTGCAACTGTCGATCATGCAGTGTTATGATGCAATATGTTGCTGAAGTGTGAGACCATGTTGAACAGTGTTTGTAACCATAGTTCCTAATAAATGTGCCAGAACCACCGTTATCATGTGTTTGATCTTTCCTGCCTTTTTCCTGTGCCCATACCACGTTCTGACTGCTTACAGCAGCATATTTTCACCTGATGTCGAGATTTTAAACTAATTATGTTTTTGGCATAATTCACGAGTGCAATGCTCAATTAGCATATCTACTAGGATTCACACTCCTACAATCATTACAGTCTCTGCCATGCCATGCCATGCTGAACACCGTCAGTTTAATTATAACCACCTGATATTTCTTTTCAAATGTTGAAATGTTTGTGTTTTAATTATTTACGTTTCATATCAGATTATTAATATTAATTTATGGTCATAAGTACAGACCTTGAACACTAACTAGAAGGAATTAAATGACTTACTAGTAAGATCTGTACCTTTGAACATTTGTATTTTAGGTTTTTGTTTCATTTATTGGTTTATAGAATGACATTTGTACCTCATATTGAATGAAATAATATTCAGTTTTCCAGTGATTATCAATTACATGTGTGTTATTTCACCTTGGCTGTATATGTATTTATACGCCAATAATTTTCAGTTATGAGTGTAAAAATTTTCTAATTTTAATCTTTTCATTATAGCATCATCACAACAGGAAATTCTTAATATGATGGAAGAACTTATTGCAGAAGTTGCTGCACTAAAGAATTCGCTTGAGAGTGAGCAACATCGAAACAGAATGTTATCTTTAGAACTTGAAGTGGCTCAGAACAACAATGGTATATGTCAAGGTGTGACAGATGTGAACAGCAATGACAGCACTGATGGTAGCATTCTTGAACTTAAGCAAAAGCTTGAATTAATCTTAAAAAGTAATGCTGAACTGGTTGCCGAGAAAGAATCTCTGCTTGAGAAACTCAAGAATCAGCAGCAGTATATCGGCACATTAAAGGTACAGTTCAAAATAGAAATGAATAACGTCACTTTTTTTTTTTGCATAATAATAATAATAATAATAATAATAATAATAATAATAATAATAATGAACCTGGCAGAGTTAAGGCCATACAGCCTTCTCTAAAACTCAACCAAGAGCTAGTAACTTACTTCCAAGTTTCATGGTTGAGAAGAAGACTGTATGTTATTTTTCACTAATGGTATGTTTTCTGGCCATAGAAACTAGTGATGGTATTACATACCGGTGCATACCATCTCACTGTCCTCACTGGTAATAATAAATAATGTCATTAAAAATAGTAACATAATTTTGGTTGATAGATACTGTATATATAAATAGACAAGTATTAAGAGATCACAGGAATAGGATAATTAATAACAGTTGGAGTGAAACTCCTAGAACAAAATATAGGCCAGAAGGTGACTAGTAGTGATGCAAAAACAGCAAATGACCCAAAGAAAGAGAAAAGCAACTTCATTCACTCTTTGAGTAAATGTATTCCAAAATTTCTATTAATCTCAGCCAAGAGTACAAATCAATCTCCAACAATCTCTGCCGACTCCAATATTAAAAGGCACAAATGATAAAATTAATCTCCATAAATACCTGTCCTTGCTCATCTGGTTTCTGAAAAAATGATAATTAACAATTTCAAGACACAGCAATTTTTGATAAAATATATAAAAAATTAATACTTAATAACTTTTGAATTCAGGACAAAAATAAATTATGTTAAGATCTCCATTCATAACTATGTAAAGTCACTCGATATAGCAAGTTTCATCAAAATCACAGAACTTCAGTCAGAATCAGTGTGTTGATTTGACTTGGAATAACTCATAGACCTCAGTCTACTACTAGCAGATGACAAGACACATGACTGATGATATTTTACAGATGCAGGAAAGCGGAGGAAAAGATCAAGTAGAAAGCTGGTTGTCAAATCTGGACAAACAGCAAACTGACTTGATGGCAGAGCTGCGATCATATCGAGAACAGCATACTAGTCTGGCAGAGATAGTAGGCTCTGCAGGAGTTTTGCAAGAGACACTATACCGCCAAAAACAGGAGTTGTTACGAAAATTTGAAGTAGGTTCATATGAAACCTTTATTTATTTTCTCTCTTACCTTAAGGTGTGTACACAAAGGAAGCAAGTTACGTGCATGCAGACAGTGAGTGTCAACCAGTACCTGTGGAAATTGGTCATATGTTATTAAATGGTGTCAAATATGGCAGAAGCAGTTTCAGGTTTGTCTCATTTCGATAAACTTGCTGGAATTAAAGTTTAATTCTTTGTTGCTGGTTCCATGTGCTATCTCTGAATATGTAGTGATTAAAATGGATAGTGAAGTTTCAATTGTTTCTTTATTTAGATACTCTTTGTTATGTGACAACAAAAACAGGTTTAATTGAAAAGAAAACGTAATTGAGAAATGTTGGAAAAAAAATAAGTGAATGATATATTAAAGGTATTAAATAATGTATAGATCTGCAACTAGTGTTACTAGTGAAAATAATACCACAGTCTAGTATATACAGTCACGAAGCTTAATACTTACTAAATATGCAAACATAGATAGTTGCTCACCACCAGAATCGCTACTATCGCCTGATCACAGACTCTTTCCCTAGCAGACGATAAAATGTATTGTACTTTCGATATTGTGTTCTTTTGAAAAAATTAACACCTTCCTTCCACTATTGAAATATGAAATACATAAGGTTTATATATTATTTTCATAAAATATATATTATATTCTATAAACTCACCTTCCTGGATCTTTCGGAAGAAGGATAACTCTAATCTATTTTTCCTACAATTTATAGTACTACAAACATCTCCTTGTCCCATTTTATTATTCAAATTATTGTATTTAAGTCATTTACAGTTATTACAACCGATAACGAACATTTCACAGTATATATAGCTTTTCACAAAAATGCGAAATACGGCACAGTCAATGCCTTTTCGATCTAGACCAGGCTGTAATGTTTGTTCGGGTTTTCTATTTCAGTGTATGGAGCTCAGTGAAATAATATATTATAACTTTATTGCGTATCATTGCTAAGCTTAATTTAGTGTAATGTGTCCATAAGTTCCGTTTACTTCTTGTTGCATAATATGTTCCAGAAATAATTACAAAACTGTGTTATTTTAATGTGAAGAGAATTTTACATATTAACAATCTGTTCACGTCAACATTTTAAGTTAAGAATTGAAGCTATTTTGAGGTTTAATAAAAAAAAAAGATTACATTGTGATTTTAATTTAGCACATTTACCTTCCTTAATTGGAGACAGAAAATTTACTATACCACTCCAATAAAATTAGTGTACATACGATTGTGTTACTTCGTCTCTTAGGTTGTAGATAATACAGTAATTCAGTTTCAATTGTAGTATTAAAATACAGACAAATTGAATGTGAGGGGTATCATACATGACATTATGTTTAATTATAATGTATACTTGCGAATATAGGAATATAAGTTAAATATAGTAACATAACCTATAATTTTCATACAACATAATATACCAGTAGATATGTAATGGCAGGGCATTGGAGACCACTAAAATTAGACAGAAAGGGGCAACTGGTACAGTAAACATAACCTATAATTTCAGCATATCTAAATATCCGTGCGTTGCAACTGAAAATTATTGAATCGTGCATAAATGAATGTACAAGAATTTCGCAATATTTAATCGAAATAAAGGCAAGTATTACACATACAAACAACGTAATTTTCACACCAAAAATATTGTTACACCTTAACTCTCAAGTGAATTATGTCTCAAATGTCTCATAAGCATTGTTTTAAATTTTATTCATGCAATTACACTACATTTGAAAGAAATATATGTTACTCTTTATGCATTCCAACTAATTTATATGGTTGAAAACCACCCTTCGTGATCGGGTTAAGGGAGTCACATGGTCTGCCTGTATTAGATCACGATGGCAATGGCACAGTCTATTGTTCCTAGTACTCACAGTGCTCCAAGTGGTTAGCAACTATCGCGAGAAATGCAAAAAATCATCCCAAGCTTCGCGACTGTATATATTAGACTGTGATAATACTGTGTGTTTTAGAAATGTATAATATTTTAAGCATGCAACTGATACGGAAAAAATCAAACCTAAGAGACCAGCACTCCTGTTGTATCTCAGCACTACAGTCTAGCAAGTGGATCATCAACTCTCATGGATAATATTCTTGCTGTCTCACAGAACTACAGTCTGGCAAATTATCTTTCGTGTAACAAGTGAAATATTTATTTAAGAAAATGGAGAGAATCTTGCCTGAATTTCGGAACTATTACTCAAAATAATGATGATGATGATAATGACTATTTAATCTGGCAGAGTTAAGGCCTTAAGGTCTTCTCTTACATTTTACCAGATTAAAACTTGCTTACATAGTTGAACATACAACTGGATCGGAATTAAGTAATTACGTACTGATACGATTTAGGTACATAATGAGATTAAAAGAGGTAGTTACATAAAAATTTACCTCATAAAATAAAAATAAACATAGTGGAATATATATTAATGGTGTTAGAATCAAATACGAATCACACAAAAACTGAAGTCAATAATTCAATAAAAAATGTACACAGTAAAAATAAAAATAAACACATTGGAATACCTATTAATATTAGATTACAAGTAAGTAGGATTCACATAATTAAACCAGAAACCGACAATTGAATAAAATGTACACAATAAAAAAAATAGACTAATAAAAAAAAAATTAACACAAGAAAGTTCTTATCATACATATTCCGAAGTGATACAGTGTTAAAAGTTGTGTAATCAAGATGTATATAAAAAAAAATGTTCTCCATTATGTTCTATAAACATGTTGTAATGGTATAGGAGAGTCTGGGACAATATACGTAAGTTGGGACATCATAAAATCGTGAATAAAATCAAAGTGAATAATATATACATATTTAAGAAATAATCTTCCCTCAATGAGGGTACCATAAAGATCTAGAATAAAAGGACTCCAGTATGATCAGAAAGTCAAAAATGATTAAAAAAAAACAAATGTAATTCGTGGAAAAAGTCGTTATTTAAATACGTAAATCCTCAAAAAAGTCATTATTTAAATATGTGAGTCATGAAAGAAGTCTATATTTAAACATGAAAATCATGAAGAAAAGGTTTGAATTTACAACAGCTGAATAGACTACAGTGGACTTCATGTTGTCAACAAACAGCTGAATACATTAAGAAGATTGATTGATTTAAACATTGGAAACCACTTTTAAAAAATTGGTAATAAACACTCATTCCCCTACAGGCTTTCCCAGTATTAATAAGGTCGATTATACATTAGATGGAAAAAAATGTCTCGTGGATATAAAATACATTAGGCATATGTTCATTTGCACACTATGACAGGCCATTTGGCTACCGAATTATCAAAATACATTATTCCACAGTCTTCGTTGTGTACTCTTGTTGAAATTGTGGTACATATCTTTTACACATTCCTTCTTATTGTGTTAGTGTGTAATGAACCTAAGCATTTGTGCATTCATGAGAGACAGATTTTCGTTTTTCACAGCCCAGAGCTTTCTACATGATAAAACATGAAAGATAAACCCACTTTTGTAGGTACTTATTTTGAATAGTTAATTGTCGAAAATTTAGTAATGGAATGTCGTGACGAATGAATGTATGATTCAGTAATTTTTTAAAAAAGAATCGCATTTAACATTAACTGCCAAAATTAGCAAAAATCCAGAAAAACGAGCAAAATTCGCAACAAATCGCCATTTTAAAATATGTCTACAGAACAAGTCTTGTTCATACATATGGAATTTTTAACTCTGATACAATTAGCAGGAATTCGTGAAAAAATTGTTTGCTAAAATCGGGTGTCCCTATACACAAGGTAGGGAAAGCTGGTCAACCCAGGACACAGTGCGTGGGTTCTCCTTATTAGTTGTTGTACTACATTCACACTTCATATTGCCAATCTCAGTTAGTCAGCTGTCGAAACTCTATTGAGAAAAACGTATTTTTGAACATGGTTAGATACACATCGCAATGCATTTTCTTCATTGGAACATGTCTACTGAAGAAAAAGTCGCAAGAGTTGTACTTATGCAAGTTTCAGCAGCACCTTACAAACTGTTTGTTGTTAAATTATTTAATAAGTTGCGAGAAACAGGTTCTGTTCTCAATGAGAAGAAATGTTGTACACTGCTAATATGCAGTATTAGTGAGAATGAGTCGGCCTGGTTGGCACAGTTGGTATAGTGCTGGCCTTCTGTGCCTGAGGTTGCGGGTTTGATCCCAGGCCAGGTCTATGTCATTTAAGTGTGCTTAAATGCGACAGACCCATGTCAGTAGATTTACTGGTATGTAAAAGAACTCCTGTGGGACAAAATTCTAGCCCATTGGCGATGCTGATATTAATCTCGGCAGTTACGAGCATCATAAAATAAAACATAACATTTTTTTTTTTTTAGTGAGAATGAACTTCAGGTGTCCCAACATTACTGTGGGATGTTATGACATAAAATATATTATATGTGCAACAAATATATATTATTATTGCTCTGATTTATTTAATGAATTCCATCTACAGCAAAACTTCATTTATACGTACTTACGTAGGTCTGAAGAAAAAACGTATTGGTGGGAAAAGCATATAACTGAAATGGTATTTAATTACATTTGAAATAGCATTAACAAATAACATGTGATAATTTTACAAAAAAAAAAAAAAAAAAGGGCAGTTACAAACATTCTTCCTCTCTCTTCCACTCATTGGAATTAAAAGAACCAGTCAGCAATCTTCTTGTCATATCATGTTGAGTCTATTGTCAAAATATTTTCAGTGTGTTGGAGTGTTAGGATAGTTGTATTCAGTGTGATCACAGTTTTGGACCTGGATTCTTATTGTTCAAAATGTTCTATTTCTTCCCTCTGCACATACCTCTCTCTGAATTGATTCTCCCAATGGCAAATAACCTATTTATTGAAGTTAGCTCATGTGGACAGTGTTGCAAATTTAGCTTTTTTCAAGCTAACTCTAGCTTTTTTATGTTTAGCTTAGCTGTAAAAAAATTCCATCCTGCTTAGCAGGGAATTTAGCTTATTTCCTTTGCTTAGGAGGCTGGAAGCTTCATTGGTTTAATCCAATTTTAGATACATGTATTTAATATTGTATAAATATTAATCTCAAACTATTGACCCTGATTACATACAAGAAGGGATCAAGTTACAACTCACTGAATACTTCACATACATCTAATAGCAGAGATATTGCTGCCACTGCAAGTGCTTCTTCATAGCTACTGAACATTATCAGCCACCAGGGTAGGTCAGTCAGCTAAGGTGCTTGCCTGCTGACCCGGAGTTGTGGTCGGGCGTGGGTTCGATTCCTGCTTGGGCTGTTTATCTGGTTGGGTTTTTTTCCAAGGTTTTTGCCAAGCATAAGACAAATGTCAGGTAACCTATGGCGAATCCTCAGCTTCATCTTGCCAAATATCTTGCTCCACAATTCCATCAACGCTAAATAACCTCATCGTTGATAAGCATCGTTAAACAACCAAGTGAAAAAAATGAGAATCTAGTCATTTACCCTGATGATCCTGACGAAATTTATTTTTTAAATCAGGTAATCATAGTTTCAGTTATTCAATATTAAAGTATGTGATATATAATGAACAGTATCTATAAACGAAATTTTGAATTACTTGAGTTTAAAGTATTTTATGAAAATCTAGCTTTTATCGCTCGAAAATAGCTTATATTTAAGTTCCGTTTAGTAGGACTCAGTGATAGCCAGTTGGCAAAACTGCATGTGGAGAAAAGAATGGGTAGTTTCGAATTTCCAAACATTTCAAAGCCAGCCAGATCTTAGCAGTGAACATATATTGTACCATATTTACAAGGGAAAAAATGGAACTCTCTGCATCAAAAACCACAGTTAATTCCCGATTTACCACGAAAGTCGTCTGTAGCTGCATTTAGATTGGCAACAGGCCATGATTGTTTGGCTAAACACCTGCATAGAGTTGGAATATATCAGTCCCCTTAACTGCCCATTGTGCAACTCAAACCAAGAAATGGATTCGGAACACCTCAAAATCTGTGCTTCATTGGCTGGTCATGATAATATCTTTGAAAAATATTGGAGTGCAAGAGGTCAAATGACTATTGTCAAATGCCTGGCATTAGAAAACAACAACATATTTACATGATTGTAATACGCACCTTTTTTGACAATTCGCACCCAAACACTCAGACTCGAACAAATTAAAATTAATGCTCTATTTATGTTAAGATATGGTGAGGAACAACTAACAGAAATGATCACTGCGAGTTCATGTTTTCTCATCTTTTGTGCACTTTTCAATAGTAATTTTCTTGTCCATTTTTGACAACAATCACTAATACGAATAATATTTTTAACTACTAGAATGACTTAACAACATTCTTTTATTGTAAGTTTTCATGAATACAACTCTCAACAATTGCGCGTCTTTAATTAAACCAAAATAATTTATCAATTATTGAAAAAAGAATAGCATGACGTTAGTCATTTTCAGTCAATATTCTGACACCAATCCAGACCTGTTGACCTGAAGTTCCAGTTCTGATAAGTGCAAATGAGAATGAATGTGATGTACAGTTAGAGGTAAGGGACTGCCTTTATATCCTGTCTTGATAGATAAGTATTCTGTCCAAGGACAGGTCTTTCACTGCAAACCCAGCATTCTCCAATCTTTCCTATTTTCTGCCTTCCTCTTAGTCTCCGCATATGATCCACTTATCTTAATGTCGTCTATCATTTGATATCTTCTTCTGCTCCAAACTCTTCTCCCGTTCATCATTCCTTCCAGTGCATCCTTCAGTAGGCAGTTTCTCCTTAGCCAGTGACCTAAAAACTGCCTTGATAATATAATTTTTATCTTGAGTAGTTTTAGCAAAGATGCATATTATATTCAATGGCATAAATACGGTATTTTCGCATTCTTATATTTTCATGGCAAACCTAATTTGAGCAAAATTTAATTAGAACATAATAAATAAATTAGCATGGGAAGTATGGGAATTTTGTCAGGACTTCAGAAAAATGAAGTTTTATTGTGTATATCTTCATATTCACAACATGTAGATACTAGATTAAAATCACCACACATTCTATAATACAATGAGAGAAATTAATAACAGTTTATCCTGCAGAAGGAAAAACAAATCATTTTAATTTTCACTGTAGACCAACTTTTTGAGAACAGTTGTACAGATATTAAGAAGAATGAACTGTCATGTTTACCTGCTTCAGCATGCATCCTTTCAGTGCTGTTCAACTCAGTGCGATTGATGCTGACTGCCTGTACACTGGCAGCTTGCTTCCTTTGTATACATCATTATGTTAGACAAACAAATCCATATCACACAGACTTATTGCTCTTTGCTCTGTGTCATAATTTTTAAATTCTTTGGCTTCTGTCTAAAGTCAAATAATATGTTCTTGTAATAGGAGAAAGCTGTAATTGAGAAAATTTTGGAAAATGAAAGAGCTGAATTGAAGAATGCACAACTCAGGATACAGATGATGGAACATCAAATGCTCGAGAAAGACCATATATCTCAGGTGAGATGGTATTTTTTCTTGTAATTAATACATACCATATATCGCTGGTACTCATGTAAAGGAGGTTAAGTCAAATTGTAAGTTATGTAAACTTCTCTCCTTTGGTACTGAACAAAACCCCTTTGTCACAAAATACGGAGTACTGTAACTGTATCATGGATGGAAGAATGATTTAACCCACAAGAAAAAGGTAATTGTGGAGAGTTGAAATCTGTACTTATCCCAGTTTAGCGAAATCATACTTAAACCCCTTTACATGAGCACCCGCGATATTCAGTAAGAAACATAGAGTTATGCTCTTTCTTCAAGTTTTAAGTTAATTTTGAAAAAAATTTAAATATGTATCATTAAACTCAAAAATAAAACTCAGTTTTGAATTTCCATTGGAAGGGCTCTGGTACAATTTACTGGCCATTTCCTGCCCGTGTAAAATTCAATTCTACTAGTCATCATCATATTCCTCTGTCATCCAACTTTAGAGGTAATAAATACACATTACAGTGCCTGCTCCCTAGAAACTCAATTCATTATAGCCAGATTCACAGAGACTAGAAAGGTCTGATCATAGCCGAAAGTATTGGAATTCAACCAACTATAATCTTCGATGGTAGATGGGAAGCTCCGTGAAAATCTTCTCACAGACGATATCACCAGCATTGTTGAAATATTCATTGATTTGGCAAACAAAAAAAATTATTTTAAAATACAGGATATTCTATTTGACTTCAGTAACTGGATATTATTATACAGCATCCTTTGCTATAGTGATGAGTTTTTTTACTGCATGTTATTTTGAACATTTACTGTGAATTATATTTGCTTTTTCAAAATATCCTTTCTCTGGAATTTGATGAAATTTTTTTTACATGAATTGTTAAGAATTTTCACAGATAAAAGCCACAGGGATTCCAATTGGAGAATCTGAGACCATGACTGTTAAATTGTAGGCATTGAATAATTGGTAGTGTACAGTGGCATTTTTCTGCATTAAATTTTCTTCCATCATCAACTTGACAAAAAAAATGGAGACAATATTAACAGTTTTTTCTTTTTATTTTTTAATTTGTGTCTACTAACTAAACCATGTACATAACGAATTTGAATAATGTCATGTGTGTCAGGAGTCACACGACAGCTGGACTGTGGTGCCAGGTGACAGACCAGTAGTGAGTGATCTCATAATCAGAGTGTGTGGTGACCCTTAGCAGAAATTCCCAAGAAAATGGAGCCTTTTTGGGAGGGGTACGTTACGACTCTTTCCAATGCCAAGCACAGTTAAGTGAAAATAAAAGAAGCCTGCAATAAACGAGGTTTCGTTATTTCCAAGAAAGGCATCTTCTGTGTACTTAATAAGACTGGTAAAGCTCGAATGGAATTAATTTATCATCATCTGTGGGGTGCAGCGACTTGTGACGAGGGGTGAATTTGCTTGCTTTTTCCACTCTGGAATTAATCTCATCCGAGCTTTGCCAGTGTTATTAGGTACACACAAGATGCCTTTCTTGAAAATAACGAAACCACGTGTTTTACAGGCTCCTATGATTTTCACGTAACTGTACTTGGCATCGGAAAGAGTTGTTATGTACCCCTCCCAAAAAGACTCGATTTTCTTGGGCATTGCTACTGTGATACACCGTGCATTCTGATTATGAAATCACTCACTACTGATGTTACCTCTCACTGCAATTCAGCTGTTTGTGTGATTCCTGATGCACATGACTTCATTTAAATTCGTTATCAGAGATCGGAAACAACCCTGTAATCTCTGAAGAGAACCATAACAAAGAAGTCTCATACTACCAGTGGGATGCTAGTGATTCAGGCTATACTTTAAAGGTAGGTATGCTGACAGGTGATGATGGGGGTCTGAAGGAACAACTGGAAGTACAGCTAGAGAAATATGTCCGCCATGTGTATAATTCACAGTGGCAACATGAAGAAATGAGATTTTTAAAATCTAAATTAGAATCAAATGGCGCTTTAGTGCATGTTGATTT
The DNA here is from genome assembly GCF_040183065.1 of Periplaneta americana. Classification (NCBI taxonomy): domain Eukaryota; kingdom Metazoa; phylum Arthropoda; class Insecta; order Blattodea; family Blattidae; genus Periplaneta; species Periplaneta americana. The sequence goes on from NC_091120.1 coordinate 128,986,527, forward strand.
CACAGAGAACTACTCCTTAGGTATCAAAATGAAGTGAAGAGTGCTTAGTGGACTTCTGAGACTATTAACATCTACACTGCTGTAGCTTCTTACAAATGTGATAACTGCCTTCAGCATAAATATTTTGCAATTATGTCTGACGATCTGTCTCATAGTAAAGATTGTATGAAAGTTTGCAATGATGTTCTTGGGAATTAATTAAAAAAAAAGGAAATTCAAGGGCTTACAACATTCACTATTGGTCAGATGGAGCAGGTTCACAATTTAAAAACAGGTACAATTTTTTAAATATTTTGTTTCATCAAGAGGATACAGAACTTTCTGCATACTGGTCCTTTTTTAAACTGGACGTAGGAAAGGAGCTATGGACGTGTGGAAGGGGATACGAAAAGAAGTTTATGGAAGAAAATACTTCAAGGAAAAGAAACAGTAACAAGAGCCTATTCATTTTACTATGTTGCAAAATCGTGTGCTAAAGCAATACAAATTCTGTATTTTCCTAAGGATCATGTTGAAAACTGCTTTATAAAGTTAAAATAATGTTACAAGTCCTGCAAGGCTATTCCAAACACTCATTCACTGGACTTTATAAGATCAGTTTCAAAGAATTCTGTCCAGTACTCCATGATTCCCTCATTCTCAAAACCTAAAAAAATGACAAATTTCTCAAATATGTCTGAAAGTTTTTTGAGACCTTTAAATACACTGTTAACTACCACAGACTTTCAACCTAATATAAGTATTGCTGTAAATCTGAATTGTTGGGTTTCAGTATTTTATGATTAATTTTAATGGCTTGGCGAAGTGATGGATTCTCTAATCACGTCTACTTTTCATTGTGAATGCCCCTTTTGTTGATTATGGCCGGTTTAGACAGCAATGAAATCATGATCTTGTAACCTCTCCAACTTGAAATATTTATTTAATGTAAATTAACAATGGGAATAATTAACAACATTATGAAACCTTCCCTAGTACAAAGGTATACTAGAATTCGCCTATACAAGACCTTGGTGAGACCTGTACTTCGTTACGGGAGTGAGGCATGGACATTGAGGAAGAAAGACGAAAGCAGAATAACGGCTAATGAAATGAAATTTATGAGATATACAGCGGGATATACGAAATGGGATCACAAACGCAATGAAGATGTAATGGAAGAATTACAACTAGAACCTGTAATTAATCACGTAAAACATTATCAGAACAACTGGATAAATCATCTGCATCGCATGCATAGAGATAGAATCCCAAAAGTCGTGCTCCACTATCATCCAAACGGGAAGAGATCTCTCGGTCGTCCACAGAAGCGCTGGATTGAAAATTCAACTGTGAGATTGTAACAGGCCATTTGGCCTAATACTTGAAGGGAAGAAGAAGAAGATTTAATGTAAATTGTGCTATCGCAGAAACAAACATTGTATGATACACATTCGTAAAGTTATCTTTTTGGCACAAGTGTAAAGTTTACAGTTGTGCAAAAAAGAGAACTTTTACGAACTTCTATCATAAATAACTGTCGATTGTTGTTTTTAATATTCATCTTTATGTACTGTAAATTGCCCCATCTGCAATCATTCCATTACCAGAGAATGACCGTGGTGGTTTTTGTTGAGTACTTCAGTTTCCATTACTGACATTCCACTATTGCTCCATTAATCACTGTCGTCGTCGTCGTCGTCATCATCATCATGCATTGCACTGAGGGCAACATTACTGCAAAAAAAACTACAACATTGCTCGTACACTGATTGACAAAGAAAAGTGGATCACTTAATTCTTAGGCCTGTTTCACATATGTACAGCAACCATCCAAACGGCACTGTTTTCATGGTTAAAGGACTAAGATTATACGAGAGCTATCACATGACCACTGTCATCTATACAGTAAGCATCCATCGTGCATTCCCACTACAAGTCCGGCGACCATCTCTGTCTTAACGTCGCAACAAATGGTAGTGGAGTGATCAGTTTAATAGCTTCCTTCACACGTGCCATGTCTATTGCTCAGTTCTTTAATTTATTTACCAACATTGTGCACTATATTCAGTGAATGTTAATATTTATATCACCCATTATGGCAAGTGTAAATGTTGACATTGATAATATTATTTCTTTAATTGAAGCGAGGCCAGTACTTTGGGGCAAAATAAGTGTTGTGTACAAAGATAGAAATGAAAGGAAAAATGCGTGGAGGGAAGTTTTCCTAGAACTGAAAAACTTGTTCCGTCATCCGCAGAAAGTACATAAAATGCCCAAGACACTTTCCTTTCCATATTTAATGGATGAATCTACTGACGTCTGTTCCTACTTCTTTTAATGCGCCTGTACGATATCATCATTGCTATAATGCATCTATGATGATTAATGTTGGCAACAAAACACAACAATAACTGGCTCTGGATATGATCGGTTGTTTATGAAATGTCCAGCAAAGGTCACTGTTCCATGTAAACTGTCCCTGTCCCGTTTGGATGATCCCTGTGTTTGTGTGAAATAAGCCTTTTAAGTTCTAAAATATTATAATTTATGCAAAATTTTAAGTAATGCATTTTATGGAGTTATTGAGACACTGACTTACATTAACAAATGATTATGCCATAGTAACTTCACTATGTACTTATATTGCTCTACTGTTGGGTGTTAACCACCTCTGGTGGCATATGGCCTCCATTCATTATGGCATGCTGACCACCAGGTCTTGCAACATTTCCTGAGAGATGATGTTCCACTCCTGCAATGCTACCAGCATTTCATTCAGGATGTTGGAAGTTGCAGCATTTAAGTCTGGGCTGCATGCTAGCCAGTCTAGAGTTATTATCCTGATGTCAGGAAAGTAGTTCTTCACACAGTGGGCAGCATGGGAGCTGATGTTGTCATGCATAAGGATGAAATTTTGACTGATGAAGAAAGTGAAGGGGATTACATATGGTCTGCTAACACCTCCAATATGCATCGGTGTGCATTCTTCGACAAAAACAAGCTCTGTATAGGCCTTATGACTAATACTACCCCATACCATGACAGAGCCAACTTCACAGGGAATTCTCTCGGATAAGTTGCAAGGCGAATGTCTCTTCCTATGCCTTCTCCATAATCTCTCTACCATCACGTGACTGGAGACAAAATCGCAACTCCATAAACAACACCATTGTCCACTGTTTTTATTTTTATTTTATTGGGTTATTTTACGATGCTGTATCAACATCTCAGGTTATTTAGTGGCTGAATGAGATGAAGGTGATAATGCCGGTGAAATGAGTCCGGGGTCCAGCACCGAAAGTTACCCAGCATTTGCTCGTATTGGGTTGAGGGAAAACCTCGGAAAAAACCTCAACCAGGTAACTTGTCCACTGTCCACATTTCAATTCGAGTGTTGATGTGTGAACTGTAATTGTGCTGCCTGGTGCTGGGAGTGAACAATGGTGCAATTGCAGGTCTTCTTGAGTTCAGATTAGCTTCTGGAGTCTTCATCTAATGGTACTCTCACTCTCAGTGATGTTCTTCACTGCTTCGAGATGATTTCTGGCCTGAACCATGGTCATGTGGCAATGTTGTAAGACATAGAGAACTAGAAACTTGTCATCCCTGACAGACATAGACCTCCTATGGTCTTATTCCAGTCATCTGTGGTAGGTATAGAGTTCATGAAATTGTTGTAGAGCATGTTGGGCACTTCCAAATGATTTACTGATTACATTGGCTTAAAACGACACAACCTACATAACACCTCTAGCAACATCTTTTCTATTAGGAGGCATCTTAACTTACCAAATTCGAAAGAGAGACTGAGAAAAATGTTGACATATGACAAAAAATGTGCCATACATGATAATTCATCAATAGTGGGCACTGCACGTTTGTGGAACTTAAGAAGTTTTATTGCCAGTCAGTGTTGTAAAAACATGTGAGTGGAAAGTGGCTCAGAGAATGGCATTTTATGACCTTTTAACATCATATTCATCCGAAAAAATGTTGAATACATCTTTCCATAGTTATAAAACCTTCTTAATTTATTAATGCTCATTTCAAAATTGTTGGTGTATGACAGTGATAAGGTTTTTACGAAGTGATTCACTTTTTTTTTTCTTTGCCGGGCAGTGTAGGTGGTGAAAAGAGTGCTGGCACTGACAAGCAAACATTCTGATGGGGGCAGATAGGAAAGTTAAAATGTTTTTTCCACCATGTTAATAATGCCAAAAAAAGTGCTTATACAAATTTTGGCCACCTGACCGCAATTACGAGGCCATCCAGAAAGTGATTTTCCCTGGGACTGTTTACAGAAAAAAGCGCAATTGCATGGGAAGATTTATTGAAACAGCTATAGCAATTGTTGCGCTACTTGTCAACATATCTCCCACTGGAATTGAGACACTTGCCGTAACATGGGATCAATTTTTGTATCCTTGTGTCATAGAAGTCAGCCGCCTGGGAATGGAAGCAGTGTTTGACAGCCGTCTGCACCTCTCTGTCGATCCCATGATATGAAAAAGTCTCAATTCTGATGGGGTATACAATAGAGGACCGATTATCCGAAACAATTGGGGATGGGGGTTTCGGATAATTGATTTTTTGGATAAGCGATCATTTACGAAAACAAATTGTACCAGTGTCATAGGAGCAGTATAAAACAAAGAAACACTGATATTAAACACAAAACTGTACATACAGTATATATTTTGAAAACTGACTAGCCTAGTTTGACAAGTTCAAAACGGCCATTAAAGTAGGGCTACAGTCTAGGAAAAGAAGTCCAAACTTTTTTTTTTTTTTTTTTTTTTTGCTTCAGAGCTGAGAGACTGTTTTTTGCCTCTAAATCTCGCAAACAGCGATAGCGAAACTTCTATATGGCGCTCGTGTAAATTCAAATTTGCCGACTGGAACACTTTCGGTTAATCAATGGCATCTGTTCCAATAAATTTTTCCAATGAAATTGTGTTTTCATTCTCCTAATGACCCCTGGCGAACTTATTCTTGGAGTGCAAGAGGTCAAATGACTTTATTGTCAAACGCCTGGCATTAGAAAACAACAACAACATGGTGAAAGAAAAAAAAAAACTTTTTTTCTTTGCCCCCATCAGAATGTTTGCTTGTGAGAGTCCTTGTGTAGGAAATTATTGATCCACTAAGTTCTAAGTTCTGAAGTGCACCTTGTATTTAAAATGCTCCTCATACACTCTCTCTCACTTAATGTTAAAATGAACTAATAAATTCTCTCTTACACTAGTCTGAATTTTTACATGCGCTTGGATTGACATTTTGGTTTTGTATCACAGGAGCTAGCTCGCCAACAACGTTTATTGGAACAAGATTTGCATGAAATTGAGGATCGATTGCGAGACCAAGAAGACAAATTACATACCCAAAAGTTGGCCTTAGAGGCAGAAATATGCAATCGTGACTTACACATTCGTCATTGGCAATTGGAACTTAGGGTCAAACAGGTATGTAAACTGAATAATACTACATGATTGTTAGTGTCAGTATAAGTATTAACATTGGTTTCTTTTCCTCACCTTTGGTTTTCTCTTTGTCTTGTTCCACTTTCTCTCATCTCGCATATTTTATACCATTTTATCTCTGAAATGTTCCCTCTCTCCCCCAGTGTTTATACGAAGCTAATACCAGGAAATTGCTGAAGCTGTACCACACAGATGCTGTGTTGCATATTTCATCAGTCCAAACACTTCTTTCTTGTGAGTTAGTTCACACACATCAGTTTATTTGGGTTGTGATTACGTGATCTGATTAACACATTCTTCAATTTAATTGGCTTGTTGTCATGCTAATAGAAAATGCAGAGAAACATAAAAATTACAACAGTATCAGCGGGAGTTTGTTGTAGATTTTATGACAACTGATGTGAACCATGTTGGGTCATCTTTAACCGAGATTCGGCTGTAAACCCTTGATTAATGATGATAGCCTCATTAGAAAGGAGGGAGTTAACAATACCAAAAAATTAAACATTTACCTTAATAACACTTTATTACAATAAAATAAGGTGATAATAAATAATGTCATTAACAATAGTAACATAATTTTGGTTGATATATATGTATAAGTAAACAGGTATTAAGAGATCACAGGAATGGGACTACTTCTAAATAAGTATATATCAAAGTAGCAGATGAGGGTGAAAACGTAATTGTATGAGATAAATAATGCAATTAACTAAACCTGAAATAATAGTCTTGAAAAATCAAATAATCCAATGAAAAAGAAAATGAAAACTAAAATAACCATCTATCTCTCTCTTTAAATAAAAAATTCACATCTCACAATATCTCATCCTAACCAAACCGCCCGGCCATCTCCAAGCCACCAGAATGAGCCATCTCATGATCACAATCGCTCCAGGCAGAGCACTTCTATGACCATCCATCTCGCTGTCTCTAACCAACTACGCCTCAATCCTATCACTGACTGAAGTCCCACTCTCACTGACGTCCCATCTCTGATTCAGATCCCGTCACAGACTACTGTCCAGCTGAGTCACTCCACTCGCGATCACCGAAAACCTGATGAATGACAAACAGAAAGAAATTTTAAATTTAACCAATCAGAAGGACAAATAAACCCAGAAATAAACTCGTTCTCCACACATATATATATATATATATATATATATATATATATATATATATATATAAGAGGATAAAATAAAAGAAATTAAATAAAAACAAGATTAGGTGAAAGACACCTAGTAGGAAAGAAAGAAAATGAGGAAACTAGCCACGATGGATAGATAAAAAAAAATCAATACTACGGAAATAGAAGGAAAAGACAGGGTGGTGAAAAATACCAGCACAGACGGACATATTCTTTTTTTTTTTTTTTGCAGTGTGCGTGAAAAAACAGTTAATAGTGACAAACATTTTCTAGTATTTCAGCATTTGAACCTCTAAATACGAACAAAACTAAGATTATATCGATGCAGAGTTATTGCATTAAGTAATTTCCAAGCTTTTTTTTTAATTGATTTCATGAACTTACAATGGTCTAATGACATTCATTGCTATTCGTAGCTGATGCTGCTAATTACATGATTAAAGTTGGTAAAGCTCTTGAGGTTATTTTCCCAAATTTGGTACATTTGACATGCCTTGCCAATGAGTTGTACCATATAGCAGAAACCATTTGTGCAAGTTTATCATTAGTGGACAAAGCTTTAGTAAAAACAACATTTGTTAAAATATCTTATAGAAAACAAGCATTTAAAGCAATGCGACCAGATATTCCTCTTCCATCAGAACCAGTTAAACCAATTGTGACACACTGGGGCACATAGCTGTTTGTAGCTCAGTGTTATGCAGAACGTATTGATACAGTTAGAAGTGTTGTGAAAAATTTTGATAATAAAGATTCAGCATCAATTGAAATTCTACAAGAAGTACTAAAAAACCGAGAATTAGAAGGCAACCTAACATATACATCTGCACATTTCTCACATCTTCCATTAGCTGTTTCCTCTCTGTAATTCATGAAATGCATTCATAACCACTGGTTTCTAAATTAACATCAGTTCTGTGACGTGTTGGCAAAATAATAAAGGGAAAAGTTAAGTATTTAAAAAAAAATTCAGGATATGGACAAATATATGAAATTGCAGATCTTTTAGCAGGCAAACCTGCTGAGTTGGCACATAAAAAAAAAAAAACATTAAGAGGAGAACAAGTCGCAGCAGTTGTGTGTGCTCTTGTAACTGTGAAGTGGAGAGAAGCTTTTCAGACATCTTAAACAATAGGAGACATCTAACTGTGGAAAACTTGAAACATTTAGTAGGCCTAATTGTGAACTGCAATAGAAAGGAAGATAACAGCTTGGAGAACTAAATGTATTTTCTCATACTTTTCTTAATATGGCAACTACATCCATAATTTTAATTGCATAGATTTATAAAATAAAATATTTTATAACCTATTTATCCAATGAATATACAAATATTATGTGTATATTTTATTTCATATTTTGGAACTCTTTAAAGCATAAATGCATACATATTCCCATACTTTATAGAGCATATAAATCTAATAATGACTCAACATCTATCTTACATTTCCTGCAAGTGGGGTCATTTATGAGGTCCAATAAGGCATGTGTAGATGCTTATTCAATGGCAATGTCTGGTTCGAAGTCCATTTGGCCGTCTTAAGCTTCACCTTTCCAAAGAAAGGAGTTGTTTAATTAATTATTTTTTTCTCTAATAAAGAGTTTGGCCTGTTTTATGGCTCTCAGTAAACCTCTCATCTGAGATTCGTTTCACAATGTTTACAATCTTTGTAAATTGAAGTAGTGTAGCTAAAAGTTGGTAAGTCCAAATATGACATTTTTCAGAAGAAGCATTTGAATGTTACCATAAATAAGTGTTTGTTTATACATAGAAAATTAATCTTTTCACCGTATAATTGTTTCATATGTAAGAATCATTTGACATAGTCATGTATTTCTGTGATGCATAGGGGCCAAGAAAATAAATTTTTAAAATTTCGGACTTATCAACATTTTGCATGGAAACAAGAGTACATGAGAATTTTAGGCATCAAATGCTGTTACAACAATTTATTCTCCAGCAATATTTGCACAATATTATTCCTTCTGTACAAATGACTCATATGGCACCTTGTCTGTTGCATAATAGTATCTTAGAATTCAACCGTCTCTGAAATGGCTGTGTGCTGTAGGTGATGTCATATATGCCCCAGAGCTTCTCGCTCTATATTGGCCGGAATGCAGCATTCAACTTGTTGAAATATCACATTACATGAAGGAAGATGCCAGATTTTTGTACTTTATTGAGCACTGTACATGTGTACATCTCCCGCACTTTTGGAAGTGTCCCACGATCAAAGATGTCGCAACCATGCTATGTTGGGAATTGGACATATGATAGGGTCGACAGCATCTTTGAAGTTATAGACATCTAGCACAACAAGCAAGTCAGAAACTTCATTTAGACCTTTGTCACTGTAATGCTCACTATTTACGGCCATGGTAACTTTTTCAGTTTTCAAATCCATGACTCCAAAATTGTACTGTCATAACTGGCTGTAATATTCCTCTGTCCACTGCTGTGGAGTAATGGTTAGCATGCCTGACCATGAAACAAGTGAGTCGAGGTTCAAATCCTGATTGGGATAATTTACATGGTTGAGATTTTTCTCGGGTTTTCTCTCAACCGATGAGCAAATGCTGGGTAACTTTTGGCACTGGACCCTGGGTTCATTTCGCCGACAGTATTACCTTCATCTCACTCAGATGCTAGATAACCATAGCAGTTGATAAAGTGATTTAAAATAATCAAAAATATGTATTCCTGTCCAATATTCGTAATGGGTAGTGGCAAGTTCTTTCCATAGTCAGAGCATATTCCCACTGCCTCTGAATCATTCTTGAAGAGATCTTCTATCTCTTGTAGTTGTGCGTAGAATTTTCCGCCACAGCCAGATGTTGCTGTTTCTTGGCTGTGAGTTATCATTTTTCCTCTTCGCCATGTCTGTTTCACATTACTAGCATGACTCACATATGTCGCTGCTTGAGAATGCAAAACACAAGTTGAACTCATTCTGGAATATGCAAGTTGAACTCATTCTGGAAAATATCCCGGAAGAACCAATGTTTGACAGTGGCTTTGCACTCTGGGTGCAGTTCCAAGAAGTGTTTGTATGGTTTGCTAATGTTTAGTCAGACGCAAGATATGAAACAGTCTGATTCTCTCTTATACTGTAATGAATTTCACGTTTCGTATAATTTGTCAGAAAATTCCTCACTTTCTGACGATGTCATTGCATATTTTATTGGTTGACGTATATCAGTAACAGAATGTCTTGCAGTTTTGCCTTTTTTGCAAGCACCCAAATTTATTGCCAGTCAAAAGGTGAAAGACTTTCTTACAGACGCGAATGTCTCCCTTGCCTTTGACTGGAATATTGTACCTGATTGTGGCTTCCCTTACCTGGTGGCCACCATTAATATTCCGTGTTTGCTGCTAGTGATTGTCGATGTATTTGTATCTCAAAAAGAGCTCTTTCTTCTCCTCTGTCAGTTTAGAGCCACAGTTGCAACGACATTGTTAATTCCCTCTGTTGCTCCCATGCTGGTTGGAGCTGCCTTTTACTATTCACATTAGCAACATCTATTTTTCAAAAGAAACGACCATACCTAGCTTTACCAAACTGATTGCGAAAAATAAATAATTAACGTAGCTCTGTTTACCAGTAAAGACTACTAACACTGTCCACCTAAACCTGTGTACATCCATGTAACACTGTATTATACTAATATTTAAACATATCTGTAGATCGAGCAGACTTGCGTATACTTCTCGCTATTGTTCTGTATGAGAATTCTGTAGACTTTTCTGGTCTGTAGCCCTCATTGTATTCTCCTAGTTGTATATTCTCCATAATGCAGTATGTGTAACTGCTCAGGTATTTCATGGATAGATCAGAGTTTCCGTTCTTTCAACGCAATCACTGCCAACCAGTAACTTACAGAAAGTCACAGAGAATGCACGAAATACTTACACCAGTACTGAAGCTGTTAGCTTAGTTAAAGCTAACACGTTAATAACAAACCATGCAGAAAATATACAAACTGATTGTTACTATCAAGGTAAGTGGGTGAGGACAATCAGAAACCTCATTTCTTTGTGGGTTGTGCAACACTGTACGATCTGTACAGATATTATTTCTTTTTAGTAGGCACGTGATTTTCGTGTGTTAGTGTTATGAGAGCTTCAATACAGAAAATGACAAACAATAAGATAATACGGTCAGGCATTAAGTCCGTGCAATCACCACTCAACTGACTCCCATTGCTGACAACATGATTGTTACTCAGAGAATTTTAACCGCCGAAAATTCAATTTTACCATTGATGGAGATCTAAAGTCGTCAGATATAATGGGAAACACTTTATCATTAACATCGGTAACATTGTTTTGCAAAACTTAAAAAAACATGGCTGTCAAGTATAGACTTATCAACATATGGCTTGGAAAGCATATCTGGCTCGCACATTGATATGCATGACTCAACCGAGACAGCCTAGAAACTGGATTTATCAACATTTAATCCACACAACTTTTTCCTCATATGTAGTACATGGGTAAAACAACACATTGCACTGCCAATCTCAAAATCACCGAAAATGAACTTATCAACTTTTAGCACGCAGTGCTTCAAAATTTAAATTTCTGTTTTGCAATCTTTGTTTATAATGTTGTACTTTACGAAGGAAATCAAATCTTTACAAATGGAATTTTGATCATTTTATAAGTGTTTTGTTTCACAATCAAGAAATAATTTTACAAATGTGTAAACTTTACTTGTAAAGATGGCACATTTCCTACAATAGTTCTTAGATTGTAAAGTTTAATATTGCAGCAATTTCTGAATAAACAAATTAAAGATTGTAATTGTATCCCACTAGGAATTAATCTAAACCAGTTGTGATGTTATTTAGCATTAGTATTTTAACACTTCTGTTGACCAAATATATTTACTTATGCTGTTGCTGCATTCCTTAATGTTTGTGTGGTTGTGGATGGAACATTAATAGCCTAAATATTGATGGACCAAGACAAAATGAAGCTGATTTTGTGGGTAGACGTGGCAGTATTCTATCAATTGCATATTTGTACATGGACCAAATCCTGTTTTACTTATTTGACTGAATTTGGCGCTTCCTATGGTCATTTGTCATAGGCAATCAATGTATACAATCACAACACACGAAACTCCATGTTGTCTTGCCTTGGACCACACAACTATGACTGGTACACACCTAGAAACAAAATTTGTTCCACCTGAATTTTCCAAGTTCCAGTTTTAACGTACTGCATATGTTATAATTGGAACTTGGAAAATTCAGGTGGCCCAAATTTTGTTTCTGGGTCTGTTCAATTTGAAATTTAGTCAATATCTTCTTGACTTCTCTTTCTTATTCTTCCGTATTGTTTTCTTCCATTATGTATTAAAGCTTTATCAGTGCACTGCTTCTCTTCTTGATTAACACTCCTTCCTGTTAGTTTATGTTAGCCGATAATGATTTATGAGGAATTTATATTATCTCCCATATTCATTAATTCATTTTGTTATGTTTATTGTATTTGAAATTTAATTTCAATACACTTTATGTCTTCATTTTAGTCTATGTGAAGATAGGTCCATAAAAATTCAATTGGTGCAAGAAAGAGGTACCCATTACTTAAATAATAATAATAAAAAAGTGAAGCAACATGTGTTGTGTGTGGTTTCTCAGTCATGTGATTGTTCTTCTCTACAGTTCAGACTTACTGTAATATGAAGCCTATAGAATTCTTCAGTGATTTCATTATTGCTCTGTTGTTTTCAAATTGCAATTAGTCTATTTTATAGAGCTACATTTTACTTTTTCGTTTGATTTACAGTAGTAACAAAGTTCATTAAATTCGTCTTCATACTCGTATCAAAGAGAACCAATATAAAATAAGTCCCATGAACTAAAAATATTTTAATTTATGCAAGAAGAAATATGACTTCCAATAGCTACACGAATGCAATTTTGTTACACGAATTACAGTTTGTGTTTTCTTTTTTATGTTTAATGTCTTAGTGATTTGGATTTTAAATTATTCCAGTCGATATGTTTGTACTATTTGTTTATTTTGCCATTCTCCTTAGGTTGAAATGAGTTCTGATCGAACTCTGAAAAAAATGGATGAAAATGCTATCCACCCCAAGACTGAGATTCAGATTGATCATCAGGAGAGATTGGAGTTGCTACGCTCGCAGCTTGAAGAGGCTCATCAGCATTCAGTAGCTCGTCTTAAGCTTCACCTACAGGAACAGTTTGCTGTGCGTGAGGCCGACCTGCAAAAGAATTTCTCCTCAGAAGTGTGTGTTCTCAAGCAACAGCATAAGGAACAGGTAAATGTTACAGTGCCTGTTCCATGATATATAATACCCTATTCAATTGAATTGAATGCTTTAAAATTAACAACATTTTTTAGTACCTGCAATCTAAGATTTAAGACCAAGAACAACCTGTTTTTTTACTTACAAAGATGAATCCTTATATAACTGTGACATGATAACAATATGTTTAAAAAGTTCTTAAAGTTTAATTTTCATATTCGTGGGAAAAATTGAGACATGTATATATTGAAATTACAACTATTTCCCTGCATGGGTGATTGCATGATTGTATATCCAGTGGTGGAGCACTACTCATTTATGTTCCAGTAAATATATTTATACATTGTTAGTTTCAATGTGAAACGCTTATCTGTTATTTTTGAAAGACAAAGTAGAAACATCTCGAAGACTGCGAAACAAGATGTTCCCTATGAAGCCTGAGCATACAGAGTCCAATTTAGTTGTTCACTGCCATAGTTGAACACATCTAAGTCTTTACCCATCTTGAAGTGCTGAAAGTTCGTTCACAAGAACAAATAATAGCTGGGAAAGCAAGGCAGATTTTAGTGGCTTGAGCCACTGTTTCAAAGTCGTTCTTGCAGTCATATGTATTAAGAAGCAAGTTCAAGAGGATCAATGGAAATTTTGTCACAAATTCTGATAGACCATAACTCTTTTCATTGCTCTGTTTCTACACTTAAATTTTCATTGATGTAGAATCATTATACCTGTGTAATGTCTTTAGAGAAACTATATTGAGCAACATTTGTCATTAATCTGAATGGGGGTGGGAGTAAGCAACAGTGAATTGTTTAATAGTTGAGCAATTTGCTCTTTTTCCATTGCTAGTTGTCAAAAATATAAATACACAATGTTTCGAAGAGTGAATCTCTCTTCGTCTTCAGGTGAAAAACCTACTGTGGGGATCATAACAAACAGGTAACCTGTCTGACCGATCGATGGCCGTTAGTTTGGTGCGAGATATAAAGACGGAAAACTCATGGCCGGTTTCACCAACCTTCGTTATCATTATAACGTCTCGTTAAATAATTTAATGACACGTTAGTCAGTTTTTGTGTTTCACCAAGTATCATTATTGCTAACGCATCTTTAAATTCATCGTTAATTTATTAGGACCTATTCGTCGCGTTAAAACAGTAACGATGCGTTAAGAAGTCAACAACATGCCGGACGTAATTATTCGATGATGAAGTTCTTTATTTAGAACTTCAACATAACGACGAACTTATATGTTGTAATAACACTCGGAATAATCATTTTGAAGATTTAAGTGATAAAGAATTCCACGAAAGCTACACATTAAGGAAATTAGTAAGAATGTTCTAGAAGAAACTGAATACCAGTATACTGTATAGGTTAGAATACGACAGAAATCACCCACTTAACGCCTCTTCAACAGATTCTTCTCGTTTTAAAATAATGTTGCGGGAAGTTTTGAAATAGTAATTGATGATATGAACGGGGTATCAAAAGCTGTATTATCTAGATATGTGAATAAATTATCAGACGTACTACCAACATTACAATAGTCATTATTTCTATAGGCCTAATAAGCTTATAGCTAAATTTTATGTTGTCATAGACAACATAGAGTGTGTACATGTTCCAATCGTATATCCTGGCAGTAATATAGCCAAAAGATTCTGCAATAGAAGATCCTATTTTTCCTTCAATATTCAAACAATTTCATAGGCCTATGTAACGCTCCGCATAGAAAAATTGTGGCTAAACTAGCGCCGAGGTAGTTTCCTTCGTACTTTGCTTATAGCCTACACCTTGCACATACGAATCTGTGACAGGTTATGTTTGATTAGTTTAATTTTTTGTTATGCCTTGCATATACGATCAACTGCATTACCACAAAAAAATCCCTTATAAGTTCAACGATTTTCACTTCTACCTCAGAACTACCTCAGCGCTAGTTTATTGAAATTGTAATAGGTTAGAATACAACAGATAGGAATCACCCACTTAACTCCTCTCCAACAGATTCTTCTCGGTTTAAGATAATGTTATGGTCTACACGGATAGCACAACATTCCAAAGGAGGATGCCTTTTAAATGAAAAGGGTGCAAAGAGATTTTCTTTTAGGAGACAATGGATACCCCTTAAAATCCAATTTAATGACATCTCTCCTGAATCCTGCCACACAAGTATGGCAAAATTGTTACAGGGTACTAATAAATCTGCATGAAATACAGTGGAAAAGTAGTATGCAATTTATGGAAGAGGCGATTTCCCGTCCTAAATTTAGGCCTAATATAACTGCTTAGAATGCTTTGTATATAATTAATTGTGGCATCAATTTTTAAGCTGTCGACCTTGTAGTCCGCTAAATTTTCTCAGATTTCCTTTAGAAGCTACAATTTAACTGCTCTATATTCCTATTATTTACATTTGGAAGCAGCTGTCTTTTTTTTTTTTAATTGCGGTATGACAACATACTGTATTTAGGAAGATGTTATTAAAATTACTGCCTCTTACCCGTTTGCCTATGATTGTTTCCTCATGCCAAACAAAGTCAGCCATGATCATATGTAACCAATGAAATTCGCGATTTCGAAGCCATGGTCGTATGAAAAACAAAACATGCAAGATACAAGTACAAAATCCCCTCGTTAGTAAACGCCTGTTAATTTTAAAGATACGAGGCTTGGTGAAATAGTCAACTTTTAAAGATTCCGTTAAAATTAAACGATCCATTTGTTGACAAGTCGTTTGTGCTGATTTAAAGAAGCTTGGTGAAACCGGCCATCAATGTCATAATTAATATTAGAGGAGAAAAATTCGCTCCACTGCTGGGGATCGAACCCGGGTCCTTGGTTCTACGTACCAAGAACTCTCACCATTGAGCTACGCCAAAGTCCAATCCAGAGCACCGGATCGAAGCCCTCTCCTCCAGTGTTTTTCCTTTTGTGGCCTAACTCCAAGTTGGGCATGTATGTTGACATTTTATTAAGTCAACTGCCATTATACAATTTTTAATAGATTTTCCTAGCAACAGTGCATATTTCTGTACAGATTACTGTGCATATTACTGTGGAATCCTGGCCACCACCAAGTCACTCAATTGAGTGCGCTTCTTATATAATGGCAGTTGACTGGCAGAGCGAATTTTTCTCCTCTAATATTAATTGTTACCATAACAGATATATTCTGTAAGACCAAAATAATAATAATCTTTAGTAGATTCTTTTAGCAACAGTGCATATTTCTGTACAGATTACTGTGCATATTACTGTGGAATCCCGGCCACCAAGTCACTCAATTGAGTGCGCTCCATGTATAATGGCAGTTGACTTAATAAAATGTCAACATGCCGACTTGGAGTCAGGCCACAAAACACTGGAGGAGAGGGGTTCGATCCGGTGCTATGGATTGGACTTAGTTCAATGATGAGAGCGCTTGGTACATAGAACCAAGGACTCAGGTTCGATCCCCGGCGGTGGAGCGAATTTTTCTTCTCTAATATTAATTGTTATAACAGATATATTCTGTAGGACCAAAAAAATAATAATCTTTAGTAAATTCCAATGTCATAAGCTGTTATAACGTTCATGTTGGTGGTTGTGTGCTATTTTGATCAGGAAAACAATGGTTTTGTGATGAAATGACAATCTAAGTAGGGCACATACACAGTGACTCAGTAGATCTCTTCAAGGATAACTGAGGGATAGTTTGGTCTATTGAGACTGGTGAGACAATTGATGCAGGATTGATGGTTATTTCAGTGTCTAGGTCAGTAGCTAAATCTATAACTGATTTGATAATACCTTGGAAGAAATGTGTTGTATGCAATCTGAGCATTTCCATGATTTTTAGAAGTTTATGTAGCCTATGTGAATTTTAACTATGTGTACACTATGTGAATTGTAGTATCTTCACGTTTTCATCGTTCTTCCCTCCCAAGGCAGTCCCCACCCGGAGATCCGACCGGGGGACTATTACTCCGGAATGTTTTACTTTAGGATGCAACATTTTGATGAGCTGATTTTAACCATTTTCTTGAAGGACACCATGTTTTTAAGAGTTGGCGGTTGTACTGTCCTTTCTCAACCCCCTATATGAAAGGAGGACCACACCTGTCTTCGGTTAGCGGGTCCTTCGGACCTAGCCGGGAGGGCTTACTTGAGTCCACCGACCGTTCCCACCTCTGCCTCCTGTGGGACGCATCTCTATGCCATGACAGACTAGCATAGATGATTGCCTCAGTAAACACCTCCATCATATTGGAGTACTGAATTCACCTATGTGATATCCTCTCGATTCATATGATTCTGCGAAAGACATTGTATCACTAATGAAGCTCCGAAGTACAGCAATCCAGTATAATCCTCCACTTACACGCGCAGTATTTTCATGGAGTGGGGGAAGGGGAAGGTAGGGGGTTAGTTTGATGCTTCGCTGAGGTCTGATGTTACTGCAGCAATGCCGCAGAAATGCCCACCATTGATATAGACAGACTCATCCTGACCAAACATTGTGGGTGGTATAGACTACATTGATTATGTGTAATGAGTGCTAAGCCGTAGTAATCATACTAAAGCCTGTATTGCGTATTTGGCTTGATTTTAAATGTTTAATGTAATGGCATACCGCATTAGTTTTGCACACTCCTAAGCAGAAGAAAAACCAAGTTCATGTAGTTACCTGTTGATATAAACACACTCAGCTATTTC
The DNA here is from genome assembly GCF_040183065.1 of Periplaneta americana. Taxonomy (NCBI): domain Eukaryota; kingdom Metazoa; phylum Arthropoda; class Insecta; order Blattodea; family Blattidae; genus Periplaneta; species Periplaneta americana. The sequence continues at coordinate 129,004,127 of NC_091120.1, forward strand.
CGAAATATTGTGAAAGGAGTGAACTCGTTCATTTATACCTCCCCACTCTTATTCCCATGTCTGATCTAGATGGACTGTTTGTGCATAATATGAAAAATTTATGGCCACTGGAAGTGCAGAGTATAAAGAAATGGGTGGGCTGTAATGTCAGATGAAAATGCCAAATGAGTGTGACATTTCTTCACAATTCACGAAAGTCAACATGAACAGCAGCATGTGAGTTATGCGTACTTCGCCCAACTTCTCATAATATGAGGGTCTAATATTGAAATGTATTTTTCTAGATTATTTTTATGCTGTGATTAATATTTCCCCAGAATACATAATGACAGTTTTGACATACCGCAAGTATATCTTATAAATGATATTAATGGTTTTTAATGGAGGTCCCCATTTTTTCTTTAACATAATTTGAGGAAAGAGCGCTGTTTTTCTCCTATCAGTATTGTAATTTATATGTTATATCCACGTTAATCATCAACCAAGATATTTTGCTATGCTTTTTGTTGATAAATCTCTCTTATCAGTAACAGTATTAAAAAGACAAAGTCGTAATATTGATTGACCAACTTTCCCTCACTAGCACTGGTTTCTTTGAACAGAAAACATACTGTTAGTGAAAAACGACATACTATCACTGAAAAAATGTTATTCGTAAAAATTTGTTTATACATTTCTTCACAGCAAAGAGTACTATCTGTTTGCTTCGTAAATCTAAACCACAGTCCTCAGGAACTGAATTCAACGTGTATTTAGACCAGTGAGCTCTATACTAAACAGGAGACACCACAGCAATGCTCTTTCCTGTCTGAAAGTGTGACTAGACACCATGTTGGAGAGGGTATTGCTCTCTCTTTCTAACTAATGTGTTCCAGTCAGTCTTTCGTGAGATTCATATTGCATATGCGCAGTAAGCAATAAAAATTGTGTACGATAGCATTTCACTGCAAGAGAAAGAAGGACAACACTGTTAGAAAGAGATAGCAATACGCTCAGGCGCTCAGCACTCACGTTATGCTTTTAAAGCATTGAGTAATGTCTCCTGTTTAGTATAGAGCTCACTGATTTAGACACGTTTATTTGATAAATCAACACCTGGGATGCTTACAATTATTGTAGTATTTCAAGTATAGAAGGCTGTGGTGTGTAGCTTGTAGCGGCTATTGTTGCCAATTTAGTGACTGTGTCATTTTTGTTGTTGTTGCACTTTTTATTAATAATTAAGTAAGGCACCTTGAAGCTTTAACATTATTTTAAATTATAAGATTCAATGGAGATTGCAAAATAATCTAGTAAATAACTGAAATTATTTTATTAAGAAATTTAATGTGTTGTGTAAGCTCTAAAGATTTGCATTACTGACTGCACAAAACAATTTATTGTATACATCATGTATGTGTATGTCACTGCCTGCTGGATCACATCCTATGGCTATTTATACTGTCTGCCCAATCAATGGTTATGTGCGAGTAGTCACAAGGTGGCAGGTAGTGACTGCATAGTACTGATAATGTTAATAGCGCTGGGTACTGCCTACCACCTAGTTGCAAAATAATTTTCATTGAGCAGGCAGTTTATAGGATGCGATCCAGCAGGTATGTTGTAAAGGAGAGGGTATGCCTTTTTAAATTGAGGTATGCGAGACGAAAATCTTGGGGTAGCATACTGCCTCTGGTTTTTTCCCACTTCCCTTACTGCTCACTAGGATAATTCATAACTAATATTGTTATATCTTATTAGTCAATAACTGCAACTGTGTTTTCATTCAGTCATAGAATATATAAAGTTGAATTCAATTAAACAATATTAAAAAACACATACAGTAAAATCCCATTTTAACATTCCTCTTTTTTTTAAAGAAATAATCTGTTAAGTTCTAGCCAAATTACCATAAGAGTAATGTAAATAATTCCCGCTTTTAAGTAAACACGGTATAAGGAAAATCCGGCTATTAAGGAATACTTTTTCTAGTGGATTTTGTGACAGTGAAGCCTGAAATATCGACTTGAATTTCAATAATCAATAGTACCAATATATTCGATAGCACATTTCAATCAATAGTAATGTGGCATCATGCAGCAGTGTTATTCTTTACCATTCTTTATGGTCTTGCTTTGCACTTCTTTTACAGAGTGATCGCTTTGCTTGCTTTATTCTCGCGAGTTGTGTGGATCTTGTGTCCAAGTTTTTTTTATTAGTTTATGCTGCTTATGCAGTGTTGTAATGGCGACTGAATGGAAGAAATAACTGTAGGACAGAAAGTGAAAATAATAAGGAATGTCAAGGCTAATCCTCAAATAACACTATCACTTATGGCAAAAAAGCATGGTTTGCCAACTACTTCAGTTTGGGGAATAATGAAGAAGAGAAAAATATATTTTCAATGTCGAGTTTCAGTGTGGTTCGGGTTCGTGTCTCACCATTTGAAGAGTCATAAAATATTATAATGAAATTTATTGTAAATAATTTATTATAGGCCTATTTAAATGATTACAATAATGTTTGGTATGTAACACATGTTAGTACCAGTTATTTTAATCTTTTCTTCCCATTTTATGTAAATCCCCCCCCTTTTAAGGAAAACCCCTATTTGGGGGGGGGGAAGTAATCCCATAGAGATCCGTTAAAAAGGGGTTCTATGGTAGTATTCGTAATATTGATTGACTAACTTTTCCTCGCTAGGATAATTCATAGTGAATATTGTTATATCTTATTAGTCAATAACTCAAGAGAAAGGCAGAAAATAGGAAAGACTGGAGAATGCTGGGTTTGCAGTAAAAGACGTGCTCTTGGGCAGAACGCTATGAATGGCTAAGTCAATAACTGCAACAGTGTTTTCATTCAATCACATAATTATATAAAATTGGATTCAATTCAATCAAACAGTTTGTGTGTTTTTAGTACTGTTTGATTGAATTGAATCATAGCTCTCTCTAGTCATTGCCCAGCCCTGGTAAATGTGGCAATGCTGCAGCCCGTCCTGTCAGTTCAGCAATGTGCCATGTGTTTCATTGTAAGACGCTTTCCTCGCTTGTGCATTTGCGCCTATATTTCCATTGCTATGATGTCTGTGATAACATAAACTTTTCATAACCATGATAATAGATTTAGGTGTGTGTAGTGCTGAGCTGCATAAGTAACTATGATAAGACAATAAAAGCAGAAGGATAATATTGTAAGTAGTTTTTGGTTTCCTAGAGATCCCAAACTACGCAGTAAATGTATTCGTTGGGTTCCACGGGCAGACTGGCCACCAACCAACAGATCTGTGGTATGAAAGGAACATTTTCAGGAAAAGTGACTTGAGCTTTGTTGAGAAATACATCGACAAGGACGAAAAGGCGAATTTTCGTAAACATGATTATCCAATTCCGAATGTTTTTCCAAATTTTCTTTCATATCTAAGCAGTGTGAGTGGAACCAAATGGAAAAATCCGTAACAGAGGAGAGACGAAGCCACTGGCGTGGCTCAGTCGGTTAAGGCACTTGCCTGCCTGTCTGAAGTTGTGTTCAGGTGCGGGTTCGATCCCCTCTTGGGCTGATTACCTGGTTGGTTTTTTTCCGAGGTTTTCCCAACCATAATATGAATGCAAGGTAATCTATGGCGAATCCTCGGCCTCATCTCACTATCACCAATCTCATCGACGCTAAATAACCTAGTAGTTGATACAGCGTCATTAAATAACCAACTAAAATAAAAAACTAAAATAAACAAAAAAAGTAGAGAAGAAATTGACAATTGCCTTAAAAACGGAAAGAAGGCTGAAAAGAGAGAGGCAGACAAAGAAAACCGTGTGTAGCATTTTCCTATTTTTTTTTCTAATGTATCAAAGAAACTATCAAAAAAAGACGTGTCATTATTTAAAAACGAATCTTGTTGAACAGTGTATGAACTAGATGCAACTAATGCTCCTAAAATGACTGTTAGCATTAGAATAAACAGGGATTTTAGTGTGCAAATGAACACTAGTGTGCAATTCCCCTGGTGGAGGGTAAGAGAAGGCCTGATGGCATTATCTCTACCAGGTTAAATAAAAAAAAAAATAAAATAAAAAAAATAATAAATGAATGAACATCTACTGAATGAAGTTTTAATATGGACAGCCTCTAACTTGCTAATAACTGTAGAAATTCTTTGCTCACAGAATGAAGTCAGCTTCCATCTCTAATAGATTTTTGTTATTGTTACATTTCACCAGATACCAATAACAAAAGCACTCTTGTATCTCAAATTACTGCCTCGCTAAAAAGTTTGAAATTGTTGCTGAAAACAATGAGAACTGTGATGAAAGCAGCTTAAAAAGGTTTTATGTTTTATGTAAAAACTTTGTTCTAATATTTAAAAAAAACCTAAGTACGATGTAAATTAAATTATGTTTTATTTAACGACGCTCGCAACTGCCGAGGTTATATCAGTGTCGCCGATGTGCCAGAATTTTGTCCCACAGGAGTTCTTTGACATGCCAGTAAGTCTAGTGACATGAACCTGTCGCATTTAAGCACACTTAAATGCCATCGACCTGGGCCGGGATCGATCTTGCAGTCTCGGACACAGAAGGCCAGCACCATTCGAACTGCGCTGTTCAGGGCGACAGTACGATGTATCCTCAATAATTATAAACTCTTTTTTAATTTATATCCAGAATGCCAAGTATTAGGATATGATTAGACTGAACTTCATCTTGTCATTACCGCACCCTTGATAGCCTATCTAAGAAAACTTTCCAAATTGTTTAAAGTATCCCCTTCTTCAAAATCTGAGAATAAATAGTTCTTGAAACATGTTAGGCAGTATTCAGAGAGTGAAAATATTGTGAAGATTCAAGTATATCAAATTCGAGTAAAAGGAACTGTAGACTACAAAAATGGACGATTGATTGGGATTGCTGCAAATAAAATAGATGATCTTGCGAAAAGTGTTGTACCGGAAATTTTTTTAATTTGCTGCATTTTGGTAATTTAAGAAATGTGAAAAGTATTAAGACTTGTTATGGTGAATCAACTTACAGGGCCAGGTTCAGCAGAAATATGTGAAGATATCTTACAACAAATACATGTATGTGGATTGGAAAACATTTTGTGTCATAACTGATAATAATAGGGTGAATCGCATAATGTTTAGTGAATTCACTAAAGATTCAGGAAGTCATTACTTTTTCTTTGAAATAAAAAATGATGTAGCCTACTGCTTTTCTTGCATTTAACAGCTATGCAGCAGGATAGGACGGCAACTAACGTGCTGTCCGACATTGCCACGTAGTGTGGGCCGGGCCATGACTAGAGAAGGCTATGATTGAATCCAGTTTTATCCTATTATGAATATGACTGAATGAAAATACTGTTGCAATTATTGACTAATAAGATATAATAATATTAATTATGATACAAGACATTTGAAATAATATTTAATAAAAAAATGACAGTACATTGGATATCAATTGTAATATAACATATTGCAGTGTAGTTTTTCTTTTTCATTTTCTAGAAATGATTGTTCAAAAAATCTTGAGTTATCTGTCGTGTGTTATTTTTACACATAAGGTTGCTTAGACAAAAAGTGGTGCAAGTACATTTTCAGTTTTCGTCTTCACTTTTTAAAATAAATCGTCCTCCATCATTATCTTGAGTTTTGAGGACCTCATTGTTCTTTACTGTTTCAACTGCTCTTTTAGGCTTCGAATTTTTTTAGGAGAGTTTCTCATGGCCAAGATTTATATAAAAATGATGGTAAACAGGAGGAATGAATTTCAGTAATTCCTGCAGATCTTTCCATTGCAAGTATTTAGTATTCGATGGAGTGCTGTATAGACCATAAAAAACTTGCTTGAAAGGTCAACCTCTCATCTTTGCAGACTAGTCAGCTTCATTGAAGTTTATCATTTCGGAGAGAGAATGCTTGAATTGTATTGTAAAAGGTTCATTCTTGTCAATTTTATCCATTTCACATTTCTCCATGTGATATTTTGTTTGTTGGAATCTTGTTTCATATTGGGAGAGATCCCTGTAACATTACTGAAATTGAAGAAATCCTCGGTTTTCATTTCTGTCACAGTTTCTCTGATAGTCTTTGTCCACTTAGATGGAATGAAAACATAAGAACTGTGGAGTGTGTTCTTTTTCAGTTGGTGCAAAATCTTCGTCTAACTCTGTATAGGTATGACCAGGCTACAGAAATTTATGTTTTACACTTCCTATGTTTGTTGTGTTAACAACATGGATTCAAAATTTCAGTATATTTGTATTGTGCTTTTGACTTCCACATGGATCACTGAATGTTATCTCTTTTGTACATAAACATGAAGCAACTTCAGAAGAACCTCAAAAGGCTACAGATTCATCCCATGTCTACATAAGGTATTATTATTTCCTAGATCGTTGTTGTTGTTGTTTAGTAAACTGTCTGAAGACAGGTCTGAACCTCTCAAGTGATATCAACAAAGCACCACTTATGAGGCAACTAGGCCAGGAGATAATGCGGTAGGGTGACCGGTTCCTTTCTCTTTCCATTGCATACATCACCGATTAGCTACATATTACACTTAAGATGTATACAAACAATTGTTCTTTCTCTGACACATACTGTCAAGTGAGATAATAGATGTACATATCAGCCAGAACCACAATCATCCTAAATCATGGAGTTCAAAAAATTTTACTTCCAAAGGGTTCTATCTTGTATGTAGTCCACAAAGAGTTAGGCAAAGTCTTCTGCAGATCAAAATATATTGCAGCAACCTCATCTTGTGATTGTTTGGCCAATTCCTTTGCGAATTTTTTTTTCCTCTACTGCTTGTTCTGCTTTCTTCTAATGTTCCTCCCTTTCTTTTTAACTATTTTTTTTTTCAATTTCTTAGTTTTCAGCTGCCTTCATTCAAATTGCAAATTTGTCACATTTGTTGCAGGTGTGACTATAAAGATGGTGAAATGAAATATTGAAGCAAATATTAAAAATATCATGTTACAGCACTCTTTTTCTGATTGGCGTTGATTTTCAGTACAAAACTCCTTGTAACATTCATACAATTTTGAAATGCTCAAATGAGATGGCAGATGTTTTTTGTTTAGATCATCTTTTCACGAATAATAACTTCTATATTTTGGAAACATTTCAGAATTTTGTTTCACTAACGAGAAATTTTGTTAGGATTCAGTTGCTTACCTCACTTGTATAGTTCTACAAATCCTGTGTGTGACTTGCGTTTTACTGCTCGAGAGTATCTCCTGTTGCTTATATTCAGTGTTTTAAAAAAAGAATTCTTTGCATACTCTTTGGTTATTCAAAGTAATGGTGACGGATCTTGTCTTGTTTGATGCAGTGTCCTTTTTCCTATCAGGAGTCTGTATGTGTACACATGAAGCTATGTAAGCTGTTTGACGATTCCAATATCCTAGTCCCCAAAACCTAACAAATGTGTCGGATGCTGTCTGCTTAGAAATTTCAGTACATTTATAATGACATCTGTGATCGTAGTAAACAAATTTTTTTGCGTCTTTAGGTTTGCCTCCGTGACCGAAGTTTTTTGGCTACTGATTTCTTGTGACAGTCCTGTGCCATGACATTGTGTTTGAAGCATCCTGTCTAGGACTCACATTATGAAATGCGTGCTGGTTCGGGTCCTCATGGAGGAGGAAATTTTCTCACGAAATTTCGGCCAGTGTGTGGGACTGGTGCCCACCGGGTAGTGAAATCCAGTTACGAACGTCAGCTATAACGGTTTTGGGGAGGATCATCGTGCTAACCACACAATACCTCCAATTTGATTGGATGATTGCCCACGTATTACTCTTATTCCTAGTTCATGTAAGTTATGTAAATTTTTAATTTAATTTAATGAAACTTTGAATTTTTTCCATTGCTAATTTACGTATTGTAAATCTAGAATTACATATTGTAAATATGTACAGAAAATATATAAATACAAAATACAGAAAATTGAACAATAGAATTATAATAAAATAATACATAAGTATAAAAGAAGATAAAATAATATTAATACATTTGAGGACCAAGTGAGCAGCGCTTGTGTTTGGTCGGAGTTCGGGGGGGGGGGGAGAGAGAGAGAGAGAGAGAGTGTGTGTGTGTGTGTGTGTGCGTGTGCGCGTGCGCGTGCGCGTGCGCGTGCACGTGCGCGTTTTTTTTCTTTTTTATATCTTCAAATTGAATCAGAAGCTGTTTGAAAGTCCACAAAAATTGCTAATACCGTTTTTCTTTTGCTGAAAGATCTTAGTTCCCTGGAACCTGCTAGTCAGTAGTTAATAAGATAGTGAGATTTTAAGTACCATTTGAGAGTGTTAGAAACCATCTCCATTGTTTTTGCTATGACACTAGTGGGCGATATTGATCTAACAATGCCTATGCAACTAATATGAGTAAATACAGGAAGGATGGTGAAGATAATTTCAAGAGAATCAATAATCATTTAGAAAAACTAACTTAGAATGGATGAGGATAAACCATACACCCAATTTTTGTTTCAGAATACTGAAGGGATTTGCGGTAGTATTTCATTATTAGCCAGTTTCCTTGTGCAATAATGCAGAGAAAATCGGCGACTGTGATTTGTGGATTTATTTTCGAGATTTTTTGGCGCATCTAATGGAAATTATGAATCAGGATCAACTATTTTTTGTGGTACATGCACAATGACCTGGTCTCGAATTTGAAATGTGAGGTTGGGCCATAGACTTATGTTATTCAAATAATCTGCTTGAAAGTCATCTGCTAATGAAGCAGATGTTAATGTGTTTTCAGTATTGATATATTTTGCTCATTATGATGTGTTTTCGTATCATCGTCATTAAATGGCTCATTTTGTATACTATGATCACAGTAATTATCATCATCACATAATGAATACTAGGCATGAGTTAGTGCTATCTCTTGTATCAGCTAAAGCTTTCACTTTCTGTTTTGTGCATTAGGCAGTTTAGAAGTGATTTTCTATTCTGATATTAACATAAACTAACGAAACAAAACTAAAACTAAAAACCACAGTTCACCACAATATTACTTGAACCATGCACATCTGTGCACTGAATATTGAGGACTTGCACATTCATTTGTTTGTTCGTTCGTTCGTTCGTTCGTTCATTCAGTGTTCTGCCCAAGGGCAAGTCTTTCACTGCAAATCTAGCTTTCTCCAATTTTTCCTATTTTCTGCCTTCCTCTTTGTCTCCTCGTATGATCCATATATCTTAATGTTGTCTATCATCTAATATGTTTTTCTGCCCCGAACTCTTCTCCCGTTCACCATTCCTTTCAGTGCATCCTTCAGTAGACAGTTTCTTCTCAGCCAGTGATCCAGTCAATTCCTTTTTCTCTTCCCTGATCAATTTTAGCAGCTGCATTTTTACGTCATTATTTAAACTGTTATTTATAGAATTGAAAATATGGTGCACTAGAATTTTATTATTCTTAAAATCTTCATGTTGGCATATTAACATTTTAAAGATATTATAGTATATTAGTTTTCTCATTGTAACATTACTATTAATACATACATACATACATACATAAGTGTTCTGCCCATGGGCAGATCCTTCACCACAAGTATATTAGTTTTCTCATTGTAACATTATTATTACTATATACATATATACATAAGTGTTCCGCCCATGGGCAGGTCCTTCACCGCAAATCCAGCATTCTCCAATCTTTCCTATTCTCTGCCTTCCTCTTAGTCTCTGCATATGATCCACATATCTTAATGTCGTCTATCATCTGATCTTCTTCTACCTCGAACTCTTCTCCCAGTCACCATTCCTTCCAGTGCATCCTTCAGTAGGCAGTTTCTCCTCAGCCAGTAACCCAATCAATTCCTTTTTCGCTTTTTGATAAGTTTCAGCATCATTCTTTCTTCACCCATTCTTTCCAACACAACTCCATTCTTATTCTGTCTAGCCATTTTACTTCTGTTTCAAAATATGTAGCTGCTTAGGTCGAATTTAGAAATACTTACAGCCGTCGCTTATAAGAAGGATTAACAATACTGGTCAACAGTGCACCCTTGGGCTAGCGTCTCTTACCTGTGGATAAGATACTGCACTATGGTGCATCCGAGACTGCTGGCGGGTATGCTCTTTCCCTCTTCCTGCTGCACGACGGGGTATATTATGTTGCACTGCTTACTCTTTACCCATTTCAGCAAGTGCTGACGACCACTGATTTAGAGTAACAAGATATTATTCATTGTTGGACACGTGACATGACATATTAAGCTGAATCTGTGTAATGCTGAAATGTTAAGTGCAGAAGATGCAACACCAAATATATGATGCAATAAATTAATTAAGGTGTGTTATTTATTTGTGTGATAACTTAGTAAAGGGTTTCAACTACTGGATAATTTCTGCTATAAAAATATAATTGTTTCATTAAATAAATACGAATATGATTAAACACAGAATAAATATGGGAAATGCCTGTTATTATTCGGTTGAGAAACTTTTATCATCCAGTCTGCTGTCGAAAAATCTGAAAATTAGAATTTATAAAACAGCTATATTACCGGTTGTTCTGTATGGTTGTGAAACTTGGACTCTCACTTTGAGAGAGGAACATAGGTTAAGGGTGTTTGAGAATAAGGTGCTTAGGAAAATATTTGGGGCTAAGAGGGATGAAGTTACAGGAGAATGGAGAAAGTTACACAACACAGAACTGCACGCATTATATTCTTCACCTGACATAATTAGGAACATTAAATCCAGACGTTTGAGATGGGCAGGGCATGCAGCACATATGGCGAATGCAGAAATGCGAATCCAGAAATGCATATAGAGTGTTAGTTGGGAGGCCGGAGGGAAAAAGACCTTTAGGGAGGCCGAGACGTAGATGGGAAGATAATATTAAAATGGATTTGAGGGAGGTGGGATATGATGATAGAGAATGGATTAATCTTGCTCAGGATAGGGACCAATGGCGGGCTTATGTGAGGGCGGCAATGAACCTCCGGGTTCCTTAAAAGCCAGTAAGTAAGTAAGTAAGTAGTATGATTTTTTCATTATTTTGGCACCCTGGGCCACGGCCCATCTGGCCTGCTCCTTGGGCCATCCTTGCTTTTAATGATCATTTAGGAAAACGAACTGTAAACATAACATAACAAAGGAACTGAATTGTTACGAACTGAGTAAAGAATGTCATGGGTAAACATGTCATATTCTTTATATATTCACGGATATGCATACTTTTAATATCACTGATTTAAAAAAAAACTTGTTTTGGTATGTGCTCTATCCATCCATTTCTCTGTGTGCAGTAATTTTTTTTTTAACTTCTTTCGATTAATTTTGCTGAGATTGGGTAATCTGTAAGGGTACTTCAAGGATGGGAGAGTGAGGAAGAGTTGGGGGGAAAAAGGGAAGGTCATGTCACATTTCCAGAGTTAAATATGTCAGTTTATCCACGCAAATTAAATTACTGAGTTGTTTATTTATTGAATATCCAAATCAGAACAATTCTATTTCACCCAGAAGTACATTAGGATTAGAGATACATCATTGTGAATGATTATTTCAGCATAATAATATTTATTTGTCCCCCCCCCCCAATGGCTAGAATTGACAATCAAGTCTTTTCTCTCTAGCTTCCCAGTACAAGCTAACAAGGTCTCCTCAGTCTGTTATGCAGCTGGGTTTAAGGCTGGGCAGAACAGAAGGTGTTGTTTGTCCATGATTTGGTTAGGGTTGTTGCACAAAACACATCTGTTGGAATGATATATGCCTATCCTGTGTAGATGGTGAGCCAGGTTGTCATGTCCTGACATCAACCTAAATTTTGCTACAGTTTCCTTGCGGCCTTTATATTTTACTTTCGTTGATAGTTCATCAATTTTTTCCCATGACTTCCCTCTGGGAGCTGTAATATTTTCTTGCATGTTTTCCATTTGAAATACCTTCTTGATTTCTTCAATCTTCCTGCAGAGATTTGATTTGGAGTGGATTATTGTTTAGGTTTTGCCTTTTTTGGCAAGTTGTTCTGCCATTTCAATGCCAAATAGTCCAACATGTGAAGGTATTCACTGGAAAGCTATTGACTTGTTTTGATGTCCTAGATGCTTTAGGAGTTTATGACATTCCAAGTTGTTTCATTTTCTGGTGTTTGGTTGGAAGTTATTGCCTGGATTGCAGCTTTTGAGTCTGCTAAGATCACGGCTTTTGTGAACATTTTCAAATGGATTAGAAGGTTTTTAAGTGCCACTTCTATTGCTTTTACCTCTCCTTCAAAGGGTATGTTGTTTGCACCTACTGTAACGTACTGACTAAACAAGACCGAGTAAATGCCAGATCCTGCATTTTCGCTCTTCATTTTGAAGCCATCTGTGAAGATTCTTAGCCACTCTGATTCTGGGAACTTCTTATTTTTTTCCAAAATTAGTTGCTTGGTTACTAGTGGAATTGTGTTATTATTCTTTATTATTTCTTTTATTGAGAGGTTAGCATTATACAGCTGGTAGGCTAATGGGTTCTGCATATGAGGTTTTTGCTCAGTTTTGGCTTCCAAGGCGTGTTTTTGAAAAAGATGATCAGTTTTATGGAAGAATGTTGGTTGTGTGCTTAAGTTCTGTGGTGCTGTATTTTTTGGTTGAACTCCTATTGGTAAAGCAGCTACTTTTGTGCGCATAATGCAAGATTTCTTTTCTATCTCCTTCTGAATTGAGAGGTTGCCTGTGTACATTCTCATAGCTTTAGTGTTAGTTGTTTTGACTGCTCTTGAAATTAATCTGAGCATTCTATTCTGGATTGTTTCTAGTTTATTCATTGTAATATGTTGAGCTGTTACCATTGATTCTTCTCCATAAGTTATTATTGGTTTCACATAGATTTTATATGTTTTGTTTAGGGTGTCCAATGAGCTTTCCCATTTCTTCCCAGCTAATCTCTTCAGTATGTGTGAGTTTTCTTGATATGTTGTTCCCAGTTTAATTTATTATAAAGATGTACTCCTAAGTATTTTGTGCAGTTAATTTTAGCTATTTGTGTGTTGTTGATTGCTAAGTTGAAGGATTTGCTTGTATGTCTTAGTGAGAAGTACTGATAGGAGGTTTTTGGCATACTGATGTCCATGTTGTTCTTTTGGGACCAGTTGTGAAGCCTTGTTAATACATTGTCCATGACCTTATGTAGTTCTTCTTTGTGGTTTCTCGTTGATTTTTTTGTTGTTGTCCATATAACTACATAAATCAGACCTGACTCTCCGAGTCAGCTCACAGCTTGAGAGCAGAATGCAGATATTGGCTGCACTCTGTATAAGAGTGGACTGGAAGAAGAGGTGATCTCGTACAAAATGTACACAAAAGCACTAGTACGAGTGTTCATGAAATGAATTCTCGTTCAGCATTTACAAAACTATCTTGGACTATTATTAATTAATAAAGAAATATTTATTTTACAGAAATAATAGAAACTCTATAGCTGCTTAAATATACAATAACATTTTGTTATATTTTTATTTATCAGTACACCAAAACGGGGTTTTATGCTGTTGGCAGCTGAAAGGAACAGTACTGATCATAATGAAACATCAGTTACAGATGTTCGATGTCTGCCTTTATTAAAGTTGATAATAGAAAACAGTTGGTCACAAATATTAATGTTGAGCCAAACATAGTAATCATTTTCACGGCCAGCCTGTGTAGTATTGACTCAGCTACTGTGAAAAAATAAGCATTTTCCCATTCAATATTGAAAAAATTTGCCTGATAATCACTTTTCCGTCTTTTAGATTCCTCCATTATGTAGCCATTATCTACGGCAAAGTGAAATAGCTACTGATAATACACACTACACCAGATAGCTGCATGGACTATCCTCTACCTATAGCAGGCCTATGTCATTCAGACGTACCTTTCTGGCAAGCTGTTAGACGGCTCCCCTGCTCCAAAGGAGCGGCCACGCTCAATGAGCGCCATTTGTGCAGGCCTGAACTAAATCACCTGCAAACAGTGCACATTTAATGTGTTAATCAGTTTTGAGTTCAGTTGGGACGTCATTGATATAAACATTAAAAAGGGCGGTGCTTGAGACGGCACCTTGTGGTAGTCCAGTTTTGGTTTGGACATAAGTTGATTGTTGATCATTGTACTTAGATGCTATCACTGCCTGCTGGATCGCATCCTACAGCTGCGTAAACTGCCTACTCAATCAAAGTTATTTTGCCGCTAGGTGGCAGGGAGTGCCCATCGCCATTAACATTATAAATCTATGCAAAGTCACTATCTGCCACCTAGCAGCTACTCGCTCATAACCGTTGATTGGGCAGCCAGTGTAAGCAACCATATAAATGCCTTGATCCACTGTAGCGTATTGCCTTATTGCCTATTACTCCCATTTTTTGTAATTTCCATATGAGATTTGTGCGCCACACAGTGTCATAGGCTCCTTGGAAGTCTACAAACACTGCTGGAAGACTCTCTTTTCTGTTGAAAGCATCCTTAATGTTCTGAGTGAATTTAGTTGGTGGGTTGTTGAGAGTTTTGTTCTGAATCCAGCCTGTTCCGAAGTGAGTAGCTATTGTGTTTCCAAATACCAATTTTAGTCTGGCCATGACCATTCTTTCCATGATTTTAGTTAACATTGATGTTAGTGATATTGGTCGATAACTATTGATTCCTTCGCTGGTTTATTAGATTTTAAAATGGATATTACTATAGCCTTCCTCCATTCTGCTGGTATGCTGTACTTTTGTTGTCAAACATTGTTGTAAAAGTCAAATAGTCTCCTCTTCGTTAGGGGACCCAGATGTATGATAAATTCTGGAAATATTTTATCTGTTCCAGCTTGCTTTTTAGTTTTGGTCTTTTTGTCTGCTTCTTCTCGTTCTGGTATTGAGAAGTTCTCACTAAATATGTTAAGTGTTTTGGTTTTATTGGATAGGTGCTTTTTGTTGATTTTGGTTTTAGGTGTTTTTTGGTTGTCCTTACAGTATTTGTCGAGTTTATATTCATTGGCATAGAAGAGATTAAAATTCCTTGCAATTATTTTGTTATCAGTGACTGGCTTATTTCCTATTATTATTGGTTGTTTGTTTCGGTTGACAGTTTTGTTGTTATTTTTTTATGAAATTGTATATTGTCCTTCCTTTTGGGAGCATACCCTATGCTGGTTATGAGTTTATGAAAACTAGTTCTTTTTTTGCTTAATTACTTTCCTATTAAGGATGGCACTTTGTTTTCTCCAGTTCCGTACGTCTTGTGGGTTTTTTTGTTCTCTCAGCTACTTTCTTAATCTGTTTCTTTTTGTTTTTATTGTATCAAGTTCTGTGTTCCAAAAAGGCTTGTAGTTTTTACATTTTCCTCTAGGTACATTAGCCTTTGCCCATCTCATTATTATGTTGGTGAGATTTCTTAGTTTGTCTCTTGGTTTGCCCTCAATTTTTAATCTTTTAATGTCTGCCTCTGTTTCCATTTCATATATCTGCCAGTTTGCTTTTTTGAAGTTCCATGTGGTTTTGTTTTCTTTAGGTGCATTGATGTGTGTTCTTGTCATCTTCGTAATGACTGCTCTGTGTTCTGTTCCCATGTCTGCTATGGTGCGGGTTGAGATATTCATTAGGTTTGTTGAAACAGTGGCTAGGTCAGGATTTGGTATAATAATATTTATAGGAGAATGCATGCATTTTTAGAATTAATATTATGCGACATAACAGACAAATAATATTACACAACACTGAACAAGATACATGAATAAAGAATATCTAGAAAAGCAAGAATAAAAATATCGGAGTTTTGAAAATACTCTATTAATAAAGGACAGTAAATGTTTGTAACCATGATTATTCGTAAGAGTTTGTTGAAGGAGTTTAGCACATTCAATATTACCTTTGTTTAGGTATCTTTCTAACCAGTATAAGGGGATATAAGAATATGTTTCACATCTGATCCTTTCATGTACAGTGGGGAAAAGTATTTCTCTAGTTACTGATCCTCTTGTGATGTTCTGCCATTACATGTTTCAATCTTCGAGAATATATTCCTTCACCAGCTCTTAATGTGGAGACAGAGGGTGTAATAAGTAAGATGATTAGACTCAGCAACCATTTTGGCTGATTCATCAATCCTCTCATTTCTGGCGATCCCAGAGTGTCCTCGAACCTAAGAAAAGAAAATTTGGCCAGGAAATTTCCCTAACAATATCCAGGCCTCATTGCAATTGGGTGTAGGTTGTACATGTTATTTATATCACATATAGTAGATTGGGAATCATTATAAACACAAACAATACGGCCTTAATTATCACACTATTTCATTGCCCCTTCTATTGGAAACAGTTCTGCTTGAAATATTGAATATTTAGGGGATAACATACATATTTAGAAAGTTTCTGCAGAGTTCTTATATGCACAACACGTTACTTGCTTAGACCCGTGTCTACTGTTTTTGTTGAAACTCTTGGGCAGCATTATGTCATCTATATATATATATATATATATATATATATATATATATATATATATATAGACACATCCTGTTCTTCTATCTTTGCGAAGTGAAGACATACAGGTAAATTAGCTTTTCGTATGTATAAGTACGTGTTTTAACGAAGTACCTAAATACTGACTGTGAAAAATTTACCTCTCCCCAAAATATGCATTTTTAGACCTGTTGTGTGCATATGAATATGTATATATTGTAGAATGCAGCATTTATTATTCATTATTGCTGACATCACAGCTTGAGTTCCTGAAAGTTTTACTTATTAGTTCCTAAATAGTTTAGAGTAGTGATGTAGTTTTGCATAGGCCTACTTGTAATGTTTATGAAATGAATGTATCCTACAGAGGTAGCTAAATTATTATAGTCGTGTGATTATTTGCATTTTTTGTTTTTTATTTTGTATTTTCTGCTTGTTTTGAAGAAAACTTTTCTAATGGATGTTTTCTTTAGAGTATCTGTACATTTAAACAACTAACCTTAGTAACTTTTCATTTGTGTTGGTATCTTTATTCTCCGAATTGATCAGCTATGCCCTTACAAGTGATTTAATGGTGATACTCAGATTGTGTTTTATGTTGTAGCCGTGAGTGTGCTTTTTCTCTTTTTGGTTTCGTATTAATTCTGTGATATTTTTTATGTATAGATGTTTTAGTACTGGTACACTTTGAACTTTGGGATTTGGTGCCCTTGTGTGTTTGAATGTGAAACTTTTGACATGCTGCATTTTAAGGTTAGGGTGCGAAAAACTGATTTATCATCCCGAAAAATAAGGATTGTAAGGACTCTATTGGGAGAGGAAAGATGTTCTCAGGAGATATAGTGAAGAGGCTTAGTATTTGTTAAAAATCTTTGAGCAGTATTAACAAAAGCTGTGATATGTGCAAAGAAGTTGTTGTTTAGTCATCTGTCCGAAAACAGGTCTGAACCTCACAAATGATACAAACAAGGTACCACTTATGAGGCTATTGGGCCAGCCAGGAGATAATAGAGTCCGGTGACCACTTTCTTTTCCCCTCCACATCGCTGACTAGCTACATATTACACTAATCAGACTTCAGATGCATACGATTGTTTTTCCTCTGACACATATCAAGTGAGATGTATTGCCTGATAATAGATGTACATATCAGCCAGAACCTCAATCAGAGGTAACTGTGTAAAGTGTGCTAACAAAACTGAGTATGAAATTGTGAATGCAAGAAGAAACTTTCACCTAGGACAAAAAAGAAATAAAATTAAATTAAAAAAAAAAATAAAAAAAAAACTGGCTCTTCTAAACAGAACATTTCCAGTAAATACGTAATAAGTGAAATGAAAATGATGTATGAACTGAGAGCAGACTTTTCACCCAGAACCATGCAAAGATTCCTTCGCAACATGGGTCCAAGAATCTGTAGGCCTCATAAGAAGGCGAAGGTGGCTCAGAACTGTTTTCATTGGACAAGAGGACTTCAGAATTGGGGAGTCTTGGACTAGTTTTTCTTTGTTATTTTAATAATTTTTTATGATTGACGAATTTTGTTTGTATAGACTGTGATTTGATGTCATTTCAGTGGATTCTGTCATCAGTTTTTTTTTCCATACTTCTACTTTACTCTTCACCTGTTCCAAAGATCCAAAGAAGAATTCAGTTCCAATTGTGTGCAACAAATAATAAAACATCCTACATCTGTAATGGTTTAGGGATCATGTCTGTTTGTTGTCCTTAGACTTTTTACTTTGTAGAAGGCATGAGAAGGACCAATATCCAATATGCCTCAAAGCAAGATTTGTGACTAAGTTTCTCAAGAAAATTAAGTCTCTCTGCCCCCTTGACCAGGAAATTTTCTGGAAGAAACGTGTAGAAAGTCTTTTAATAACTTTTATGAAGAAAAAAAATGCGTCGATTGTTCCCCAACACTACAGCAAAGTTTTAGGATGTAGGTCTGATGAAAGGTGTTTGTACCGACTCACACAAACTTATTTATGTTCCTTTGGTTCCTGGACCCACGGTGCTTCTGACTGAACATCTCATACTCCTATAGTTGCAGTGTTCATTGTCCATATCTGTTCCACCACTATTCACATCTGCTGCCTCACTATGCATGGCAAAGGGCATTGCATCAATCTTGCACTCCTCCGCATCAGTCAGTTTTCGTCGTTTTCTACTGGATCTATATCACATGACTGAATGACTGTTGTCAGTGGTGCATTTTTAGATTCCCCCCACCCTCTGCTCTGTTCTTCTGTTGTCTTTTGTAATTCTGATAATATTTTCACTTAGAGTCTGATATTTTCCAAAGTGAGTCAATTTTTTAATAATTTTTGTTCAAACCTGAAACAGAACAAGTTACAAATAAATGAAGTGTGCTATTTCGGATAAGAGTCGACTAGATGAATCTGATGATGCTGGTTTGGACGATGTACGACCAACTACTTACGAAAAATGGGCCCCTGGAACTAGTGAAACTTTGTACTACAAGACCATTTTGCACTGACGCGAAGTGACTCACAAGGATGGAGAGTGATGCATAACAACCTTTAGTCTTTTGGATACATAACCCAACACTACAATTTGGTGCAGTTCAATAGTTTAGCACGTAACATCAGGTTTCTCTACATGGCATCCAGTGATTTTAAAGATGTATACTTGTCTGATTGAGGTTCTGGCTGATATATGTATCTATTATCAGGCAGTACATCTCATTTGACGATATGTGTCAGAGGAAGAACAATTGTTTGTATGCATCTGAAGTCTGATTAGTGGAATATGTAGCTACTTGGCGATGTATGCATTGGAGGGGGAAAGGAACTGGCCATCCTACCCTATTATCTCATGGCCTAGTTGCCTTATGAGTGATGCCTTATTGGTGTTACTTATGAGATTCAAACCTGTCTTCAGACAGTTGATAAAAACAACAACAACAACATGTCAAAAATTTAAGCAGAAAAAATATAACTACAGAAGATCAGCTGAAACATGAATTTGCTGTCCACGCCTGTGGAGTAACGGCTAGCACGTCTGGCCGCGAAACCAGGTGGCCCAGGTTCGATTCCCGGTTGGGGCAAGTTACCTGGTTGAGGTTTTTTCCGGGGTTTTCCCTCAACCCAATATGAGCAAATGCTGGGTAACTTTCGGTGCTGGACCCCGGACTCATTTCACCGGCATTATCACCTTCATCTCATTCAGACGCTAAATAACCTAAGCTGTTGATAAAGCGTCGTAAAATAACCTAGTAAAATAAAAAAAAAAAATGAATTTGCTCAACCTTGATATGAAGATATTATGTGAGAAAATCACGCAAAAATCTTGTGGAAAGCGTGTCTGAAAGAAAGGAAGGGTTGATTAAGAATGAAAGGGTCCACCGCTATGGAGTAATGGTTAGCATGTCTGACCATGAAACAAGTGGACCCAGGTTGAAATCCTGGTTGGGACAAATTATCTGGTTGAAGTTTTTTTTCCCCCCATTAAGAGAAAATGCTGGAACATGGTTTCATTTCGCTGGAATTATCATTTTCATTTCACTGGGAAGCTAGATAACCATCACATTTGATAAAGCATTGTAAAATAAAGCAATTAAAATTAATAAAGGGATGCTCACCCAGTTCTAAATGTTATAAATTTTCACTGTTATATATGATTTGAGTGTGAATATAATATACCATAAAGAACAAATGTTGAGTATAATAATTTGGCCACCTCTGTGTACCTAGAAAGAGTTCTTCAGTTGTATATCTCTTGAAGATGTAATGAAAGAAGAGTTCAGCATATTGAACAAGGTACAAATACCCTAGCACTTCACTACAATTTAACCATATAACCTCCAAATGACATATTTTAATGTATTTTTAAATGATGATACTGAAGAATAAGAAGAAATTTGAAATATGTCTTATATGTTGCAATCTAAATTTACTTCACTTGAAATGAATTGCATATTTTGGTGAGCTCATTGTGTTGAACCAAGTTCATTAATTGACCAGATTCTGCTGCTACTAATATGACTTGAAAATTGAATACTTCCCTGGAATAAGAGTATATGGTACATTGTTTCCCTATGTACTTAGACCCTTATTCTGAGGGAGGGGAGTATTCAAATGTGATTTTGTGATGTATCATAAAATACATTGCAGTTAATCGTTAATTTTTTGATAATGAATTCTGTAGTTTGCCTTTCTTGGCATAGTGTTATACTTAGAATTTACTCTCATCTTTTATATTGATACTACAAATGATTTAAGATGCATCAGTAATAAGAATTTTATTGTATTTTACTCACAAGGAAACTGTTAATGACCTCGTGTCGAAACCTTCCCTCAACCTGCATACAGAGCTCTCCACAGCAGACATACATAAAGAATTAGCTATGCATAGTTATTGTAAGGATGTGGAAAGATGCTTGTAATGTTGCATTAAGAAACATTGACATACTTGGAAAGAGTAGTTGAGTTGAGTTGTGAATCCATACTCTGTCACGTGAAATTCAAGATAAAGCCATTCACTCATGTGCTGCATCAACTGATTGTGAGTGAGCACTGTCTATTCAAGGTCGGGAACTAATCAACTTTTGGTAATCTTTCATTCAGTCTTGAATATCGCACCTTACATTTAGTATGGGCAGCTAATTTTTGTGTCTATCTGCTGTGGAGATTTAACTGTGCAGTTTCAGGGGAGGTTTTATGATTAGCTCATTATTAGTTCCCTTGTTAATACATTAGTTGTTTGTTTGGGAGATTTTTGAAGGTCTTATAAGAATTTTCACTTTCTAGTGTGGTTATTTATATGGTGATTTGTACTTCTTACGTATTCTCTTTTGTTTTTGTTATTTATTGACCAGTTGTACATAAATTGATACACCTCTAATTTCGAGAACTGGATTTCCTGATATGCTTCGATTTCCTACAGCATTCATCTTTTATTTGACACTAGGATACTAAGTGTGGGGTTAGGAATTTCTGTAAGAATTTAAATTGGAGTGTTTGGCACAATTTTCTCTATTAAATATAGAGTGTTCCCCCAATCATCTTTCGTATCCATAATGAAATTTATGTGCATGGTGTGGAAATTGCCTATTGTAAATATGAGTTTATTTTATTGTGCATGTTGTCATATGGAAGCATGCTATATCGATGTGTTTATGATTATTTTATTCTGGCTTTTGCATTTAAAAATTAACATATGTAAAATTTTGTGTGTTGATTGGTGCAAACTGAATGATCATCTTCAATCAAATTATTTATTTCTTTATTTTATATATTATGTTAGTGGCCAAATTTACCATTGGGAACATTTGTATTCTTTTACCATATTTACTCGCTTATTAGACTATTTCACATATAAGCTAATTCTACTTTAAGAGCAAAATGTAAAATAGTTACATACAGGGTGATTCACGAAGATCATGCCATACTCTAGGATCTTATTTCTGACATCATTGTTATGGAAAAAGTTCATACAAATATATGTCATATTTTTTAAATTGAGTTACACATTCCTGAATATTAAAGATAAATGTGGAAATTATGAAGGTTTAATCATTTAAATTATTTACGAGAATGGTACTGGGCATATTCAAAATGCATTAAAGAACATTCACATTATTACTCACCTGAAAAATCTGCATTAAAGTCGGTTTTCCAAAGACCTCACCTTCTGCAGCAATACATGAAGTTGCCCGAGTGTGCACTGCATGCATCACACTTTCTAACTTCCATTGTTTGCCACAAATCTCCTCGGATACTAGGTAGATACGTTGTACCAACTCTTCTCACATGTGTTCACTCTCACACTGTACACATTGTCTTTAAACCATCCACAAACAATAGTCTAATGCTATCGCTGACTGGGAATTGAACCAGTATTCCTCAGTGAATGAAACTTGTGAACGAAAACATTACTAAATGGTGTTCTATGATCTGGAAATCTCCGTCAATATTCGTCCACAGCATTTCTAGTATTCCAGTCACAAAATCCATACACATAAATCATATCTGCCTATTCGGTATTGGAAAACTGAATTGACATTTTTGCTAACACACCTGTACTGAATGAGAGCCAATGACTCACAACTACGGTGATCTTGCTTTGTGTTACCGGTGTTGCATTATCTCTAACCCCGATCCTGATGTTACAAGACTTTGTGTTGCTGCTATTAGCAGCACATACCTCCAGACATCTAGAGAGACTGAATTCACAAGGATGTGTGTTACAGAAGAAAGAACTGTGATTTTACTCAAAGCTATTCAAAATGGGACACATTAATATATGAACTTTTTTCTTCACAGTGATGTCAGGAATCAGATTCTAGATGGTAACACAATCTTCGTGAATCACTCTGTACATACACGCACACACACACACACACACACACACACACACACACACACACACACACACACACACACACACACACACACACACACACACACGCACGCACACACACACACACATATTCACATATTAGATTCTTCTGACATATGCACTGTACAATACAAGGCTTTAGGTCAGGCATGGACAATATGTTCTTGTGCAGACACTGTTTACACACCCCCATCTTTTCTCCCTTCACAAAATATTCTACCAGTCTGCGTATAAGTACAGTAAGCAAAGGTTGAACCCAGTACCATAACATTCTAAGAAGGGGTATATGAAGTGTTACTTATGGCTTTTAAAGAACCCGAAGGTTCATTGCCTCTCTCACATAAGCCTGCCATCGGTCCCTGTGCAAGATTAATCCAGTATCTATCATCATATCCCACCTCCCTCAAATCCATTTTAATATTATCCTTCCATCTACGTCTCGGCCTCCCCAAAGGTCTTTTTCCCTCCCAACTAACACTCTATATGCATTTCTGTATTCGCCCATATGTGCTATATAAAGTAGCGGAATATGGCAAATAGTTATAAGTTTCGTTTTAATTTCCAGAAAGCATGAGAACAAGTGTATTTTGTCATTAATGTTATGAATAAGTGTAAAGCTCAATACCTCAACTGTTGAGTTGAAATTTACATAAAGCATTAAAATGTAAGACTGCACTTTGATCTTGAACATAAGAACAATTTTGACTAACATAAACTTTTAGGTAAGAGTTTAAGTGAAGATTGTTAAAAGTGGTTTATATTAATAAAATACTTTTGCATGTGAAGCAATATATCATTTTAATTTAATTTGTTGTGCAGGGTAAAATAGAAAGTTTTCTCAATGATCTATGAAAAAAATTTGTTAATGGAAAAGTCAACCCACAATCACTAGTAGTTGAAAATGCAGTGCGATTAAGTTATCAAATTTTAAAACACATAGCCAAGTTAGAGAGAACAGGTAATCGGGTAAAATTGGCCTGAAATTATATGAATCACTACTCAATGACAAAGTTCCTAACTTAAGTAATTTTTCAGCTAAGATGCTGGCAATCTTTGGATCCACATATGTCTGCAAACAATTATTTTCTAAAAGGAACCTGATTAAAATTGTTGCACTTATATGTCTAACAGATTGTCATCTCGTATCTGCTTTACGTTTATGTAGTAATAGTATTCAACTTAATATAGACAGACTCGTCCTGACCAGTGTGGGCGATCTAGAGCACATAAGTGATTAATAAATACTAAGCTATAGTAACTATATGAAAACCTATATTCCATATTTGACTTAATTTTAAATGTGTAATATAATGGCATGCCACATTAGTTTTGCACACCCAAAGTGGAAGAGAAGCCAAAGTTCATGTAGTTAGCTGTTGATGTAAACACAAGCACCTAAGCCTAAAATAGTAGCACAGTAGTGTGCACATAATCAATCAGAAATGCTCATGAATGAATTGCAAGGTAAAACCTGCTTCTGAAATCATCCTCTGTTCTGTTATTTCTCCAATTTTCTCCACGCTGACATAGAACAACATCTCTCTTTATCTGTTTGTACTCTGTTCTTCCATTGTCACAGAACAGACAGAGACAAATTCCCTTTCTTCTTTTATTGAAGGTATCTGTTTTCGCATACCATACTTCCAAAGTCAGTTGTCCAGAGTAAGAGATCAGTTAGGTGTGAATGTAAAAATGTGCAACAAGCAATCGAGTTATTTTGTGTAATTTAAATTGAATGTGATTGATTTTGCGGAGAAAATATATTGTGATTGATTTTGCGGAGAATACAGTATATATTGTTATGTTTAAACTAATTTCTGTGTTTAGACCTACTGTTACCTGACTTTAAAAACTTTATTTCCTCACTGCTTTTTATATATGCGTATATAAGACCCTCCCTCATACATTTTTGCATAAAAAAGAGTAATATGTAGGTGTAATACGCGAGTAAATATGGTAAAATCTTTGTTTATTAATAAGTTTAAGTTGTTATAATTAGCAACTGTAAAGTGAAATAATAGTTAATAATGAATTAATTGTTCTTTTTATGCTAAATTGAATTTGAATTTGATAGAAAACACACTTAATTACAAGAACTCTATAATGATTGATACTTTATTTTTCTTAATTTTTTAGGAGCTTGTTACTGATACACAATTTTCGTAACATTTTGGTATAAATGTGATATTTATTTCGGAGTTTGCTGCTTCTTACAGTGGACTGTTATAAATATTCTGTTCCATAAATAATAAAACTTCAATGCAAATTGAAAGTACATTAGAATGGGCATGTATTCAGCACTTCTTTAGATTATGTTGTTTCAGTCATTGTTGTTATTATTGTTATATTGCACCTTACTTTATAAGAAGAATGAATACATCCCAGTTTTTTTGTATAAGAATACAATGTAAAAATGATAAAAAGTTGATGTAATTTTATTGACCCTTAAGTCAAATAATTTGGATTTCTGTCAGCATAGAACTTATTTTGTACTAACTGGTTAAGAAAGTATTGATTATGTATTATATGTATAGTAAAGTATGTATGGAAGGTGACAAGTTGCACCTAATTTTAGCATGGCACAGTTTTATTTTAATTTTCTTATTTTGTATTTAATTACCACTTACTGTGTAAATATGTGAGAATGAGATATTAATTCGTCCTCTTACAATCAAGTTTAAATGCACAATGTAGTCTGGGTCAGAACAGTTGCTAACATAAATTTTATGTCTGTATTTCCAATAATTGTCTTTCTTTAAGCTTGGGAGTAGGTTATTTAACATGACAAAATTTCTTATTTTTGAATTTTCATTTATTAGTTTTCAATGCACTTTTTTGGCCCAGGCTTAAAGACTGAATTGACTTTTTGTAAACATTTTACAGTTTTTGAGAATAAAATTGGAATATTTTTGAAACTTAGTGGTTTTATCTATGAGTGAAGTATGAAATTAACTCCTCTGACCCAGACTGTTATAATTATGTGATGCAAGCAAACTACTTTTTTATGATTAAAAATTAACAGTCCACCTTATCCTTGGAAGTATGACCCAGATGCATTTAATTATGCAAAGATACTGTATGTGGAGGGATGGTCTTAGTGATACATAGCGTGCTTGCAGGTTGTTGCATATATATATATATATATATATATATATATATATATAATAATAATAATAATAATATAGCCTCCCAAAGAATCTCGAAAGGCCTACAAAACTTAATGTAGTCTATAATTTTGAAAAGTTCATGCCCATTCTTCATACACTGGCTGAGCCACTTCAGACCACCTGAATAACATGGTCATTTGTAGTGATAGAGGACATTCATCAGACAAAAGTTGCTTGGTTAGAGTGGGGTCCTAATGTGAATATGATAGTTTTTTCAAAGGTAGAGGTGTAGAGAAAGTACGAAAGCCAACTTCGGTATTTCAAATGGATTGATGTTTTCAGTAGTGCATTTGAAGATGTATACAATGCCTAATGTTTGAGGGTCATTTTAAATTGTTGAAGGTCAATGATGAATAGTACTTGTATCAAAGAACAGATATCAAACATTTCAGTAACTGACTTACTGTACATCATATTATGTGTTCAAAATAGGGTTTCCAGACATATTGGAAAAAAATACGAGACACTTATCAGTTATCACTGTGTAAGTTTACTACACAAACACTTCACTCTCTCTGCTCAGACTGTTGAAGCATTCTTAGAGCTAGCTGTAGAAAATGTAGGAGAGACATGCACAAACACCATATTTTGCCTTTTGCTTGCTATTTCTCATAGTAGCTTGCAGGTGACTTTAATGCCTTCTAGTGATCTTGCTTTATACCAAGTGGCAAGAGTCTAGAGATTGTGATGTATCATAAAGTTTTTTAGAGGATAATATAAATATAAATTTATATTTACATTGTAATAAACAACTCATTTTAGAGAGAAAAAGAATTAGTACTTTAATAAAATTACCAGTGTACCATAGCACAGTAGAACATTAGGGCCAGCTGCCCCTGCATATCACTCTCATGCATGCACACAAACACATACTCTCTCTCTCTCGATTTCTCTATCCAGACAAATCAATTAATTGCATTATTTAAACTTGATAGCCTGTCTTTGACTCAAACTTAACGCCACCAATATAATTATGTTCTTCGTAAGACAAAACATTGATAATTCATTGAACAACAAATTTTTACTTTTTGTCGTGCTCCGAAATAAAAATAGATGAATATTACTAATATGTGTGCCCTAGATCTGAATTTAAAATCCAAATTGTCCCATCACGTATCACTTTCCAGGGAAAATGAATTCAATTTTTATGAAAACACTTCTTTATTTTTTCATTGCTACTGGTAAAATTACAACACACTAGGGATTCAAAATGCCTCATAATACTTGAAAAATGTGTACTGAATACAAAAATGATGTTACATAATTTGAAACATAACAACAATAAAAATATTTCATTCATATAGGCTAATGAAAAAAATCTCGGAATTTGAACTTACATTTAAAAGAATTTTCTGGATGACTTCTGTTTATAACTAGACCTGTCTTTTACAAGGAACCAACAATAGTCTGCAGGCATGCTGGATGATGAGCTTCCTTTATATCACCTTCCCATTTCAGATATTTCTTGATGAAATCTTTCCTCATGCTCGTCGCTTACTGCTCCAAGGTTAGGAGGAAAGAAATCCAAATGAGGATGTAAAAAGTGTATTTTGAGAGACATATTACACCCCATTTTCTCATATGCACTTGACATGGTTTCCACAACAAGTTCTATGTAGTTGTCTGCCCCCTAGAATTTCTAAGGAAATTTTAGCAAAAATCTTTGAAAGTGCGCCATGCCAATTTTTTCTGTAACAGAAAGTTTTTCCCCAAACAAAGATTTATCCATAGCTTTGTGAATTTGTGGACCAATGAAAATGCCTCTTTTAATTTTCCTTCACTCAAAATGGTAAACTTTTTTTTTTTAAATAAGTAAAAACCACACCCTTGTTTGTACATTGCGTAGACCTCACTTTGAACTGTTATGAAATTTACTGAATGGAAGGGACCAATATCTGTTTATTTATTAGAAGTACAAAAGAACATGCCAACAACCATAAGAAACCGGAAATAAGTCATAAACTCATAAAATGCATTAGCTTTTGTTTTGGTTTACAACCCATGGCAGGTGTTTCTTGGGGGAGCACTAATCGCAAAGTGAAATCAAAGTATATCTTAAAAACCTTACGTGATACGAAGAAAATAGATGCATTTTCGGATTCAGCATACACCAAACCATAAGGGACATATTGTTTAAGTTGGAGCAAAATTCTTGTTGTTAAGTGATAAATCGGCACACCAACATGTGTCAGCAGTATTGGCACGTGAAAATTTCTTCGTTCTCGTATGACAGTTGTTTCTTTGTAGTATTGTAGTTATTGTGGTGACACTGTTAGTACTGTGATCAACAATAACAACAATACAGAATTTAATTTTGTGTTTCTACAAAGTGTCTTTTTCCCAAGAAAGAGTAGGCGACTATTTTTACTTATGACATTATTTATAGGCCTGCTGAAAATACTGTGACTTAGCTAATTAGCCAATGAATTCTAATTATATAATTTATATAAAAATTAATTTCATTTTAGGAAATTGACCATAGGCAATGTTTAAGCACAGGTAAGTCATTGGCAGTTAATACATTCTGATGTGGAGACTACACAATCGAGGGATTTAAGAACATTTAGGCAAACAAAGCTAGAAAAAGGATTGGACGCCCATAAGTTACTGCTGAAAGTGAGGATAATTCATTTATTCTAAAAAGTAACCATAATAGAAAATTGACAGCACTTGAACTTCAAATAGAATTAATTTCATGCCACAAAACAGATGTATTTGTGAGGACAGTTCACTGGTGTCTACAGGTGGCCAATCTGTGGAGGAAGATTGCTATTATGAAAACTCTTATAAGGACAGGAAA
The DNA here is from genome assembly GCF_040183065.1 of Periplaneta americana. Classification (NCBI taxonomy): domain Eukaryota; kingdom Metazoa; phylum Arthropoda; class Insecta; order Blattodea; family Blattidae; genus Periplaneta; species Periplaneta americana. The sequence goes on from NC_091120.1 coordinate 129,032,864, forward strand.
CAAACAGAAAAGTCTTGGAATGGGTTCTGGTATGCAAAAGACTATTGGTGACTGAAAACGGCTACTTTGGACTGACAAATGAAAATGTTAAGTCTTTGAACATAGACAAGGGTTTTATTCGACCATCCTCGATGGAACAGATGGATTCAAGCTGTGTCACAGCAATGGTGAAACGTGGAGTGAGATCTGGTAAGGTGTGGGGGTGTTTTTCATTCACTTATGTGGGTGAAGTCTACGAAATTATTAGAACACTGAATAAAAACTGTACCACACCATACTATGTAGATGTGCAGTCCTGTCTGGAAAACATTTGGTTGGGAGGGGATTTGTCTTCCATGAAGACACTGACTCAAAACATACAAAGAGCAGTGAAGTTGAAGATCATGAAATGGCTGCCACAGTCACCAGGTCTAAATTTACACGAGTTATTACACGTTATTATACGTTAACAGAAAACCACAATTCCAAGTCACACAGATTCTGTGTGCACTCGATGTGGGTCTCTGGCATCTTGTTAGCCCACTCGAGTTGTGTGGATATAAGGGGAAAAATTGAGATGGTGTCGGGTGGAGTTTCTGGATAGCTCAGTTGATAGAGCACTGGTACGTTCAACCAGAGCTCCTGGGATTGATACCCGGCCCCGGAACAATTTTGCCTCTAAAATTATTCAATATTCTCTCAGTTTCTCCGTTACCGGTATTTATGATTATTCACTTACCTCCAACATCAATTGTTCTGCAAATGCATCTTATAATTTCCTTTCAAAAATGTTTAATTTATTGCTGTCTGCCTGTGTAAGTATCCAGCTTTCTGCACCATAACATACAATAATTGGTCGTATCAAAGTTTTGTACAGTCTAATCTTTGTTACTCGTGATGATATTCATGGTGTGAATAATTTTATATTCTCAAAATTACCTGCCATTAGTTTTTTTTATTAATTTCCTCTCCAATTTTTTTTTTCAATTTTTTTGTATTATTAACCATAGCCCCAGGTAAGTAAAGTCATTCACTCCTTGAAAACTTATAAGATTTTGAAACGATCTCCTTTTTTAATCCACAGAGAGCTTCATATATTTATGTAAGGATTAGTTTTTTGGTCCTACAGAATTATCTGTTATGGTTACCATTGTTTATCAATGGAGAAAAATTCACTCCTATGCCAGGGATTGAAACTAGGACCCCAGTTCTGCGTGCTGGGCGCACTAACCACTGGGCTATGCTGAAGCTCAATCACCAGCACTGGATCGAATCTTTCTCCTTTGATACAGTATATTGACCTATATATATTAAGTCAATTGTCATTATACCCAAAGCGCACTCATTTGAGTGACTGCTGGCCGGGGTCTCCACAGTATATATGCACTGTTGGCGAATAATTTACATTAAGATTAATATTTTTGTCCTAAAGAATGACAATTTATTTAATATACAGGGTGATTCAGGATCTCTGTAACAAACTCTGGGGATCGATAGATCTCGCAATGAGGATAAGACAAAGACAGGTTTTAGTGACATTAACAATTGTGAAATGAATTATTTTTCAAGTGTATTTGCTGACAAGTTACAGATGTTCAAAGTGTCTACCCTGAACCTGATTACATTCTTTACACCATCATAGTAGTGGTTATTGACCTGTGTCGAATTTGATCAAAAGCAGCTAATACTCGCATAGTTGGATCCTCTCTGGTGTCAATTCGAGTGGTGTATTCACATGTCCCAAAAGAAAAAAAAATAAGCGCGTGAAGTCGGGTGATCACGCTGGCCACGCAACAGGTCCGGCTCTCCCTATCCATTGCTCCCCATAGATGTTCAGATGTTCTCATACAACCAGATTGAAGTGTGTTGGGGCGTTATGTTGAATCACATATCCTCTCACATCATGAAGGGTACATCCTCCATGAGCAGCAGAAGAGTGTTCCGAAGAGCACTTCATTCAAATGGGACAGCAAAATGACAGGATACTTGTAACCTGTCCACAAGGGTACTTGAAGAAATAAATCATTCATTTCATAATTAACTGTAAATGTCACTAAAACCTGTATTTTTTCGATGTTGTGTAGCTTCTGCACGAGGCATTGGAGAACATGGGTTGTTTTACAAAAAATTATCCTCATTGCGAGATCTATTGTTCCCCAGTGTTTGTTGCAGAGGTCCTGAATCACCCTGTATATGGGTCAATATATGTCGAACATGGAGTAAGGCCACTAAGGGAAAGTACCAAAGGAGAAAGATTCGATCTAGTGCTGGTGATAGAGTCTTGGTGTAGCTCAGTGGTTAGAGCACCCAGTATGTAAAACTGGGGGTCCCGGGTTCGATCCTCGACGCCAAAGCGAATTTTTTTTCCATCGTAACCATTCATATATGGTATTTAGTTTTAGCTTAATTAATTTCCAGTCCTAATGTCTTGCTTTTCATTTTAATTTTAACAAATACATCTGTCAGTGCAGTTAAATTTCGAGCTATTATTACTAAATCATCTGCATAGGCACACATTTGCCATAGCCTATTAATAATAGTCCCTTTTCTTTCTAACTCCTTATCATTTTCATGTAATACCATGTTGAACAATGTTGCAGATAGTGCACCTCCTTGTGTCACACGTGAAATTATTAAAAAGGGTTCTCTGCACTTGTTACCCATCATAACTTTTGTAGTTTCGTTCATTGTAACATCAGTAAGTCTGACATTTTTTCAGGAATTCCATTTCTTCTTAGTACATGTAACATTCTAACCCTATCAACACTGTCAGCAGTTGTTTATAATCTATAAATAGGAATTGTAGATCTATGTTATATTCATAACACTTTTCCATTGCCTGCCTTAGGACAAATATCTGATCAGTAGTAGGTACTGCAACCATCCTGAAAACCAAATTCATATCTCTAGACAAATTTTAGCTTATTTTATGCTTTGGGAATGAAAAGTACATTCCTTTGTTCATTTTTTAGCTGTTGAATATGAAAATGACATTAAAAGTGCTGGATTGGTTATAGTTTATGAGTAATGGAAAAAAATATTTGGTATTATTATTATTATTATTATTATTATTATTATTATTATTATTATTATTATTTTTAATGTTGTGATCAGTAATCATATGAAGATTTGCTGAGGATATATAGACTGTAAAGTAAAGATCTTGTAACCTCGACAAATCAGATACAGGATATGACATAGCTGCATCGAGTTTTTCTGCCTTATGCTCCTCATCGGTTGAATCAACAGAGGTTGTAGAATAGATAGCTCTTTACTCTTCAGAATGTGGTACAGGACGAATAGCTAATTGGATATTGGTATAATTATCAGTCCACTTTTTCTTTCTGGAAAGGCCTTGAATTGGATGTACCATGCAAAAATAGCAATTTGTTATATGATCCATTGGCTCTCTCCATATTATGGGGACTGCAATGGTCATAGATGGCCTTTTTCAGTATAGCCAGATCCATTAAGTTGGTAGAACAAGTATTACAGCAAATGTGTGGTGTCCACTTTTTGTCCATATCCCCTACTTTAAAACAAAATACAGATGGTATACTTCATTTATTATTGGCGTAATATTTCTCTTTTAATTAGAAAATGTCACTTCATCACAAAAACATAACAAAAATTGACCGCACTGTTTACACATTTATGCACCATGTTTAAGAACAGCAGATAAAAATATCGCTGACAGAAAATCACATAGGACCTCACCATGACCAAGTGTGCAAAATTGAATAAAACATAAGGGAACACAGTAAAGAAATCACGTTTTCAAACACAAAATCTTGAATAGCAACTGTCTGGGGTTGTTGTGAAGCTCGCTTTGTCAGTGGTAAGGCAATCCATAAGTGTTAAAACGAGTCTTCTCATTTGGGGTGGTAAAACTACTACAAACCTCGATTCGTGTAATATTTATAAAGGACGGAACACATCTGGTCATAACATATATTGCCAAAACCAGAACCAATTGGCAAAAATTAATGTCATATTCGTGATCATTTTGAGTGTTGACCAGTGTATTCACCAAGGATCTCTTCAGTGTACACTCTTAACCCCATCCAAGTATAACTGATAAAATTTTATGTACAACATTAAGTAATGTAATCCCTCTATAATAATTACACATCAATCTATCTCCT